>NC_139223.1:163693672-164293672 GCF_055691185.1 Crinia signifera | reverse complement strand
TCACCGTCCGGCAGGAGCCGGAGTGTGTGAAACCAGCCTTAGGGTAGTTTCACGCACTCCGGTTTTGACCTGGCGGCAAAAAAGCCGGACAAAGTTGTCCGGTTTTTAGCCGGATTGCAGGACCTTTTACATGCTCCGGTTTGGAGATCCTGTAACCCAGCCCCTCTCATCACATGGGGGCGGGCTTTATCATCAGGCAGCACCGTGGTGTGTGAAGTTGCCCATTGCCTTCCACACCACACTGAGCACGGCAGCCGGCCACTGCAGTAGTAAGATCCAGCTGTTACCCGGCGGCCGCGCCGTGACCATCCAGTATGAAAGACAGCACAGCAGCCCATTAGTGACTGCAGGGATGGCGCGGCTTTTAAGCCGTGTGGTATTTCCCCATCCGGCGGCACCCGGACAGTGTGAAATAGCCCTGACACTGCTTCTTTTTTTAATAGATTCTTTATTTTACATATTTTCAAATAACGAGGGAGACATAGGTATATGCATTTCACACATCACACGTATAAAATGATAAGTAATATAGCTATTTGTCTCGCATGTATCATATATATATATATATATATATATATAATAGGAATTAGAACCGCACTCTGTAAAAACAAAGGACAACTCAGCGGTGCTCCACTTTAGAGGAGTATCAGTCCCAATAATACAACGTTGTTTTTGAAGCAGGCACTCACCATAGGCAATTTTGAGCAAGTTGGATCAAATTTTATTTCAAGACATCAAAAGTTTGGTCGACGTTTCGATCCACGACAGGGATCTTTGTCAAGACAATAATAGGTCACATCTCAGGACAGGCAGCACCAGGCAGTGACTGCCTGGTGCTGCCTGTCCTGAGATGTGACCTATTATTGTCTTGACAAAGATCCCTGTCGTGGATCGAAACGTCGACCAAACTTTTGATGTCTTGAAATAAAATTTGATCCAACTTGCTCAAAATTGCCTATGGTGAGTGCCTGCTTCAAAAACAACGTTGTATATATATATATATATATATATATATATATATATATATATATATATATATATACAATTCCAATAGAAAAAATGGCACTCAGGAGGCAGACAATGATGTAATGAAAGCAAGTATATTGTCAAGCTTTCGGGGAGTTAAAAACCCCTTCTTCAGGACAAAACAACCTACAGCACAGATATAAACACAGAAACGACATTTATACTTACAGCCTGAAGCCTCCCACTGCGTACAGCGCGGCACACGCCGTCAGACTCAGCGGGCGGATGTCCGCTCGCATGCTTCCGGCTGGGGTTAGAGATCGGGTTGCCAAGCAACCAGGACCGCTTGCGCTCCAGCCTCCCATACAGCGGTCACTTCCTCTCAGCCAGCCTGCATTACGCTGGCCGCCGCCGTCGCCTAGGAGACAAAAAAACAAAAGAAATAAACAACATGAATATTTCACAAAATACATAAAAAGTTTAAATATAAACTGCAGTAAATGCATGACATCTTACATGGCGGAAATATCACACTACAGCGTTCCAGTTAATTTTATCATTGAGACCATGGGGGTGGATCGTATTCAACCTAAAGATCCACCGGGACTCAGCTATCATTAGCTTCTTAGCCCTGTCACCCCCACGTGGGGACTCACGGCGTGTGCCGCGCTGTACGCAGTGGGAGGCTTCAGGTTGTAAGTATAAATGTCGTTTCTGTGTTTGTATCTGTGCTGTAGGTTGTTTTGTCCTGAAGAAGGGGTTTAACTCCGGGAAAGCTTGACAATATACTAGCTTTCATTACATCATTGTCTGCCTCCTGAGTGCCATTTTTTCTATTGGAATTGTGCAATGTCTACCTTTGGGCACCGGGGACCGTTGTTATTTACACTGAGTGCCGGCAGTCTTGGAAAATATACCTATCGGAGTGGTATCGCCATTACGAAGTGTTGCAGGGCACCTATTTACTATTACCCGTGTATTTGGATGATTGATCTTCACTAAAGGACATTTCTCTTGCTCCCTGACTGATTGGATCCCTTTGTCATTATGGATCAATCAGAGGTGAGGGCATCTCAGGATATGCCTGGATGCCGGAATATGGGTGGGTACTAAGTTTGCATATACACCTGCCGAAATTAATGACATCTTGTTTGCTGCGGATCCACTATTATCCGATGCAGAACAGAGCATTGATGAAGTGCATAACCATCTGTTTAAATTGAGACGCCGAGAGATAGACTTTCTGCTGCACGGATCCTCGCTGTCCGACTATTATCGGGCCAACAAAATTCCGCTAGGCTTTCGTATTAAGAATACACCTACGATCGGGCGACATAGCCCTGACTTTGTCTGCAAATGGGTGGGCATCCTCAATCGTGCCGCCATGGACCTGATGGTCCTAGTAATCGAAGAGTCTGGGCGTGAACTGCAGATACCTAAGACCAAAATTGCACAGTTTCAGATGGACCACCAATCCACTCTGAATGACCCAGCCAATGCGAGCTGGCTCCAGAAATTGGAACAACAGTGTGACACATACAAAAAGGACTTACTCAAGTTCAAGCGCAATAAGAGGCAGACGGTTGATGCCGATTATGATGAGAACAAAGTTTATGGCTGGTTGACAGGAGATCGCTCTGAGAGAAATGCCGACACGGGAGCCCGCCATCGCAAACCTTGGCAGCATAAACGAGGGAAGAACCGGGATCGTCAGCACAACACCAATGCTACAAGTGACAGCGATTTCGCTGTATCCGAATCTGACGACACTACTGAGTCCCAGGTCCCTTTAGGCCAAGCAGCCCCTGGTACACACCAGGGTGTAAGAGGCCGGCCACCCGTAGGGGGCAACAAAACAAGCGAGCCCAGGCGAAACCCGTCCCGCAAGGTTCAGATGAAACCCTAATTTTTAATCTCTCTAATCGCTGTTTGTCCACCACTGAACTTGCTGTCCTAAATAAAGGGCTAACGTATGTGCCAACTAACTTCTTTGATCAATTCGAGTGGAAGTGCGACCAACACAGATTTTTGAGAAAACTCAGGTTGAAGGAGTTTTTTCAACATAAATCAGTTACAGCAACACGGGGATTATTCAACAGCTTCCTGTCATTGAGTTCTGGCTCGAAGTTCGATCCGGTTTCCACCAATCCCTCAATCAAAACGTTTGGTAGATTGCTGGACGATTCAGTTTCTAAATTCAATTCAGCTCCGGGCAAAGTGTCCAAGAATCTCACTAATGTAGGGTACACACCAGGACGACCACCGTCGTTCACGACCGATAGACGACCATGGAACGATTTCCCTTGGACTTCCCGGGAGCTCCCAGGCAGTCCCCAGCAAACGACTAGCAAAAATTGAGTTTTTTTGGCGGAATGATCTAGATCCGATCCCGATGTGCCCGCGATGGTCGTTAAGACGGTCGGATCGCTGGTTTTTGTTTTTTTGCAAGAACACATGCGACCGTCGTCAGATTGGCCTTTGAAATTTGAATGAAGGGGCTGGACTAGCAGAGGGGGAGGACTAGCAGAGGGGGATAGGAATAGCAGCAGCCATTTTAAACCAGTGTATTTCTGCTTTGTTACTAGTGAGGCTTGGTTTATACCTGCTGAACGCTGGACATAGCTATTTACACATTACTTTGTTTTGCCTGCCATTACAAAGTGTCTTTTAACCCTGCACTATGGAGAATGCAGTGATGGGTAGTCACCAGCAACAGTACCTGCTCTATTATGCAGTTTTGAAGCTCAGGCGTCAGAGAGCCCAGCGCAGGAGAGAAAGATCATGCTGGACAAAGCAGTGGCTACTTCAGCGTCAGACTCGTTCGCACATGCCACTGCTCAGGGACATCAGGGAAAATAACCCAGACGATTTTCGTAACTTCTTGAGGATGGATGATGCCACATTCCAGGAATTGCTGCGTCTGGTGACTCCCCACATCGAGAAGCAGGATACCAAGTATCGCATGGCTATCCCTGCTGAGGAACGGCTGGTGGTGACCCTGAGGTTTCTGGCGACAGGACAGTCTCTTGCTGACCTAAAGTTTGGATCCCTCATCTCCCCGCAAGCTTTGGGCCTCATCATCCCGGAGACCTGCAAAGCCATTGTGAAGGTGCTGCAGTACCAGTATTGCAAGGTAAGGATGAAATATACACCGTACACTTTATTGTGCAAACAAAATATTTTTATTTATAATTTAGGCCTAGGACAGAAACAGGTTTTTTAGGCCTTTCATAGGTAAAACATGTAAAATAGTAAATAGATTGTGTCAACACAAATATATTATAATACCATATATAAAAGATATTGTACAAAAACACACACTATATATAAAGATTTAAGTATGTATGACCCAGTTTAAACTTTCCCAATAAGTACGGGCTACTGTGTGGCAGAGGATGTCTGCCGCCGATAAGTAAAGGCTGCGGCCCACATGGCGCATGGCGCAGATGCAATGGCCCCAGCCCCATTGATGTGCGCCATACGACATGTGAGCAGTGGCCATCACATACCTGCAGCTGAGACCATGTCTGCCGCACAGTACCCCATACTATTGGTAAAGAAAAAAGGGCAATAAATGGAGTTTGCTCTCCAGATTGAGGAGAATCCTGTTCTCCCTCTGGTAATGCAGGTACAGGTAGCAGCATATAAATAAACAAAAAAACACACTGTGGCCCTTGTGTGGCAGAGGATGTCTGCTGCAGATATGTAAAGGCTGCGGCCCACATGGCGCATGGCGCAGATGCAATGGTCCCGGCCCCATTGATGTGTGCCATACGACATGTGAGCAGTGGCCATCACATACCTGCAGCTGAGACCATGTCTGCCGCACAGTACCCCATACTATTGGTAAAGAAAAAAGGGCAATAAATGGAGTTTGCTCTCCAGATTGAGGAGAATCCTGTTCTCCCTCTGGTAATGCAGGTACAGGTAGCAGCATATAAAAAGAAAAAAACACACTCTGGTAACTTCTGGAACAGGCCCTTACAACAGTAGGGATAAGGTACTGTGTGGCAGAGGATGTCTGCTGCAGATATGTAAAGGCTGCGGCCCACATGGCGCATATGCAATGGTTCCGGCCCCATTGATGTGCGCCATACGACATGTGAGCAGTGGCCATCACATACCTGCAGCTGAGACCATGTCTGCCGCACAGTACCCCATACTATTGGCAAAGACAAAAGGGCAATAAATGGAGTTTGCTATCCAGATTGAGGAGAATCCTGTTCTCCCTCTGGTAATGCAGGTACAGGTAGCAGCATATAAATAAACAAAAAAACACACTGTGGCCCTTGTGTGGCAGAGGATGTCTGCTGCAGATATGTAAAGGCTGCGGCCCACATGGCGCATGGCGCAGATGCAATGGTCCCGGCCCCATTGATGTGCGCCATACGCCATGTGAGCAGTGGCCATCACATACCTGCAGCTGAGACCATGTCGATGGTAAATGATAAAATAGCCTATTTTTTAAGACAGATCCTCAAAAACAGGACACTCTGGATCTTCTATCAGTAAAGAACTGTAGAATTGACGGTACTGGGGGGGTTGAGAAGGCTGTGTAGGTGTTGACTGGGTATGTGTTGGAATTGTGCTTGACTGGCCTGCTACGGTGGCAGGCGGAGTAGGCACTGGTGATTCTAATGACAGTGGTGTGTCTGGTGCACTACCAATGCCAACTATTTTAGTGCCACTGTTGAGATACCCTAAACTGCCATTATACACCAACTCCATGCATAGCTTTTCAAAAGTAAGTTGCTGGTCCGGAGCCATGTTGCGAACACACTCTGCCACATAAGTGAAGTAGTTGTCATGTTTGTCCGGGTTTCTTTGCAGGACCTGATGTGCCCGCATCATAAATTCTTCATGTGCTGCTGCTTCTCCTTTTTTTCCTTTGCCACGCATTTTTTTGGCACGGGGGAGTGGTGGAGTGGGTTCCAGGGTGGGTGGCGGAGTGCGTGCCGGAGTAGGAACTTCGTTCGATGCGCATGCATTATCAGATAGGACAGATAGGTCTGGGGTTGCAGGTGGGTAGTCACCAAGCTGTAAAAAAATTGAACATGTTTACTAATCAATTCTATTTACTTCTAATTTCAGTTCCCTACCAGCGTGAATGAATGGAAAGTCATCGCAGAGGAGTTTGAACAGCGATGGAACTTTCCAAATTGCGGTGGAGCCATTGATGGCAAACATGTCCGCATAGCCCAGCCTATCAATAGTGGTTCCTACTATTTTAATTACAAGGGCTATTTTAGCATTGTACTAATGGCTGTTGTTAATGCGAACTATGAGTTTATCTTCCTGTATGTAGGAAGGAATGGCCGTGCATCGGATGGTGGCACTTTCAAGGACACAAAGTTCTACGAAAGGCTCATAGCGAACACCCTTCACTTGCCGTCTGTCCAGGAAACTAAACAGGGGCTTAACTTTGTTTTTGTGGCAGACGAGGCTTTTGGCCTGCACGAGCATGTCATGAAGCCATATGCGCAAAGGGGCCTGAACCATGACAAAAGGATCTACAACTACAGGCTATCCAGGGCACGGCGTGTTGTGGAAAATGCTTTTGGCATCCTGGCTAGCCGGTTTCGTATTTTCCACACTGCCATTAACCTGAGGGTGGACAAAATTGACTGGGTTGTCACAGCGTGCTGTGTCCTGCACAATTTGCTCTGCAGAAAAGCCACACAGCAAAGGGCTACAGGCACAGCACTCCAAGAAGACCAAGAACTGCCAGAGGAGGTAGTGCAGATATCCTCCTTGCAAACCCCAACACAACACTACACAGGGAGTGCACGAGCCAAACAGGTGAGGGAAGAGTACATGGCCTACTTTAATGGGGAGGGGGCTGTGGATTGGCAGGAGGAATCAATTAGATAGCCAAAAAAATAGACTCACCGATGCAGACTGCGAATTCTCCTCCTCCTCCTGCGCCGTGACTTCTTGGTTTTCATGTTCTACCATCAGGACTACTCCTGTCCTCATCGACTCCTGGCTGAGGGTGAATGTCAACCGATCATAGTACCAGAGCGATGTTTGATACATCTCGTCGACTCCAGCACCAGACTTCTTTGCAGCCTCCACCTTCTTGTGTTCCTTTAAGAACACCGTGCGCAGATTCTGGATGCGTTTCCTCACCCATTCAACATTGGCCTCTGGGTGAAATGGAAGACTGTAGCGTGCCAAGTCCTCCAAGGCTTGGTTTCTTTTCATTTTGTTCGAATACTCCTTGGATTTTGTACGCCACAGGCATTCGTGCGAACGATATTTTTCAATAAACCCTTCAAGAAACTCTTGTTCCTTTGCGTTGGACATTGGGACTGTAAAAAGATAAAACCATTTTAGTTGTTATAGTTATACCCATGTTTTGTTTCATATTTAAATTTTTATAGTTATAGTTATATCCATGTTTTGTTTCATATTTAAATTTTTATAGTTATAGTTATATCCATGTTTTGTTTCATATTTAAATTTTTATAGTTATAGTTATATCCATGTTTTGTTTCATATTTAAATTGTTATAGTTATAGTTATATCCATGTTTTGTTTCATATTTAAATTTTTATAGTTATAGTTATATCCATGTTTTGTTTCATATTTAAATTTTTATAGTTATAGTTACCAGTTTACCTAGTTCTTATGTTTTAAGTATTTAAAATGTTAATAAACTTTTATGAAAACCACTATACATTTTATTGTGCATATTGCTATTCACACACACAGGTGAATGGGGCCTAGCAGAGAGGAGTGCATGGAATACTGCAATGGTGGACAATGGTTATATGTATATATCTATATATACACAAACACAGGTGAATGGGGCCTAGCAGAGAGGAGTGCATGGAATACTGCAATGGTGGACAATGGTTATATGTATATATACACACATAGGGCCCACCCGAGCAAACAGTGACATGGTCGGGTGCATGGTTGACAAAACAGTGCTCTATACACACTATATACATTGGTGGCAACAGTGGGCATGCATAGGAGAGCATTGGGAGTGCAAACATACCAGGTTGTTGTTCTGGGAGCTGAGACAAGAAGGAGAGTCCAACTGCTGCGCCAGCGCTGTTTGCTATGTGGAAAAACATGGCGCCGGGGGAGTGTTTAGGAAATGCCACTCAAATAGGCTGGATCAAACGACGGACGCACCGACGGACGGACGACGGAGGCGGCAAAAAACACTCACGATCTGCATACGATTGACGGTCGGTCGGCCTGGGATTGACGGATCAATAAAAATGTCAAAAACACACGATAGTACATACAATCTGCATACAACCGGTCGGAATTGGATCTAAATTGACAGAATCGGGCCCTAGTCGTCCTGGTGTGTACCCAGCATAAGACTGAGTCTTTGGCACTGAAACAACTCAGTGAATAACAAGACATCGTCATCAGGCCCGCCGACGAGGGCGGGGCCATTGTCGTACAGAACATTGGTGACTACCGAGCTAAAATCTACAATCAACTTGCTGATACAGGAGTGTATAAGAAATTGTCCAGCAACCCCACCCAACAGTTTCAAAAGGAACTCACACTCATCCTTTCTACAGCAGTATCAGAGGGAGTACTGCCATCTAAAGTACGGGACAAAATCAGTGTGGCAGCTCCTGTGGTCCCTGTGCTTTATACCCTCCCCAAACTGCATAAGGACGCCAGGAATCCTCCTGGACGTCCCATAATTGCTGCACGCAATTCTATGTATCAATCTGTTTCGCAGCTACTCGATTATGTGCTTCAGCCGTTACTGTTGCTTAAGAAGTCATTTTTGAAAGACACTACCTGTTTTTTGCAATTGTTGTCTGCATTGTCTGTAGTCCCTCCAGGCACTATTATGTGCTGTTTGGATGTGGCCAGTTTGTACACCTCCATACCCCATGATGGTGGTGTGGAGGCTGTACGGTTATTCCTGTCTGTATCGTCAGATTGCCCGTATCGTCAGTGATCGGTCTGGTTTATCTGACCGACTGGACCATCTCATTTCCAAATTTGTAGCCAGAGGTTATGATGCTGGCTTGCTTTGCAGCCAGAAGGCTGAGGTTATGTCTATGCCATGATCTGCTCTATTGGAGCCCAAGAAGTCCAGGGAATCCATGGTATTACCTTGGACCAGCACCTATTCTGTTGCTAGCCCTGTTATCCATCTAGCATCTAAAGCACTTTGGCCCATTGTGAAGAGTGACCCTGACCTGAGGTGTTTGAATACAGTGCGCCCTCCAGCGGCTTTCCGCAGAGGCCGTAACCTTAAAGACAGGTTGATGAAGACAGACATCACCGGCATGGGAATTCAAAAAGCTCCCAATACTTATACGAAGCCCCCGGGTTGCTATAGTTGCCTGTCTTGCATAACGTGCAAATATCTTAAAGTATGCAAAACATTCAAGCACCCTCACTCGAACAAAGAGTACCAGATCAGACAGGTACTCACCTGTAGGTCTGATCATGTGGTCTACGTGATAGTATGCCCTTGTGGCTACTATTATGTGGGCCAGACCACCAGATCCTTTCGGGAGCAGATGGGTCTCCACAGGTCCGCAATAGATCTGTCCCTGTCGGGTAGATCCATTGACCAGCCTGTGGCTCGCCACTTTAAGACCAAAGGTCACTCATTGGCGTCACTACAGTATTTTATCATTGATCATATCCCTGAGTCCCCACGTGGGGGTGACAGGGCTAAGAAGCTATTGATAGCTGAGTCCCGGTGGATCTTTAGGTTGAATACGATCCACCCCCATGGTCTCAATGATAAAATTAACTGGAACGCTGTAGTGTGATATTTCCGCCATGTAAGATGTCATGCATTTACCGCATTTATATTTAAACTTGTTATGTATTTTGTGAAATATTCATGTTGTTTATTTCTTTTGTTTTTTTGTCTCCTAGGCGACGGCGGCGGCCAGCGCAATACAGGCTGGCTGAGAGGAAGTGACCGCTGTATGGGAGACTGGAGCGCAAGCAGTCCTGGTTGCTTGGCAACCCGACCTCTAACCCCAGTTGGAAGCATGCGAGCGGACATCCGCCCGCTGAGTCTGACGGCGTGTGCCGCGCTGTAAGTATAAATGTTGTTTCTGTGTTTGTATCTGTGCTGTAGGTTGTTTTGTCCTGAAGAAGGGGTGTCACATGCCGCCGTCCGGGACCCCCAGCACCCGGACGGACGGCAGGAGCTGGGCGGCGCAGGGAGCCTGGAGACGCTGCCGAGCAGCGCTCCAAGCCTCGATCTGGAGCCGGGCGTCAGGGCGTTGCTAGGCAACGTCCCTGAACTTCCGCCCGGCAGCGCTGTACGCGTGACATCACGCAGGCGCCAGGTTTTGAATAAATAGCCGGCGTCTGCTGGGCACAGACGCCGGCTATAGCGTTTTCTATGCTACCCCGGTCCCTGGAGTTTTTTGGGTTTCTCTTTCCTGGTGCCTCCAGCTGTGTCAGCGTCTCTTGCGGCTCCTGTGTCAGCGTCTCCTGTGTCTCCTGTGTCAGCGTCTCCTGTGTCTCCTGTGTCAGCGTCTCCTGTGTCTCCTGTGTCAGCTTCTCCTGTGTCCCAGCGTCCAGTGTTCCTGCTTGGGGAATTCCTGGTTCCCGCTGTGTGTGCTTCTGTCCCGGGACGGAGCCCGCGTGATTTCCACCTTCTCCATCACTTCGTGGGTCACGTAAGTGCTCCTGTGGAGCCCCGGTACTTCTTTAGACTCAGTGGTGGCCCGCCGTGGCCGTTCCCCTCCGCGGGACTGCTTTATCTTCATTTCAGTGTACTCTTGATTCCTGTCTCCTATTTCCCCCTTGGTCTTGCTCCCTAGTCTCCATCAGGTAGGGGTTCCCCCTTTCCTCTCTGCACCCGGTTTTGGGGAACATCCTTTTCCTGTTTTTCTTGATTCCAAGGATTCCCTATTCTCTGTTGGGTTTGCGACTCGGTCGCGTTGTCCTGTCCTTGGCCTGGTGCCGGTTAGGGGTTCCTTATCAGTTAGGCCCATTAGCTAGATCTGCCTTTTGAGATACCCCCTGGCGATCGTTCACCCTTTGTCTCCATATAACACCTGGCTGCATCGGGGTCGGAGCAGGCTTAACCGTCTCCTTCGAACGCGGCGGCTACAGGCGAAGCCTAGCACTACCGCAGGGGTATTCCATCTGCCCGGGGGACTCAACAGAGTTAGTGTAGGCTTCGCTGTGGCCGTCCTAAACAGCGGTCCCAGCTAAGGCGTCACGCCTGACCTTCCTCCTCCAGTCACCCGTAAAAGTCACGTGGTGCCTCGCCAGGCGGCGTAACATTATAGCCGGCCCAAAGACGGACTGACTGGTGGTTGCATCAGAGGTATCACCAATTTTTCTGTAGATTTTCCATTTTTTTTTCTCCAGGGAGTCATCATCATGAATCCATCAGCACAGGCATTTTCGGATCAAATTCAGGGGTTAACCCAGATGGTGCAAGACCTGTCCCTGAAGGTAGCATCCCAAGAGCAGAGGCTGCGTCCTCCAGACCTCGGTACCCCGGAACCGAAAATGAACTTGCCTGATCGGTTTTCAGGCGATCGCAGGTCATTCTTCAACTTTCAGGAGAGTTGTAAACTATTTTTTCGGCTGCGGCCACGTTCAACCGGGTCTGAGGCTCAGCGGGTAGGCCTGGTCATCTCTTTACTGCAGGGGGACCCTCAAACTTGGGCCTTTGGCTTGCCTTCTGATAGTCCGGCTTTGTCTTCGGTGGACAAATTTTTCAGTTCTTTAGGTCTGCTGTACGATGACAGGGAGGCCTCAGCAGAGACACATCTTCGGGCCCTTAAGCAGCGTAAGGATCCGGCAGAGGTCTACTGTACCGAGTTCCGCCGCTGGTCTAACGACTGCGGGTGGAACGACCCTGCTTTACGCAGTCAGTTTCGCTGCGGTCTGTCCGAAGAAATTAAAGACTGCCTGATCCAGTACCCCACTCCTACTTCTCTTGATAAGCTTATAGAGTTATCCATTCGGATTGACCGTCGCCTCCGGGAGCGGAGGTCGGAACGGGGTTCCAAGATCCAGCCGGTTCCCTTTGTGTCGGCAGTCCCAGAGGAGAGTGAGGAGCCGAAGCAAGTTGGTGCGTCCCGCATTTCTCCAGAGGAGAGAACCCGCCGAATGAGTACGGGCCTTTGCCTGTATTGTGGGAATAAAGGGCATATCCTCCGCAACTGCCCCAGCAAGCCAGTAAAAGGTCGGGCCAAGTGAACGAAGAGAGGGTTCACTTAGGCCTCCAGCTCTTTTCCTCTCTTAACTCTTTACTCGTTCCGGGGACTGTTTCTTACCAAGGGGTTAAGTTTTCCGGGTCCGTATTTATTGATAGCGGTGCGGCCGGGAACTTTTTGGATATCTCGACAGCCCAGAGTTTAGGCATTCCACATGTCAAGCTCCCAAGACCCATTACGTTACGGGGTTTGGATGGTAGTGTCCTCTCTAACGGGACAATTTCCTTGCAGACACCTCCTCTACATCTGTCTGTCGGGTTGTTTCATCAAGAGGAAATTTCCTTTTTGCTTACATCCTGCCCAGCGGTCCCCATCGTACTTGGGTTCCCGTGGTTGAAAAGGCACAATCCTATCATTGACTGGAACCAAGGGGAGATTGCTCGATGGAGTTCCACCTGTGGTGAGCATTGTTTGAACATCTCACTACCCCTGGGTTCCGTATCACTCCCAGAGGTTCCCTATCCTTATCAGGACTTCACGGATGTTTTTTCTAAAGGGAAAGCGGATGTCTTGCCACCGCACCGTCCCTATGACTGTGCGATCCAGTTAGTCCCTAATGCCCCTTTACCCAAGGGCAGATTATACGCCTTGTCTGCTCCAGAGACAAAGGCCATGGATGACTACAATCAGGAGAACCTCACGAAGGGATTCATTCGGCCGTCCAAATCTCCCCTCAGTGCCGGATTCTTTTTTGTGGCCAAGAAGGATGGTACGTTGAGACCCTGCATTGACTTCCGTGCACTCAACAAGATCACGGTGAAGAACACCTATCCTCTCCCCCTTATCACGGTATTGTTTGACCAGCTACGGTCCGCAACCATCTTTTCCAAAATTGATCTCAGAGGCGCTTATAATCTTATAAGAATAAAGGAGGGAGATGAGTGGAAGACGGCTTTTAGTACACAGACGGGGCACTACGAGTACCTGGTAATGCCCTTCGGCCTCTCCAACGCCCCGGCCGTCTTTCAGGACTTGATCAACGACGTCCTCCGTGATTTTCTGGGAAAATTTGTTGTCGTTTATCTGGACGACATTTTAATTTTCTCTCAAGACCTAGCTTCGCACCGGTCTCAGGTCCGTCAAGTTTTGTTGAAGCTGCGGGAAAATTCCTTATTCGCCAAGCTGGAAAAATGCGAATTCGAGGTGCCCCAGGTATCCTTTTTAGGGTACATAATTTCCTCTCGGGGGTTCCAAATGGATCCCAAGAAGGTGCAAGCCGTGGTGGAATGGGTTCGGCCCACGAATTTGAAGGCGATCCAGCGCTTTCTTGGATTCGCCAACTATTACAGGCGTTTCATACATTCATTTTCCACCATTGTGGCTCCACTGGTAGCTTTGACCAAAAAGGGAGCTGATCCTTCTCTGTGGACCTCCCAGGTGGAACAAGCGTTCAAGACCATGAAGCAGGCCTTTGTCACGGCTCCGATTCTTAGGCATCCCAATCTTGACTTGCCTTTCATAGTGGAGGTAGATGCTTCCGAGGTTGGGGCTGGGGCAGTCCTGTCCCAAAGAGATCCCGAGTCTCTTGTTTTACACCCGTGTGCCTACATGTCCAGGAAATTCTCACAAGCTGAGTCCAACTACGATGTTGGTAATAGAGAATTGCTGGCTGTCAAGTGGGCCTTCGACGAGTGGCGACATTGGCTAGAGGGTGCTGCCCATCAGGTCCTTGTTTTGACCGACCACAAGAACCTTCAGTATATTGAATCAGCCAAGAGGTTGAATGCCCGGCAAGCTCGCTGGGCCCTCTTTTTCACGCGTTTTAATTTCGTTATCTCTTACCGACCTGGGTCAAGGAATGCCCGGGCGGATGCCCTCTCTCGATGTTTCATTCCTCAACATGAGAGCAGATTCAGCCAAGGGCCCATCGTTTCGTCTTCCTGTATTTATGCAGGCGTTACCCAGACTTTGGAGGGACTTCTTCGTCAGGCACAGGGTCAGGCGCCAGCCCAAACTCCTGAGAACAGGTTATTTGTTCCCCCATCTCTGAGACGTAAGGTGCTTGCCGAATGTCATGATTCTAAAACTGCCGGTCACCCAGGGGTGTCTAAGACTCTGGCCCTGCTCTCTCGAGTGGTCTGGTGGCCAGGCATGGCTCGGGATTCCAAGGACTTTGTTTTATCGTGCCCGGTTTGGGCCCGGCATAAGGTTCCGCGGGCACGACCAGTGGGGGAGTTAATGCCGCTGTCTATTCCTGTTAGACCTTGGTCCCACTTGGCCATGGACTTTATTGTTGAACTGCCAGTCTCTTCTCATTGTCAAGTCATCTGGGTGGTCATCGACAGGTTCTCCAAGATGGCCCATTTTGTGGCCCTTAGGCAGTTACCCTCAGCCAAGGAGCTGGTCACCTTGTTTTTGCAGCATATCTTCAGACTGCATGGGTTACCCGCGGATATTGTGTCGGACCGAGGCCCTCAGTTTGTGGCACAATTTTGGAGACTGTTTTGTTCTGCCCTAAAGGTTAAGACCAGCCTCACTTCTGCGTTTCACCCACAGGCTAATGGGCAAACGGAACGGTTGAATCAGTCTCTCAAACAATATCTTAGATGTTTTGTTTCCAAGTTGCAGGACAATTGGGTGAACGTTTAGCCATTAGCCGAATTTGCGTATAACAACGCATATCATTCGACTTCTAAGACCTCGCCCTTCTTTGCAGTCTATGGGTTCCATCCGCGAGCCAACTCTCTGGGACCAGAAGCCTCCAGATCCTCTTCTTCGGCTGCCACTCGCCTCAGAGTCATTTGGAGGAAGGTTCACATGGCGCTTAAAGAAGCTGCATTTAAGGTGAAAGTATTTGCGGATAAATCCAGACGTCCTTGCCGTTTTAAGGTTGGGGACTGGTGTGGCTCTCTGCCCGGAATATAAAGCTTCACCAACCCTCGGCAAGGTTGGGACATCGGTTCATCGGCCCCTTTCGGATCATCAAGAGAGTTAATCCGGTAGCATTCCGGCTCTCACTACCTAAGTCTCTCAGAATTACGAATACCTTTCCATGCTTCGCTTCTTAAGCCGGTGATCTTTTCGCAGAAGTTTCCACGCAAGACCAGGAGCGGTTCTACCCCAGTAATGGTGCTCGGTCAGCAAGAATTCCGAGTTGAGAAAATTCTGGACTCCCAAATTTGTGAGAGGGTCTTTGCAGTTCCTCGTACATTGGAGGGGTTTCGGTCCCGAAGAGAGGTCTTGGGTTCCTGATAAGGATCTGCATTCACCCAATCTCAAGAGGTATTTTTTCCGACAGTTTCCGCACAAGCCCGGTGGTAAGGGTTGTTAACCCCTCCTCAAGGGGGGGGTACTGTCACATGCCGCCGTCCGGGACCCCCAGCACCTGGACGGACGGCAGGAGCTGGGCGGCGCAGGGAGCCTGGAGACGCTGCCGAGCAGCGCTCAAAGCCTCGATCTGGAGCCGGGCGTCGGGGCGTTGCTAGGCAACGTCCCGAACTTCCGCCCGGCAGCGCTGTACGCGTGACGTCATGCAGGCGCCAGGTTTTGAATAAATAGCCGGCGTCTGTTGGGCACAGACGCCGGCTATAGCGTTTTCTATGCTACCCCGGTCCCTGGAGTTTTTGGGGTTTCTCTTTCCTGGTGCCTCCAGCTGTGTCAGCGTCTCCTGCGGCTCCTGTGTCAGCGTCTCCTGTGTCTCCTGTGTCAGCGTCTCCTGTGTCTCCTGTGTCAGCGTCTCCTGTGTCTCCTGTGTCTCCAGTGTCAGCTTCTCCTGTGTCCCAGCGTCCAGTGTTCCTGCTTGGGGAATTCCTGGTTCCCGCTGTGTGTGCTTCTGTCCCGGGACGGAGCCCGCGTGATTTCCACCTTCTCCATCACTTCGTGGGCCACGTAAGTGCTCCTGTGGAGCCCCGGTACTTCTTTAGACTCAGTGGTGGCCCGCCGTGGCCGTTCCCCTCCGCGGGACTGCTTTATCTTCATTTCAGTGTACTCTTGATTCCTGTCTCCTATTTCCCCCTTGGTCTTGCTCCCTAGTCTCCATCAGGTAGGGGTTCCCCCTTTCCTCTCTGCACCCGGTTTTGGGGAACATCCTTTTCCTGTTTTACTTGGTTCCAAGGATTCCCTATTCTCTGTTGGGTTTGCGACTCGGTCGCGTTGTCCTGTCCTTGGCCTGGTGCCGGTTAGTTAGGGGTTCCTTATCAGTTAGGCCCATTAGCTAGATCTGCCTTTTGAGATACCCCCTGGCGATCGTTCACTCCTTTGTCTCCATATAACACCTGGCTGCATCCGGGGTCGGAGCAGGCTTAACCGGCTCCTTCGAACGCGGCGGCTACAGGCGAAGCCTAGCACTACCGCAGGGGTATTCCATCTGCCCGGGGGACTCAACAGAGTTAGTGTAGGCTTCGCTGTGGCCGTCCTAAACAGCGGTCCCAGCTACGGCGTCACGCCTGACCTTCCACCTCCAGTCACCCGTAAAAGTCACGTGGTGCCTCGCCAGGCAGCGTAACAAGGGGTTTTACTCCCCGAAAGCTTGACAATATACTTGCTTTCATTACATCATTGTCTGCTCCTGAGTGCCATTTTTTCTATTGGAATTGTGCATTGTCTACCTTTGGGCACCGGGGACCGTTGTTATCTACACTGAGTGCCGGCAGTCTTGGGAAAAAAAAAAAAAAATATATATATATATATATATATATATAACACAAAAAAGGGTTTATCGGAGAGCGCTGAATTATGTACCACCTAGTCACTTCAGTACAGTATCAAACACTGATAACATTAATATAACGACAATTGGTTATTGTCCCTTTCCCGAATGAGACGTGGAATTCTGTTCAAGGTAAAAAGTTCTTTATTGAAACCCAACGCGTTTCGTCAGAAAGGTTCTTCAGGGGTAAAACTAGAAATGGTACAGAAAGGAAAACAAGGGGCGTACTTTCAGTATTGAATTACTTCGTATCAATATCCACACAGCAGGTATATTTCTTTAATCTTTTAAATACATACCAGAATGACTTTTAAGTGTATGATTTGATCAACGTTTAGAATTCATACAGGATAATGATAAAATCTAAAATAATTAAAATAACCATTGATTACAAATAACATAAACAAAAGAGCAAGCAAGAGAAGATAAAGGAGGATAAAGACTAAGGTTTAGCCAGGCTACATACCCGTTGTAGGTAAGTGAAAGCCAAACTGGCTAGGTGATTGGATGTCGGTGAAAATCCGTGAGTATCAGAGTTTTTTAGGGTCTGAAAGCATTTAATTAATAGCTTAATTTATGGCCAACATTTGATAACTTCAGAAAAATTTAGTTTAGTTAAATTTAATTAACATACCCCAATCAAATGATTCAGGGGGAAGCTGTCTTTAGGCTAGTATGTACCCGGTCTTTAAACGCTAAGGCACTGAAAGTATTTCTGAATGACAAATATAATAATAATTAATTACAAAAGGTCATGATGGAACGGAATTGTTAGGTATAATAACCCATATATTACATACCAATAAAAAGATTACATACCAATAAAAAGATGAATTTATATGAAGAATCCGTTTAGTTGGGTGTAAATAGGCGTGGTCCTAAGCTGTAGGGTTCACCATACCTACATAACAATTTAATTAGATTAAATTACTGGTGCAAAGCATATAGATCCAAGAAGAGGATAGGGAGATAATTACATACCAATAGGGTGGACGAGATGGGTTTAGGCTACACCGGCCTTAAAAATTGAAAGAGAAATAACGATCATCGGGAGCAGGACTCACAGAATCTAAAAAATGTGTGACACCTAATTAACAAATTTTGTATGACAAGGGGTTCAAGAAAAAAGGGGGGATTTATAATGAACCTACCGTATAAAAGTAGGTTAAATTTTCCAAAACCAGTGGAAAAATCGATAAATGACTTGATTTTGAGAAATCACTTCACAAATATGTCGCCTAAAAAGGGGGATAAGTTTTATGGACATTAGATTGGTGAATGTCACCGTTACTGATATGTAGTTTAAACCAAAAATTGGGGGGGGGGGGGGGGGGGGGGGGAAACAATGTAGTTTAATTTGCTCCAGTTACTATATTATCCGATATCCCTCCCATTAACTGTGATCATACTGATCTTATATATTGTATTAGCTTTTACTTGCACAACATAACCATTCGAAATATAAATATATGGTTAATAACATGATCAGAGGTATGGGCACAGTATAGTTTTTTAAGTATTAAGATTTCACCATAAGCAGAACCAATCCTCAACAGTGCATTAGAAGATGTATCACAGTTTACAGGATGTTACTCAACAAAGTAACCACAAGAATTCCAAAGGTATTAACTCACCACAATGTAGCAGTATTCAGTAGCTCCTTCACTGGCTGACAGTAACTGCCTAGTGAACAGTGGAGCCTTTATATAGGGGAATAGAAACAGATTGACTTCCAGTATTCAATTAGCAAAAATAACGGCTATACAGCTCAAATATTTACATATTAAGTGGATGGGCTGGGGGATCGCGACCCTCTAATGCCGCCCGATATATAGATGTAAAGTAGAGTGGTGTACATATTGTAAATAGCGTTAAGTAAGTGTGGTGGAACGCACGCCCGCTCGTGTGTGTTCCACCTGACTACTTCCTGTATGGGTGGAATTCGGCTGTAGTTTTTAAGTGGACCGCACGTCTACTGGTATGCGTACTGGTTAGCCTTTGTTAAGGTGCGCTATCAAAATATGTCCCCATATATATGCGGTTCACTACAAGTTTAAGACGTGCGCGGTGGACCGCACGTCCATAGATGTGCGCACCACTTGTGAGGTGCACCATTAATTATATCCCCGCACTTCCCTGAAAAAAGGTTCCTAGCGGTATATAAATATATGCTTAATTGTCTCGCGCTCCATCTAAAAAGGGGCGTACCAGGCTAACCTGTTTTTAATGCGCTATAGTGGTATGTGGTTCCCATAGTCTTTAGGATGTGCGTGATGGACCGCACGTCCATTAACGTGCGCACCACTACTTTAATGGGAGAGGTGCATAATTAATTTCTTCCCCGCAATTCCCTATTGGGAGGTTCCTAGCAGTATAAAGAATGTGGAGGAGCGTACGTTTATAGTCGTGCGCTCCAACTACAAATATTACTCTAAATGGGGGCAATGATATTTATAATAAATTTGCTACATTAGTGCCTCATCCTGTGTAGGATAATAATAGAAAAGGTGAATGCAAATCGCCTCGATGGGGTATTTATAATTAAAATACCCTATATAAGTTAATTTAGTGTTTTCTTTTTTATGTATATAAGTTATGTGTAAGTGGACTCCCAATAATGGGGATTTAAGATCACATAAATTGCAAAAGATTGAGATAAAGTAAATGAAAAATTACTCGTTAATGAGCTAATGGTAATGTATAGTAAGGTGTATGTGAATGTGAGGTGGGGTAATATTCATAATAGAATCAGAGGACTGACTCCATGATAAGTTATTGGAAATATTATACCCTATATGTGCTTATTAGTGTGAGCTAGTATTTTAAATAGATATATTCCCGAAAGTGGGGATTCAAAAAGTGTGTTAATGGTTAGGTGTGTGTAGACACCCAGAAAAGAAGAAGATTAAGTTAAATATAAATATAATAAGGGTAGGGGGATAGTAATTATCCGTATGATGACACTGGTTGAGCCATACCTTTGGAATGTACATTTTAAGATACAATTTACATTGCAATGTACTTGGAGATGGATCAGAACATCTTCCCAATTAACACTTAGTGTTAAATGTCAAAAATAAAATCACTAGTATAACAATAAAATGACTGAAAGAAATGAATGACTAAAAAAAGACCCCACTTTAAGGGTGTACACTTTTGGGTTGCAATATACAATAAGAAAGTTTTAGACATAATTAATACGAAGCCATACCCTGTTGACACTTGGTATTGACTACAGAGAAAGAAAAAGGTCAAGGACCTAACTACATATACAATTGAAATAATGGAATTGTGAACCCTATCTAAAGGGTGTATTCACCTCTTACTGTGGGAGTAAGAGACCCTAAAAAACTCTGATACTCACGGATTTTCACCGACATCCAATCACCTAGCCAGTTTGGCTTTCACTTACCTACAACGGGTATGTAGCCTGGCTAAACGCCAGTCTTTATCCTCCTTTATCTTCTCTTGCTTGCTCTTTTGTTTATGTTATTTGTAATCAATGGTTATTTTAATTATTTTAGATTTTATCATTATCCTGTATGAATTCTAAACGTTGATCAAATCATACACTTAAAAGTCATTCTGGTATGTATTTAAAAGATTAAAGAAATATACCTGCTGTGTGGATATTGATACGAAGTAATTCAATACTGAAAGTACGCCCCTTGTTTTCCTTTCTGTACCATTTCTAGTTTTACCCCTGAAGAACCTTTCTGACGAAACGCGTTGGGTTTCAATAAAGAACTTTTTACCTTGAACAGAATTCCACGTCTCATTCGGGAAAGGGACAATAACCAATTGTCGTTATATTAATTTTATCAGTGTTTGATACTGTACTGAAGTGACTAGGTGGTACATAATTCAGCGCTCTCCGATAAACCCCTTTTTTTGTGTATCTCTTGCCTGACTCCCACTAACAGGGGAGCCTTATCGGAGTAGCAGCAGATATTAATATTTGTTAGCGCAATACGAGGTCCATACTGTGTTTTTATATATATATATATATATATATATATATATATATATATATATATATATATATATATATATGGAGAGAGATTTGATAAACTGCGCCCGTAATGTCAGTTAGAACACCAGTATACAACGTCCACTGTTATATGAAGCAGGGAATAATGGCACCAAAGTTCACATGAAAACTTGCAGCTACTTCTTTCTCTGTATGGAGATCCCTGGAATCCACAGGGCAAAAGGATCTAGAAGGAGGCAGAAAGAAGGCGCTTCATGGTGCAGTATTTTGATAGGGAACAGTTTATTAAGAATAAAATTTCCAAGGTACAATTAAGCATAGACTCGTACCATGTGTAAAAACACTGTGGACTGGGTACCACAAGGCTTAGGTGATTAAAACCAAAGGCAAACTGCTCACACTGTACCGGGACCTTGGTATCACTCGAAACGCTGCAGAGCTGGCTTGCACGGAAGCGTGTGAAGGAAAACCACGTCCAGGAGACCAGTGATCAGAGTAGTGGGAGCGTCGTAGGCCACGCCCTGACGCGTTTCGTCACTGGGGACTTCGTCAGAGGGCGTGGCTACTACGTACGCTCATCTAGAATATAAGGAACTATCCCTGTCACTCAAGACTAGGTAATTGTGCCGTATTGGACAGCTAAACAGAGAGGGCGGGTGGGCGTTGCTGGCATAAACAAATCGCATGGTGAGATTAAGCACCGCTAGTAAGCGGGCGGATACCAGCGTGACGCGGCAAACGAGTGACGCGAACTGCTGGGTGTGTCTTACCTCGTCAACGTGACGCGGACGGGGAGTATGTAGATATCACGGGTAAGCGGGCGAATACCCTCGTGATGCGTCAACTACGTGACGCGGGCCGCTGGGAGTGTATTACAACGTCACCATGACGCGGATGGGGCATGTTCAAAATATTATTGGACATGGTTTGTATAGGGGCGGATAGATGTAGAGCGCGTCATCTGAAAGACGCGAACGAAAGGAATACAACACAGTATTAGACCCCGCGAATAGAGGGGATAGTTTAAGGATGTCACGTCACTACAATGACAGGCGGGCATATCAGCCATTAGCCGCCGAATGTGGTTATAACTATACCCAAACCAGGGCGGTGCTTAGCCACGCTACCATGGCAACAAATATAAACAGGATTGCGTATTACATATCAGCAACACGCCAATCAAGTATCTCTGATCCATTTAAGAACTTAATCTAAGCAAAAGGGGGGTGTATGACAACAGGAACACCAGCGTCTACTTTGGCTGTCACAAACAATAAAACAGAGAATATTATAAGTTCACGTAGAAAAGTAACCGTTGACACACAACTGAGTGCTGTGCTAAGTAAACAGCTACATATGCTCAGATATAAAAAGCAAAAATATCTCTTATAAAAAATAATTATGTACCACTGGTACAGATACATTGTGTGAGCAGCCTACCTATTGGATTAAGGCATAAAAAACAACAATCAATTTACATAAAAATGTACATAAAAACCATCACAAAAAAACGTTACAACAATCCATATCAGCTAGTTGACAGACGTCAATCTAGCTATAGATATCTCATATTGGTTATTTCCATAGAACAGGGAAATAAAATTTCTGAACCAAACCACATATGAAACATAATTAATGTGAAATATGTCATAAAAACCATATCATAAAAGACATTATAAAAATAGCCCAATTAGATTGCAGGCTACATAATTCATTAGTATAGCGTACAAAGTTCAGCCACAATAATCATACACGAGATCAACAAAATCATATTACAAATCAGCCTATGGCATAAATGGTATAAGACTGATGAATAGAGAATGTCGGACTTATAATTCATTTGGTGTTAGCCAATAAGACGGACCTAGTTTATAAACGGGGTTATCTCATACCCTTCGTTGAGTCCCCTCGGGACCAGTGTGTCCAATCTCAAGATCCAGGTGGTCTCACGCTTAAGAAGAAACTTGTCGTGATCACCACCTCTCTTACTAGGTTGTACCAGTTCAATTCCCCTGCAAGTCAGGGTTTTAGGGTCACACTTGTGGACCTCCTTGAAATGTCTGGACACACTGTGGTTGGTAACCCCATGTTTGATGTTACGTAGGTGCTCCAGGATTCTAACCTTGAAGCACCGTTTGGTCTTGCCAACATATCTCAAACCACATCCACAGGTCAGAAGGTACACAACCGAGGTCGAATTACAGTTAATGAAGCTATTCACTTTAATGTCGGTGCCTTCAATCAGAGGACCCTTTTTCATAAAGGGGCAGATCTTACAATGATTACAAGGGTAGCTACCCTTTATGCTCAAGAATGTTTCAGAGGGATTGTTAATGCCCTCCAACATTAACAATCCCTCTGAAACATTCTTGAGCATAAAGGGTAGCTACCCTTGTAATCATTGTAAGATCTGCCCCTTTATGAAAAAGGGTCCTCTGATTGAAGGCACCGACATTAAAGTGAATAGCTTCATTAACTGTAATTCGACCTCGGTTGTGTACCTTCTGACCTGTGGATGTGGTTTGAGATATGTTGGCAAGACCAAACGGTGCTTCAAGGTTAGAATCCTGGAGCACCTACGTAACATCAAACATGGGGTTACCAACCACAGTGTGTCCAGACATTTCAAGGAGGTCCACAAGTGTGACCCTAAAACCCTGACTTGCAGGGGAATTGAACTGGTACAACCTAGTAAGAGAGGTGGTGATCACGACAAGTTTCTTCTTAAGCGTGAGACCACCTGGATCTTGAGATTGGACACACTGGTCCCGAGGGGACTCAACGAAGGGTATGAGATAACCCCGTTTATAAACTAGGTCCGTCTTATTGGCTAACACCAAATGAATTATAAGTCCGACATTCTCTATTCATCAGTCTTATACCATTTATGCCATAGGCTGATTTGTAATATGATTTTGTTGATCTCGTGTATGATTATTGTGGCTGAACTTTGTACGCTATACTAATGAATTATGTAGCCTGCAATCTAATTGGGCTATTTTTATAATGTCTTTTATGATATGGTTTTTATGACATATTTCACATTAATTATGTTTCATATGTGGTTTGGTTCAGAAATTTTATTTCCCTGTTCTATGGAAATAACCAATATGAGATATCTATAGCTAGATTGACGTCTGTCAACTAGCTGATATGGATTGTTGTAACGTTTTTTTGTGATGGTTTTTATGTACATTTTTATGTAAATTGATTGTTGTTTTTTATGCCTTAATCCAATAGGTAGGCTGCTCACACAATGTATCTGTACCAGTGGTACATAATTATTTTTTATAAGAGATATTTTTGCTTTTTATATCTGAGCATATGTAGCTGTTTACTTAGCACAGCACTCAGTTGTGTGTCAACGGTTACTTTTCTACGTGAACTTATAATATTCTCTGTTTTATTGTTTGTGACAGCCAAAGTAGACGCTGGTGTTCCTGTTGTCATACACCCCCCTTTTGCTTAGATTAAGTTCTTAAATGGATCAGAGATACTTGATTGGCGTGTTGCTGATATGTAATACGCAATCCTGTTTATATTTGTTGCCATGGTAGCGTGGCTAAGCACCGCCCTGGTTTGGGTATAGTTATAACCACATTCGGCGGCTAATGGCTGATATGCCCGCCTGTCATTGTAGTGACGTGACATCCTTAAACTATCCCCTCTATTCGCGGGGTCTAATACTGTGTTGTATTCCTTTCGTTCGCGTCTTTCAGATGACGCGCTCTACATCTATCCGCCCCTATACAAACCATGTCCAATAATATTTTGAACATGCCCCATCCGCGTCATGGTGACGTTGTAATACACTCCCAGCGGCCCGCGTCACGTAGTTGACGCATCACGAGGGTATTCGCCCGCTTACCCGTGATATCTACATACTCCCCGTCCGCGTCACGTTGACGAGGTAAGACACACCCAGCAGTTCGCGTCACTCGTTTGCCGCGTCACGCTGGTATCCGCCCGCTTACTAGCGGTGCTTAATCTCACCATGCGATTTGTTTATGCCAGCAACGCCCACCCGCCCTCTCTGTTTAGCTGTCCAATACGGCACAATTACCTAGTCTTGAGTGACAGGGATAGTTCCTTATATTCTAGATGAGCGTACGTAGTAGCCACGCCCTCTGACGAAGTCCCCAGTGACGAAACGCGTCAGGGCGTGGCCTACGACGCTCCCACTACTCTGATCACTGGTCTCCTGGACGTGGTTTTCCTTCACACGCTTCCGTGCAAGCCAGCTCTGCAGCGTTTCGAGTGATACCAAGGTCCCGGTACAGTGTGAGCAGTTTGCCTTTGGTTTTAATCACCTAAGCCTTGTGGTACCCAGTCCACAGTGTTTTTACACATGGTACGAGTCTATGCTTAATTGTACCTTGGAAATTTTATTCTTAATAAACTGTTCCCTATCAAAATACTGCACCATGAAGCGCCTTCTTTCTGCCTCCTTCTATATATATATATATATATATAAAAATAGAGAACTGTATATTTTGCAAAAACAGAAAGTCTTAACAGTTATTAAACAAGAGTAGAAGGTGAGGGGGGGGAGAGGGGTAAGACTAGGGGCTGAGTACAGGCATGAAGGTACACTGACTGATACAAGTGACTAAGGTTGAGTGATTCACGAGGGGAGTTTATACCACGTGCAGACAGGAGGGTTTAGCGAAATGTATTCATTTGTGGATTTAAATTCAAGCCATGGTAACCAGGTGGATGCTTATGTGGAGTGTTTTTCTAGTGCAGAGAAGTAGATGTCCTCCATATGCATGTAGAAATCCACTCTCTGACACCATTCCCTTATCGTAGGTGCTCTTGCTGAGCGCCAGTGAACGGGTACCACCGCTCTAGCAGCATTGCATAAATGTTTCAAAAGTGAGTTCTTATATCTAGTCATAGGAAGACTAGAGTGTGAGAGGAGCCAGAGGTCAGGTCCGCTGGGCACATCATACCCCACTATTTTGGATGTCAGTTTTATGATTGCGTTCCAGAATGAGATTATCCGAGGGCAATCCCACCAGATATGCATTAAGGTACCTCTCTCCCCGCCACATCTCCAACACAGAGGCAATACCGAAGGGTAGCACCTATGGAGCAAGGTGGGGCATCTGTACCACCTGGTGAACAATTTATACTGGGTTTCGCTTACATCTAAACTGGTAGAGCACTGCGATATCATACCACAGTGCCTCCTCCAGTCAATTTGTATCCCCCGGTGAATAAGGTCATTGTCCCATGCTTTACAGAAAGAGGGAATGTCGGGAAATGTACCATCTAAGATGATTTTATATGCACTAGATATGACGTGTGTAGGGGCTGGAGTCTGTGTACATAGTTTCTTAAAGGGAGTGAGCTCCCTATTAAGATTAAACGTCTTGTCTTGTGATTGGATAAAATGGCGGAGTTGTAAATAGAACCAAAAGTCCCTAGGGGGTATGTCGTCTGTTTCGCATATTTCTGAGAAGGATCTAAGTGTATTCCGAGAATATAACCGGTGCACCCTATCTAATCCCTTCCCATCTGGTAGTGATCCCTCCTGATAGCCCTGGGGAAAAGGAAGGGTTGCCTATGACAGGTAGGAGCGGGGAACTAATGGATGAGATGTTATATTTATATCTAATCGATTTCCATACCTCTAGTGTGAGGCTCACTGTGGGGTGTGGGATTTTCCCGATTTTGGGGAGCCATGGGACCTGTTTGAGGTTTAATTGTGTGGAGTAGGATTCAAGCGTCACCCACTGCTTTCTGATAGAGTCTGGACGTGTCCAATCCAGTATCCTATGAAGGATTGATGATTGGTAGTAGGCCGAAATCAGGGGTAATTGTTGACCCCCTTGCGATTTATGTCTAGACAGGTGGCAATACTTGAACCTGGGTCTCCTTCCCCCCCCCCCAACACAAAGTGGCCAATTGCTTTGTGAGTATCTATCAAGAAACGATGGGGAAGTCTAAGGGGTATTGTCTGGAAGATATACAGTAGTCTGGGTAGTACATTCATTTTAATTATATTCATACGTCCCAGCCATGAAAATCTCTGCGTGAGCCACTGCGTCATTTCTCGTTTCAGCTTCTGCAAAAAGGGGTTATGGTTAATGGAGGTAGTTATTTGAAGGGAGGCGGGGATTAGAACTCCCAAATATTTAACATGTGATGGTGCCATTCGAATGGGAAGGTAGATTTCAGAGTTTAGGCTATTGCTGCAGATAGGGAAATATTTAGGGCAGTGGATTTAGTGAAATTAATTTTGAAATTGGATAATCTACCAAATTGGTCAAATTCTGTCATAAGGTTCGGAAGTGAAGAGATTGGGTTGGTCAAGATCGCGAGTAGATCGTCAGCAAATAGGGCCAGTTGATGATTCGTGTCACCCACCTGTAAGCCTGTGATGTTGGGATTCTGCCTGATCGATCGTGCCAAGGCCTCCATGCCCAATACAAAGAGCAGAGGCGAAAGTGGACATCCCTGTCGGGTTCCGTTTGAGATATTAATTGGCTCAGACAGGATCCCATTCACCCTAACCTGTGCCGTCGGGGCTCTATAGAGAGCTAGACTTTTTTGAAGAAAGGATTCGCCCAGTCCCAACCTCCGCAATATCGCCTAAATGAAGTTCCAGTCCACGCGGTCAAAGGCTTTCTCCGCGTCAGTGGAGAGAAGCATCATGGGTGAGCTATTTGATTGAGCATGTGCAATTAGGTCGAATACTCTAATGGTGTTGTCTCTTGCCTCTCTTCCTGGCACAAACCCAACCTGGTCAGGGTGAATTATCCCTGGTAAAAGCGGACCCAGGTGGTTGGCCAGGAGTTTGGCGTAGAGCTTAAAGGCTACATTTAGTAGGGAGATAGGTCTATAACTAGATGGGAGAGAGGGATCTTTGCCCTCCTTTGGTAGTACCATTATGTGAGCTCCTAGAGATTGGCTAGTGAAGGGATTTTTGTCCGAGACTGTGTTACAAACCCGTAAGAGCAACAGGACAAGTCTCTCCTTAAATGCCTTATAGTATGTAATTGGGAAGCCGTCTGGACCTGGGCTCTTACCGGAGGGGGAGGTTCCGATGGCTCTAACCAACTCATCCTCTGTAAAGGGGTCTTCTAATGCCTGGGTCACCTCCATGGGTAGTCTAGGGAAAGAGGAGTTCTGCAAATACTTTACCAGCTCTAATTTATGGGCAGCCAGAGCATCCGACGAGCGATGCAAAGTCAGATTATACAGGTCTGTATAGTATTTATGAAAGATTTCAGCTATGTCTTTGCTTTTGGCATGTAGGTTGCCATTAGAGTCTTTCAGTTTAGTTATAAATGTAAGTGACCGTTGTGCTCTAATTGCCCGAGCTAGCAGTTTCCCTGGCTTATTTCCCCACCTGTGGTATTTATGTCGACACCACCTGAAGGCTCTCCGGGTACTGTCATCTAGCATATTATTAAGTGACGTACGTGCTTTTTGAAGTTCTAGTAGTGTGTCGTTGGTGTGGGATGTTTTATGAGTTTGTTCTAACGTTTTAATTTTGGATAGTAGGGCCAAACGACATTCGTTTTTTTTTCTTTTTTAATGAGAGTACCCATCTGAATGCATTTACCTCTTATTACGCATTTGTGGGCTTCCCAAATGGTTACCGGTGAGCAGTTGTCTGTAGAATTTAGTGAGATATATTCATCTATAGTCGTCTCTAATTAGGCTCGGCAGTCGGGATCTCTGAGTAACTGTTCATTGAACCTCCATTGCCATTGGGTAGGAGTTGAACGTCGGAGCAGTAGCGTGAGTGTGATGGGGGAATGATCTGATCCCACCATTTGGTCAATGGTAGCATCTAGTATCAGGTCCAGATGTCTATGGCCCACACAGAGGTAGTCAATGCGAGAGTAAGAATTGTGGGGACTTGAGTAAAAAGTATAATCCCTATCTGCTGGGTGGAGGAGACGCCAAGAGTCAACTAACTGAAAGTCATGTAAGATTGACCTAAATTGCCTCGCCTGTTACATAGAAGTTCTAGATGTTCCGAGGTCCCCTGGTCTCCCGAATATGTTCTGTTCCCCTTAAATATCCCAGGGGTGAAACCCTCCTCGCAGAAATTTATATGGTTTCTGCTGAGTGCGGTAAAAATAAAAATAGCTACCAATTGGAAAACAAATACGTTACCATCAATAGTAGCCATAAAAGAGATGATATGGCATCTATATCATATGGAATACCTCTCGAGTATTGTGGAAGAGAAAGTAGATATCTTTAAAGATATCTGGTCCCCATGGTTAGCCTACCATAATCTCATCTTTTGAATGAAGCTCATAAGGGTAGAGAAAAACTCGGGATTGGGAGGTAGTACATGGAAGGTCTGTCTTCTCCCTACTCCGGTCGTTGCTCCTTTTCGTGTGTGATTTCCCCTTGCTCTTTTCCCTATTAGATACTCAAATTCAGAACACCCTCAACCCCCCTTTCCCTTTCTCTTTCCCTCTGTTGTCTTTGTGTTAGTGTTTAGGGTGTAGAACACCTGGACGTATCTATCCTTCTTATTGCAAGGCTTGATAAAGGCCACTGGGATAGGGAGACTCGTATGTTTGATAAGATGAAAGCGAGCTCATCGAGCTTCCCTATCGAAGTTAATGTTTGGTACGTCTTTTATTGTCTTAGTCTAATTGTTTGTTGATTTATGTATTGTATTGAGTTATAGAGAAATGTTAAATAACAATGAACTAATACATTTGTGGTATATGTATATTGTGAATTATAATAAAATAAAAATTTTCTATGAAAAAAAAAAAAGAAGTTCTAGATGTTCCGACAAAGGAGTCAAGTGCTGGTTCTAAAGTCCAATTAAAATCCCCACCCACAACTAAGACACCTTCTATGCATTCCTCTATGGATTCCAGGCTGTTTCTGAGGAAATATATCTGGTTATGGTTAGGAAAATAGAGGTTTACAAATGTAAACACTTGTTGGTCTATGGTGGCTTTTACCATCACCCCTCTGCCATCTCCTATCGTTCTTTCCATTATATCACTGAGCCGAAGGTGTTTGGCAAACAGGATAGCTGTCCCCCTTGCTTTTGCTCCCGAGTAATTATTAAAGAAACCAGTAGGGAAGTGTTGGGAACTGAGACGGGGTGATGCCCCCTTCTTGAAGTGAGTTTCTTGCAGAAACACCACTTCTGCCTTCTCTGTATGCAGTGTGTCACCATCATTACCTGTATAAGAGAAAAGGGAAGACTAGGGAAACACAAAAGGGAAACAAAATCTAGCAAGTTCAGATCTACATAGGGATTAGCCGGAATAGTAAACATAAACAATTTATCCAGTCTGCTTGCATGAAGAAAACAATATAGTGAAAAGGACAACAGTGTCAGTTTCAAGTGGTAGTATTCTGCATTTAGAGCCATGGGCAACTACCAGTGGCCCACAGTCTCAACAATCTACAGCAGAACGGGGGTGAGAGGGGAGTAGTGAATGTGTCATCACAAATTAACATATAAATATAATATTTAGGGGGAGCCGAGCTAAGCTCGGCCGGCCATTTCACCGTGCAAAAGCATATAATAGCTCCGAGGGCTCGGTCAGCATCATAAGCCATCAACACCATCCCTAGAAGACCAGCATCTGCATGACCTGCAACATCTCATGAGATGAACACTTAATGGAAATTGTTAACCAGAGTGAGAGATAACATGTAAAGGGATGACATCATTATCAATTATTATGTATCTTAACATACTGTATGTCGCATCGAAAAAGGATATGAAATCAAGTGAGGAATCATGATGTTCAAGTGTCCCTGGGTATCTTTCCAGGCTGGTTAGATTTTAAACGCCCACGGGGGTGCCCAGCTTTTTTCCAAGCCTCTGTCTGTGGTTGATGGAGCAAAGGAGGGGTAAGTGGGTCTAACCAGTTCGGCAACTTGATCAGCGGCAGTCCCAGCGATTTGCAGAATTGAGGCACGTCATCGTAGTCCTGCAGTACAGTGCGAGTTCCCTCGTGCATAACCTGGATACTTAAGGGGAAGCCCCAGCGAAATTTAATCTCCTTTTTCCGGAGAGCATCTGTTAGTGGTTTCAGGAGACGCCTCTGTTGCAAAGTGTGCCATGATAAGTCTTGGAAGATTTGGACCTGACAGCCATTGAAGTCTATGAACGGTACCTGTCTCGACTTGCGCAAAATGTCTTCTTTTTCATGGAAATAATGCAATCGACAGACTACGTCGCGGGGTTTCTCTGTAGGAGGGCCTTTAGGGCGAAGAGCTCGGTGGGCCCTGTCAAACAGGATTTGTGCGTTCGGAGAGGTGCCCAAAAGTTCATTGAATATTTTTGTTAGAGCATGTATGATGCCGTGGGGTGGGATATCCTCTGGGAGGCCTTTGATTCGGAGGTTATTCCTGTCTTCCATATCTGTGAGTCTGCGTGTAGCATCTGTGAGAGAACGGGATTGACGTGATATTAGATCATGTAGATCAGCAATTTTGGAGCTAACATCGTCTGCATGTTCTTCCAACTTTTCAACTCTGTCTCCTATTTGGGTCAGGTCTGTCTGTATGGTTGAAATTGTAGACTGGAAAGAGTCTTGGAGGCGGTTTTCCATTGACAGTAAATCTTGCTGAATTTCTTGGCGAGTCGGGAGGGAGCGTAGTTGTGCCATTATGGCTGTCATGTCGATGGGTTCTGCTCCGGAGTGGAGCATTGGAGCGCGTTGGCCCTTCTCTGCAGTGCTGGTATCTGCCATCTGTGTATCTATCGCCTGTACGGGTCCAGATATAGGTATGCGATGATCAGCGTCTGGTGTCCGGAACAGGGAGTGGAATGCTCGCGCTTGTGAAGGTTTGGATGTGGCACTTGTATGTTTTCTGTAGGAGCGTCGTTTCGTCATGTGCTGGGGCAGTCAGGTCCAGAATCACGAATGCATTAGTGGTACAGGAGAAATGGCCAGGTGATTTCAGTGCATTGACACAGTACACATTCCCCTCAGCGTAGTAAAGTTAGACCATGTTCACAGTATGAACAGCATCATAGGATGGAGGTGGGACAGCCGTATTCAGTGTCGTGCCCACAGCCTCATGATAAAGGAATTCTGGCCGTCCCACAAAGCATGGCTGGTGGCAAACAGGGGGTACAGTTTTAACCAGGTAGATAGTGTACAGGGAAGAATGTATATGGGAAAGGGGGTGGCTGGCTGTTGCTCTACAATTTTATTGGATGCTCCCAGAACTGTGTTTTAAAATGTATTAGGCACAGTACTGCAGTGATGTGCCCTGTTTGTATGGCAGTAGCAGCACTGCAGTTTCTAGTGAGGGTGGCACAGTAAGTGGTGTGAGGGTCTTACATGCCCAGAGGACTGGAGGGTAGGGGCAGGTTTGGGAGTACCCTCAGCTATTAAATCTATCCTCTGATTATGAGGTGTAGTAGTTACTGCTGACCAGTCCCGAGCAGTAAAATCAAAGATGGCCGCCGCAGCTGCACTGAGCTCCAGCAGCAGTGCCTACTAGAGATGGGTCGTTCGCGAACGAACCGGATCTTTTGAATGGATCCCATGCAAGAACGAATGAGCCGCCGATCCCAAAAAGGCGATCCTGTTCAGTTTACAGTGCATTTCCCTGATCTCAGTGCTGCCACCTGTGGCAGCTGAGATGTACTACCTCTGTAGACTGAGTACAGTGCTGTGACTACAAGTGATAAAAAGATTAGCTGCTGCTGCTGCCAGGGATGGCCATCGGTGCAGACGCCATCGATGGTTGCCATAGATGGTGATTCTGCACCCAGCCCTCGAGTCATGTACTGTATATTCCCCCTTTTTTTTAAAGCGAGTCGAGGACCCGTCTAAAAGATACGTATCTTTTCACTGAGAGATCCGTCGGATCCTGGCTCTACTTGAAGATCCGTTTTGGCCATCTCTAGTGCCTACAGGCAGGGGCGTTACTATAGCACCGCAGCCCCCGCCACCGCGGGGGGTGCTGTGCATGTGGGGGCGCCGGGGGCTGCGGTGCTATAGTTACCCCCCCCCCCCAATCCCCCGCAGACTTACGTATCTCGCTGGTCCCGGCGGCTCTGTTCTTCTGATGAGGACCACCACAAAATGGCCGCCCCCATATAGCACACTGTTCTCTGAAACTGTCTGCTGTATGGGGTGGCCATTTTGTGGTGGTCATCAGCAGAAGAACGGAGCCGCCGGGACCAGCACGATAGGTAAGACTGCGGGGGAGGGGGTTAGCAGGGGCGGCGGGGCGGCGGGGGGGGGTGCTTGACGGGGCGGCGGCGGGGGGTGGGTATGGGCGCCCCCCCCCTAACGGCGGGGGGGGCGCCCAAAACGTAGCTACGCCACTGCCTACAGGGCTTCTCACCTCCTTGTAAGCGGGGAGCAGGCTTCCAGATGTGGGCTGTCCGGCTGCTGGGGAACCCCCTGAGGTATGGCAGGCTGTGGGTGGTCGAATCCCGGGTCCCGTTTTGCCGCGAATTCGGCCGTGGAGCCCGATCCTGGGCAGGCCTCCAAAATCTAGGTCCCGGCTTCTCCGGGCAGGTAGGCCACAACCCGCAGAGACCTAGTAAAAGGTCTCCCGGCTCCGCAGCACTCCTCACCCGTTTCCCCAGTGCCTGTGGGGCTTAAGTAGCAGGGTGTGGGGGAGATTCAGGTGTGGGGGAGGCACTGAATACTCTTTTTACAGCTAGACCGGCAGGAGCTGTTGAGGAAAGCTGCTGTCCCTAACTCCGTGCATGCCACGCCCCCTGACACTGCTTTTAGGGCCCTACCGATTACCGAAAGACCATGCATGCGCATGGTACGCTGTGTGCATGCGCATGGTATGCTGTGTACATGCGCGGAGTTCTCTTGCGAACAGATGATGTGAATGTTAGCCTTCGCTGGCCACTCGCAAGGTGATTGACAGGCACCCTGGCGATCCCCGGCCCCTTAGACTATTTTTCCTCCTTACTCCTTGCAATGGTTCCTAACCCCAGGTCTCTGCCACCCTAATAATAAGGCCAGTGTCCTGTCCCCCGATGCAACTCTCCTTATTTACCATGCACTTGTCCTAGAATGCCTTGTACTGTGTCTGTCAGGAACCAGTCTGTTTTGTTTTCTGTCAGTTTCTGTTTGGCATTTTGACTCACTGGTGACCTCCAGTGGCAGGTCTGTTGCCATTGCAGCTTTGTGTTCTGGGAGCTTAGTTTATTCACTAGGCTGTGAGATATTAAGCTAATCAAGCACTAGCCTGGGAGCTCCCTGAATCTTCAGGTGTAATTAATCACCTGAGCCCTTTATAGGGCAGGCTCACCTGCAGTATTCTGCCAGTGATAGCTTTCTGTTTAAGTTCCTGCTGCATTTGCAGGGAACTTCTGTTTGCTCCTAGCCACGCTTCCTGGTCCCTTGTTCCAGTCTCCTGTTTGGATCCCAGGATATATCCTCTGCAGCTCAGCTCCTTGCTAGTAATAGCATAAGCCTGATTACCCGGTCCCCGGAGCATTGTTGCTCCAGTCTTTGAAGTATCCTGGTGTATACTCCTGCTCTCTTGTCTCCCAGCCTGCTTGGATCGTCATCCTGTCCTGGGCCAGAGCCTGCACCTGTCCCCGTTACCTATCTGCCTGTGGGTCACGTAAGTGCTCCGTTGGAGCCTGCTGGTTATTCCTTATACCATCTTTGGCCCGCCGTGGCTGTACCCCTCCGTAGGTCCGCTGTTACTTTGCGGTATCATTTCTGTTGTCCTTCCTCTTTGGTTATTGTCTGTCACCTTAGCGTTTGGTAGGCAGGGGTATTTCCCTTCTAGCTACTCCTTGTTTTGGGGAATCGCAGTCTCGGGGTGTCCCTGTTCCGAGATTCCCTATTTCCTTGTTTGTGTCTGCGACTGGGTCGCCGTTCCCCATTCTTGGCCAGGTGCTGGTAGTTAGGGGTCTCTTCCCAGCTAGGCCCTGTAGTTAGACGGTCCTTTTGAGATACCCCCTGGCGATCGCTCACCCCTTGTCTTTACCTAACACCTGGCTGCATCGGGGTCAGAGCCGGCCTAACTGGCTCTGTCGAACGCGGCTACAGGCGAAGCCTAGCACTTGCAGGGGTATTCCATCTGCCCGGGGGACTCAACAGAGTCAGTGTAGGTTTCGCTGTGGCCGTTCTAAACAGCGGTCCCAGCTGCGGGCTCACGCCTGACCTTTTTCCTCCTGCCAGCTGTCGTATCACCCAGAGCCCAGGCGAAAACCATAACATTATCACTGGCCCTACCGATATATGCATATGTTCACAGTAGTCATAGGTATACATGCATATATAAAATTTTGTTTCAAGGTGATTTGGGTGTTTTTGATTGGTAGCGGGACTTATAGATTTGTCCATATTAAGATTTTTTTTTTTTCTTCCCGCATTTTGCCCGTTACGGGGTTTTGCTTTATTCAGCTTGCCCAGTTGGTCTGGTCTGTTTGTTTCATTGCTGTACTTAATCATGCAGGCCTTGCAAGCATCCTTGATGGCCTTAAATACGACCTTTACAGAATTAAAACCTGAGCGGGTTAAGGGTCTGCAGCAGTCATTTCTGCAATTGCAAGATCTGTTAACCCAAATTTTCCTGGATCTGTCTGAGGTTTTTGGGGCTCAACCAGCTCCTAGGGAGACCCTGGCTAAGGGGGTAGTCAGTCAAACTTCAGATCAGGAGATTCAGAAGGGACATAGAAGTTTTTTACGGCCAAGGCTCACACCAGAAGAGCGGCGACGGCGTAAAGACTTTAACCTATGTCTGTATTGTGGGGAATCAGGCCATTTTCTCCAGTATTGCGAATTGCGCAGACCTGGTGGTGGTACTGGGAAGGGTTTTCCTCAATCCAAGTGGTATCAGGAGATTACATCTATGCCTATCTCCTCTAAGCAGGAGGAGCCTGACCACACACCCCACATACGTAACGCTCCGACTTACAACTGGGGTCCTAAGACTAGAGCGCCCCATGTTGAGGTACGGAATCAGACGGGAATGTGGAATTCATCCACAAAGATTCCAGACAGAAAGACGTTAGATACTAATCTTCCAGTCAGGGAGATCAACGTTCTTTCAACATTGGAACTGTTAAGTCCCGTAGAGGAGTATCAGGTTTTTCCCTCAAAAGGGGCTTCAAGCGGCATAATCCCAGAGGGGGTCCTTGAAGCCATCACCCCTAAGAGGGTCTTGGGGAACTTAACCCCACATGGAATTATGGAGGTCATTGCTCCTGATGAGGCCTTGGGAGGCATAACTCCGAAAAAAGAATCCCTGACATCAGTCTCAGCCGGGATTTCTAGTGACATCTTCCCCGATCTTGGGGTTCTCGGAGTTGCCTCTGAGGTTGTGGATCCAGGAGTCCCGGTCTCCTTAGGCGAGTCCGATGCCGGGGGCTCATCTAGCGGCAAGGGCGCTTGGGGCTCATTGAACGTTTGTGGTGCTCGAGGTCAGTCGAGCCAATTTGATGCCCAAGGCCCGCCGGGCGTGTCTGATGATACTCCTAACACTCCATACTTCGATGGAGATTTGGCCCAGCTCCGACCAATTGCTCAGCAATTCCTCGCTGGAATGGACTTCTCACATAATGTGAAGATGACTCCTGCTTCTGCTGTCCCGTTATCTCTTATCATGCTTTAGAGGAGGAGCTTTGGAGTGGGTTAAACCTCTCATAGAGGCTGACGATCCCATCCTAAGGGATCTTCCGGGTTTCCTAAAAAACGTGCGGAAAGTGTTCAGCCCAAAGGCCGTAGCCCCGAGTGGGGGCCCAAAGGCCGTAGCCCCGAGTGGGGGCCCAAAGGCCGTAGCCCCGAGTGGGGGCCCAAAGGCCGTAGCCCCGAGTGGGGGCCCAAAGGCCGTAGCCCCGAGTGGGGGCCCAAAGGCCTGTTTCGCCCCAGAAGGTGGGCAAGTCTGTTTCGCCCCAGAAGGTGGGCAAGTCTGTTTCGCCCCAGAAGGTGGGCAAGTCTGTCTCGCCCCAGAAGGTGGGCAAGTCTGTCTCGCCCCAGAAGGTGGGCAAGTCTGTCTCGCCCCAGAAGGGGGGCAAGTCTGTCTCGCCCCAGAAGGGGGGCAAGTCTGTTTCGCCCCAGAAGGGGGGCAAGTCTGTTTCGCCCCAGAAGGGGGGCAAGTCAGTCCGGTCCCTGAGGGGGACTCTGCCAGTTCGACCCTGACGGGGACTCTCCCAGTTCGGTCCCTGAGGGGGACTCTCCCAGTTCGGTCCCTGAGGGGGACTCTCCCAGTTCGGTCCCTGAGGGGGACTCTCCCAGTTCGGTCCCTGAGGGGGACTCTCCCAGTTCGGTCCCTGAGGGGGACTCTGCCAGTCCGGTCCCTGAGGGGGACTCTGCCAGTCCGGTCCCTGAGGGGGACTCTGCCAGTCCGGTCCCTGAGGGGGACTCTGCCAGTCCGGTCCCTGAGGGGGACTCTGCCAGTCCGGTCCCTGAGGGACCATAGAAGCTGTGTCCCCGGAAGGGGTGGCCATATCCTTGTCTGAGGTCCCAAAGACCACAGCCTCAGCAAGGGTCTTGATGGCTGCAAACCCTGTGAGTGTTTCGGTTTTGCCAGCCTCTCGGGAGGCTTCAGAAATCTTAGCCCCCAAGGTTGTTGTTCCCATAGAGAATTCCAGTTCTGAGGTCCCAGAGGTGGATGTCCCTACGTCCATCGTGTTTGATGGAGATCTTGCCCATTTTATTGCCCTGGTTGGACACTATGTTTCCCTGTTTGAATCTGGACCATCTTCAGGGGTCACTTGGGCTAACATTGTAGACCTCATCATTTCTGCCTTTAGGGGTAGACCTCAGACATGGGCCTACGAGCGGATCAATGCTGGTGACCCTTGTATCCGAGATCTATCTTCTTTCTGTGATGCAGTTATTAAGAAGTTCAGTCCCAAAAAGAAGGATGGGGTTCCACCAGCTCCTGGAAATGTGGTGCCCAGCATAAGCCAGGGGCTTAAGGACCTGGCTTCTGGAGACTCACAGTCTCTGTTTGTTCGTTCTTCTGCCTCATCGCTTGGTCCGGAATCCAGGAGTTTAGCTATTGGTTTTGTCTCACTGACTCCTGACAAAAATTTTTTGGGCACATCTGGTACCTGTAATTCTGGGTCTGGGGAATCCAATAAGAGTTCTGCCTATGGCCAATTAAGACATTCTTCCCTTTCTGAGATTCCATCTGTTAAAAAGACTCTCATGATCTCCTCAGATCGAGACTTCAACTCTGTTTCTGATTTGGTAACCCATAGCTGTGATTTGAAAGAAGGTACCATCAGATCTGATAATGTGTGGGGCCTTAAACTGCTGATTCCATCAAAATCTAGGAAAAAGAAAAAGAAGAAGCATTAATCTTTTTCCGCTTTCCTGGATCATCTTGTTTGTCTTTTTGGTTGTGCCCTGTGGTCACCCTCAAGGGGGGGCACTGAGACAAGCCGTGGTTTTAGCTTGTGTTCACCTTTCTGTTGCCTTTGCCCCATTATCCAGAATCCAGATACATTTAATTTTTGTAGGTCTGGATTTTGGGGTCTGTTGACCCCCCCTCAAGGGGGGGGGGGGGGTACTGTCAGGAACCAGTCTGTTTTGTATTCTGTCAGTTTCTGTTTGGCATTTTGACTCACTGGTGACCTCCAGTGGCAGGTCTGTTGCCATTACAGCTTTGTGTTCTGGGAGCTTAGTTTATTCACTAGGCTGTGAGATATTAAGCTTATCAAGCACTAGCCTGGGAGCTCCCTGAATCTTCAGGTGTAATTAATCACCTGAGCCCTTTATAGGGCAGGCTCACCTGCAGTATTCTGCCAGTGATAGCTTTCTGTTTAAGTTCCTGCTGCATTTGCAGGGAACTTCTGTTTGCTCCTAGCCACGCTTCCTGGTCCCTTGTTCCAGTCTCCTGTTTGGATCCCAGGATATATCCTCTGCAGCTCAGCTCCTTGCTAGTAATAGCATAAGCCTGATTACCCGGTCCCCGGAGCATTGTTGCTCCAGTCTTTGAAGTGTCCTGGTGTATACTCCTGCTCTCTTGTCTCCCAGCCTGCTTGGATCGTCATCCTGTCCTGGGCCAGAGCCTGCACCTGTCCCCGTTACCTATCTGCCTGTGGGTCACGTAAGTGCTCCGTTGGAGCCTGCTGGTTATTCCTTATACCATCTTTGGCCCGCCGTGGCTGTACCCCTCCGTGAATCCGCTGTTACTTTGCGGTATCATTTCTGTTGTCCTTCCTCTTTGGTTATTGTCTGTCACCTTAGCGTTGGGTAGGCAGGGGTATTTCCCTTCTAGCTACTCCTTGTTTTGGAGAATCACAGTCTCGGGGTGTCCCTGTTCAGAGATTCCCTATTTCCTTGTTTGTGTCTGCGACTGGGTCGCCGTTCCCCATTCTTGGCCAGGTGCCGGTAGTTAGGGGTCTCTTCCCAGCTAGGCCCTGTAGTTAGACGGTCCTTTTGAGATACCCCCTGGCGATCGCTCACCCCTTGTCTTTACCTAACACCTGGCTGCATCGGGGTCAGAGCCGGCCTAACTGGCTCTGTCGAACGCGGCGGCTACAGGCGAAGCCTAGCACTTGCAGGGGTATTCCATCTGCCCGGGGGACTCAATAGAGTCAGTGTAGGTTTCGCTGTGGCCGTTCTAAACAGCGGTCCCAGCTGCGGGCTCACGCCTGACCTTTTTCCTCCTGCCAGCTGTCGTATCACCCAGAGCCCAGGCGAAAACCATAACAGTGTCCTTGTGTTTTCTCATACATACACACAAACGTTGCCATCACCTGCACCATTAAAACCTAAGTTTTTGGTTTACTTTATCCATTGGAGTGCCGCCCCGTTTTTGTACATATATATATACCGCGCCCTAATAGCCCAAAGCAGCACCTCTGAAGGCCCCCTGTTAGCTGGAACCCAGGACAGATAGAAATACAAAAAGAATCAGGGTGCGCTAAGGTAAATCATACAACTGGTAATAATTCAAAAGTACAAATATTTAATATAAAAAATGCCAAACAATGGCTGAAAGTAAATATCATGCAAAGTTACACCATTATATCACACAATAAGTTTTACAATCTGAAGAAAGGCCCAACGCGTTTCGTCAACCATGTGACTTCATCAGGGGCGTTTGATGTGTTGATTGAAAACTCGTGCGAAAGCACTAAAAAATGATGATAAACATACAATAAAAATACTAATTTGTACTAGATCTGAGAAAAATGAGAGAGTTGGAAGAGGAGAGAAGAACAATGGAGAGAACAAGCAATTGATAGGACATAGTTTGCATTTATATGCAACCCAAACTGATATTTAGAATAAAATCTTTAACAAATAAAAATGTTATTATTAAAGAGCACAAAAATTATTGCTAAGGGGCACAATAATTGATGTAAAGAAAAACATCCAAAAATAATAATAATAAATCTATTATCATAAAAAATTATCAAACAATGTTGAGACAATAAAAAAACTTTTAAAATTGGTACCTTCTTAGAGCGGTAAATGTTAGAATGTCCCAAACAAGCGGTAATTGTCAGAACATCACAAACAAGAATTGTACAGATGCATATCTGAATAAAAAAATATATACACAGAGGCAATGTTAGGGTTTGCACAAAACCCACTTAATTGAACCATCACCCTTGAAAATACATTAATTCGAGGACTTACATATCGCCAAAACACTCAAAATGTTGATGGAAATAGATAAACAAAGGTAAATCTCCAGAAATTCTGTATCTCCACACCTTTTGTAAAATGGTGTTAGCATCAAGGAACAACCAAAAACTTTGAAAATAAATCAAAGTGGTTCCATTCAGTATGCATACAAACATAGTCAATTATGAGACCGTAATTAAATAAAAGGAGTAATAGTAACCTCTAAAAAGTAATTCCAAATCAAATACTTACATAGACCTGGATGGCCAAGGTGCTCACTCTAGTGTATCCAAATGCTGAATGACAGCTAGAGAGAATCCAAGGCTATATATAGGACTACATGGAAAACGTCACTTCCTGTTTCAATTCTTATTGGATGAAATAACCGTTTTTGCTATATTACAAATATGAAAAAAAAATGGACTATTTATAATATACCCAAGTGGTTTAACTAGGTTGGACTTATAGAAATATAATCTCCTGAAAGGTAAACAGGAGTGAATCCCAGTGAACTACACGGCGAAAAACGCAGTGCGTTCCAAATCGCCGCCATTTTATTCATCTGGAACGCAAATGAGCGTCTAAAGGGCGCCTATATTTATCCACTGGCCATTATTAATACATTGCATTTTTAGTCTCGCTATAGTGTGTGTAGCTGGACAACATTAGTGATCTTAGTCAGAGTAGTATGCACACTTTATTTACCTCTAGGAAGGTTAAATAAATAAATAATAAAAAAGCTTTAAGTGGGCAGAACAGTTCCCTGTTCACGTCATTTCCGCCCTTAATTTCGGGAATATTAATTTAAATTTAATGATGGTTAGACAATCACATTAACTCTAATTGATTAGGTTCTGTTAGACAACCATAAGAAGCTACCAGTGATTTTGAAATAACTCCATAATTGGCTACAATTAGCAAATATACGGAAGCGCACATTATTTATACATGTGCGTTCCAGGGGAATAAAAATGGCGTCCATTTGGAACGCACGGCGTTCCGTGCAGTTCTTTATTATTTATTATGAACTCCAGTTCGCTCTTTAAGTGAATCACACTACACTTTGTTAAACTATGTTAAACCCCTGAGGGTGTGAATTTTGCCTTGACCAGTGGATAAATATAGGCGCCCTTTAGACACTCATTTGCGTTCCAGATGAATAAAATGGCGGCGATTTGGAACGCACAGCGTTTTTCGCCGTGTAGTTCACTGGGATTCACTCCTGTTTACCTTTCAGGAGATTATATTTCTGTAAGTCCAACCTAGTTAAACCACTTGGGTATATTATAAATAGTCAATTTTTTTTCATATTTGTAATATAGCAAAAACGGTTATTTCATCCAATAAGAATTGAAACAGGAAGTGACGTTTTCCATGTAGTCCTATATATAGCCTTGGATTCTCTCTAGCTGTCATTCAGCATTTGGATACACTAGAGTGAGCACCTTGGCCATCCAGGTCTATGTAAGTATTTGATTTGGAATTACTTTTTAGAGGTTACCATTACTCCTTTTATTTAATTACTGTCTCATAATTGACTATGTTTGTATGCATACTGAATGGAACCACTTTGATTTATTTTCAAAGTTTTTGGTTGTTCCTTGATGCTAACACCATTTTACAAAAGGTGTGGAGATACAGAATTTCTGGAGATTTACCTTTGTTTATCTATTTCCATCAACATTTTGAGTGTTTTGGCGATATGTAAGTCCTCGAATTAATGTATTTTCAAGGGTGATGGTGATGGTTCAATTAAGTGGGTTTTGTGCAAACCCTAACATTGCCTCTGTGTATATGTTTTTTTATTCAGATATGCATCTGTACAATTCTTGTTTGTGATGTTCTGACAATTACCGCTTGTTTGGGACATTCTAACATTTACCGCTCTAAGAAGGTACCAATTTTAAAAGTTTTTTTATTGTCTCAACATTGTTTGATAATTTTTTATGATAATAGATTTATTATTATTATTTTTGGATGTTTTTCTTTACATCAATTATTGTGCCCCTTAGCAATAATTTTTGTGCTCTTTAATAATAACATTTTTATTTGTTAAAGATTTTATTCTAAATATCAGTTTGGGTTGCATATAAATGCAAACTATGTCCTATCAATTGCTTGTTCTCTCCATTGTTCTTCTCTCCTCTTCCAACTCTCTCATTTTTCTCAGATCTAGTACAAATTAGTATTTTTATTGTATGTTTATCATCATTTTTTAGTGCTCTTTAATAATAACATTTTTATTTGTTAAAGATTTTATTCTAAATATCAGTTTGGGTTGCATATAAATGCAAACTATGTCCTATCAATTGCTTGTTCTCTCCATTGTTCTTCTCTCCTCTTCCAACTCTCTCATTTTTCTCAGATCTAGTACAAATTAGTATTTTTATTGTATGTTTATCATCATTTTTTAGTGCTTTCGCACAAGTTTTCAATCAACACATCAAACGCCCCTGATGAAGTCACGTGGTTGACTAAACGCGTTGGGCCTTTCTTCAAATTGTAAAACTTATGTGTGATATAATGGTGTAACTTTGCATGATATTTACTTTCAGCCATTGTTTGGCATTTTTTATATTAAATATTTGTACTTTTGAATTATTACCAGTTGTATGATTTACCTTAGCGCACCCTGATTCTTTTTGTATATGTGTGTGTGTGTGTATGTGTGTGTGTGTGTGTGTGTGTGTGTGTGTATATATATATATATATATATATATATATATATATATATATATATATATATATATATACACACACACACACAGGCAGGAGGCGGCACTCTTCAATATAAAGCACACGAACAGCAGGAGTACTTCAACGTTTCGAACCTTTATTAGTTCGTCATCAGGAGGTAAAATTCACAGTACAATGAAGTATTATTAATACTAAACAACAAGATCAGTGCACGAATCATACTCACGTATTCTCCCGCCGCCGCCGGAGGTGCCGTGACGTCAGTGCGACAGGCGCACAACATGTGCGTCATCACGCTGGTAACACTTACCATTGGCGCGAAGCGTGAGGCCCGCGTTGCCATGGAGACTGCATAACAAAGCCCGAGAGTATTCCTGTACCATTTCCTGGTCAGGTGACCTCGATCGGGCTTACGTCATGTGAACAATGACGCGCTGGTATACGGAGCATAACAACAACAAAAAGTGAAAAGTGAAATCGCTTTAATGTCTCCTTTTGCAAGAAATGGATAGCAATCCTGAATAAATGTAGCCTCGATTTGATTTTGCTCGTTATCGAGGAATCAGGTCGTGAGCTCGATGTGGTGCGTGACCGTATCAAGGTTTTTGAGGACTCACATAAGGCCTCCTTTTCTGCTGACACATCTACTGATTGGGTTGATAAGCTGAATAAGCAGGTGATTGGATACAAACGTGACCTGATCCAGTTCAAAAAACAGAAACTTAACCGGGTCAATATGGACTATGAACAAAATTCCGTCTTTTCTTGGACCCAAGGGGGCAACCACCAATCGGGCCCCAGACACTATGGCCGACAGAATAGACGACACGGACATTTTGATAGGAATGGGACTGATTCTTCTTTGGATGCACATACCACCAGTGATTCTGATGGTACCACCAAACCTGCCCGACGTGCCAAGAAGGTTCTTCCCCCTTTAGGGGTTCGCACGAGCTTGATCAATTCCCGCGACGGAGGCATAGGACGAGGAGAGGAGGCCAATGCCAATGGTCGCGGAAGGAGAGGCAGGCCCCCATTGAGGACATAGTATTCAACCTATCCTCCCATATCCTAACTGTTGCCAAACGTAGGGTGCTTAACAAGGGGTTGTCGTTCGTTCCCACCGCCAAATTTGATCCGATGCAGTGGGATATTGAACGTTATAAATTGAACCGTTTGCTTAAATTGAAAGAACATTTCAATAAGACTCCTGCTGCCCCTACTCCTGCTATTGACCCCATTTGCACTGATATTCCTTAACAGGTATCTCGTTTGCAGCCTAAATCTGTCTTTGAACCATTGTCTAACAATGTAAATATTAAATCGTTTATGCATGCACTTGAACATGATGTGGCTACTAATGTGGTGTCTAAACAAACTGGTAAACATGTGTCCAGGGCAAACTTGTCTAAGGAGGAGTTTGATGCCTTGCGTGATTTGGGCAACTACACTGATTTAGTCATCCGGCCCGCCAACAAAGGCGGTGCCTTGGTACTACAGGATCTCAGTGATTATAAAAATGAGATCATCAGACAATTGTCTGACTCGGGGCCGATTTATCAATATTATTTTTACTAAAATAATGTGATAACGGGTGTTTTCGCACCCTTTTCGCATTATTTTAGTATCACCTAAATGTATTAACTATGAATTGTTAGTCTTTTCGCAAAACTTTAGACTTAAAATATATTTTCGCAATTTTTAAGTAAGTAATTCGCAGTTCACATACTTGCAATGGGAAATGTGAACAACTCATATTTATCAAACTTCAATTGTAAAATTAATTGCTTAGTGATAATATCGCCACTTCTTAGTGGCGTTATCCCTGTGTGTGTGTGTGTCTACATTTGTGATGAAGCTGCTCTAACAGCCTGTTCTATAGCAGCCCCCTCCTCCTCTCTCCCCTATTTGTGTGTTTAACACTCAGGGGAATATAGAGACCTTTTATTAATGTAATCAGTCTGCCTGCCTCCGTTCTGCTGCTGAAGCTTCTGTTCACTGTATGGGGGGAGAGATCCCTGGCCTGCAGCTCCATCTTATTCTCTCCTGTCCCCCCTCCTCACTGCTGCTGGGGACTGCTTTATAGCAGGACTTGGAGCACAGGCAGAGTGATACTAAATTAAACAGGGAATTATATATATATATATGTCTGCAGTGAGACCTGCTGTATATTGACATGTACAGCAGATCAACAGCGCAGGGTAAAGAAGGGGATGGGGATGGGGATGGTGAAGAGACGGAGCTTACCTACTCCAAATGTATGTAGCGCTGTCCCACACATGCTTCCTTCCCTTCCTGCTGTGGATCAGAGTCCCACACAGGCTGCCCTGTGTAAGCTCACTTGCTGGCCGAGGAAGAGTTCATTAAAGCGCTGCCCCCCTCTCTCCCCCATGCTGCCGTACATCACTGACAGGCAGCAAAGGAGAGAGATCACCATTAGCTCCGTCAGTGACCCGCTCTCCCCCACTCCTGCTCTCGGAACAAGAGTCCTCCTGTGACTCACTGTGCACACAGACACTACTTTAAAAATCATCTGTGAGTGTGGCATTTTAATAGCGTTTTACTGCATGCAGGCCAGGTCCCTTCCAGCCAGGCTTGCTTCTTCTGGAGACCCCGCCCCCTTCTCCTTCCGTCCTGCAGCTGTGTGGCTGTGCTAAACAGTGTCTCAGATGCGAAAAGACCTGCGATACAGCCGCGAACGGGATTCGCAGGGACAGGGCATTAACGGAAGCTCTGTCTCGGCTGCCGAATGTTGTTACATTTGTACGATAAACGGATTTATCGCAATGCGAGTTTAATCGATATTTACACTTTCTAAACGCCAATAATTTCACAATTTTAATAAATGGGCCCCTAAGGTGTACAGCCCTTTGGCTAAAGATCCTACCATGGAGTATACTGCTCTGCTGAATAACATTCTCAGCACAGCAGTGGCTGATGGTATTATCTCCACCGAATTAGCCACTGCATTAACTGTACAGCATCCTGTAGTGCCACTACTTTATACGTTGCCCAAAATACACAAAAGGCTTCAGGCTCCTCCTGGTAGACCGATCATCGCAGCACCTGGGTCACTTTTTCAGAACGTGTCCACGTATATTATGCATTATTACAGCCCTGTATCAGGAATTCACCTGGACATCTGCTTGATACTACATCTTTCCTTAATTTGATTAATAACATCGGTACAATTCCTATTGATAGCCTGTTGTGCAGCATAGACGTTACCAGCTTGTATACGATCATACCCAATTCAGCTGGGATTGCAGCTGTTAGGAGTCTTTTGTGTGGTAACATTCATTATGTCGGACCTGACATTGATTTTGTCGTGAATTTACTCGATTTTGTGCTCACGCATAATTACTTTCTTTTTGACAGGACATTCCATTTGCAACTCGTTGGCTGTGCGGTGGGGAGTAATTTCGCCCCATCATACGCCAACGCGTATATGATGGTCATGGAACGTGAGATATTCTTTAAGCATATCGATATATCGCGTAACATTTTTTTGTATACGCGTTATATCGACGATCTCTTTGTAATTTTGACAGGGTCTAATGATGATTTTGTTATGATGATTGAACAGCACAATGCTACTGCTAGCCCTGTAAAGTTTACCTACACTGTAGACAGTACCTCTGTAAATTTTTGGATTTTGTGGCACTTAGGGTTGTGGACGGTACGGTGGTGACTTCGGTTTTTACCAAGCCCACCGACCGTAACACATTCCTACATGCCACTAGTTGCCACCCGAGGTCCAGCAAGTTCGGTCTACCTTATTCTCAGTTTCGAGCTAGACGCATTTGCAGCACTGAGGCCCTATCCATACAGCATATTGATATAATGCTTGATAAATTCCTTGCTAGAGGCTATGATGCTCGTCTGCTCAATGAGGCCAAGATTAAGGCTTTGTCCAAAGACAGGGAGGCTCTTCTTAGATACCAACCCAAGAAGACACGAGCAGAGAATCGTCTGCCTTGGGTCAACCACTTTAATGTTTTAAGTGGTGATATCAACATGACCACTAAGCGATTGTGGCCACTTATACAGATGGATAACACCCTCCCATTAGGTGATACAGCGATAATGCCGTGCTACACTCGTGGCAGGAGTGTTCGCGACATTGTCGTTAAATCCGATGTGACCCGCATTTGCGAAGCTGGGAATATACAATTTTTGGGACAGAACCCAGGTTGCTTTAGGTGTCTTAAATGTATAACTTGCAGGGCCCTTATTACTGGCACATCTTTTTGCCACCCCCACAGTGGCAAACGTTATTCGTTGCGCCATAGGATGACGTGCACCACTCGCTTTATTGTCTACATGATATCCTGCCCTTGCTCCTTGCATTACATTGGTAAAACAGACCGTACCTTGAGAGAGCGAATGGCTGGTCATCGACATGCCATCAAATTAGCCTTTGAAAAAGGCACTAGTGATCAACCGGTGGCTCGCCACTTTTTGGAGGCGCGGCATACATTGCTGATGTTACGATATATGATCATTGATCATATTCCAGCCACTATCCGAGGTGGAAATCGCTCTCTTAAACTTCTACAGCGTGAAGCAAAGTGGATCCAGTGCCTCAACACTGTGGCCCCGAAGGGGCTCAATGAGTTCAGGGGTCTGCATTGCTTTCTTTGAGATATATTGCTCCATGATTTGTCCTGTCACATTGTATCATATTGCTATTGCATATGCTAACAATTATGCTTTCTGTACCTGTTACTATTTTGACAAACTGCCTGTTTGTATTATACAGATGCAAATTGCCAATGGAGGTATTGCCCTCTGACATTGGTCTCTTCCATGTTTTTAACTATATGTTTTTTCTTTCTTTAATTGGTAATGGTAGTTTGATTTCACTTTTTGTTGTTGTTATGCTCCGTATACCAGCGCGTCATTGGTCACATGACGTAAGCCCGATCGAGGTCACCTGACCAGGAAATGGTACAGGAATACTCTCGGGCTTTGTTATGCAGTCTCCATGGCAACACGGGCCTCACGCTTCGCGCCAATGGTGAGTGTTACCAGCGTGATGACGAACATGTTGTGCGCCTGTCGCACTGACGTCACGGCACCTCCGGCGGCGGCGGGAGAATACGTGAGTATGATTCGTGCACTGATCTTGTTGTTTAGTATAAATAATACTTCATTGTACTGTGAATTTTACCTCCTGATGACGAACTAATAAAGGTTCGAAACGTTGAAGTACTCCTGCTGTTCGTGTGCTTTATATTGAAGAGTGCCGCCTCCTGCCTGTATCTGTGTTCCCTGCTGGGAAATTGGATGGCACCTGCACCGTGAATGCCTGTTAAGGACGTGCTGCTCGACCACATGGTAATATATATATATATATATATATATATATACTTGTTCACATGTTACACAACATAATATTAAATAATATAAATAGACCTTACACATTTATTACACATCTAATTACATTTTACACCAGATATAAGTCACTTTATATCACTGTTTTGATCAAAACCTTTTTACTCACATTTTATTTTTACTAAATGTTTAAGATTTTTAATATTAATTGGACACTTAGTTTACTTACGCTATTTACATTTCTGAGATCTCATTACTGCGCGGTCTCGTCACATTTCCCTTTAAAAACTGTGACTTTGTTTACATAATTTTTATTCACAGATTTTTCGTTCCCATCCCACATTTCCAAGAGGAAGAAATAATATATCATGAAAGTAGTTTTATATCACACAATAATGTGTTATCATTTCCAAAGTTTCACATGTATCTGATAGAGCTGATTTTGTAAGTTAATAAACTTCAAATAGGGGAGGAGCCGCACCAACTGCCACCATCCGCCATTCCAAACTAGCTCACCGGCCTTTGTTGTTGCTCCCTTATTTGTATTTTGAACTGTACTGCAGCCCAACTTCTGGATCCGCCACAGCTCCTAGCCCCTGACTGCTTGTCCAATTCTCATTGGCTTAATTTCATTGAGTGACATCCAGCTGCTGACAACCGGCAGAGTGCACTGCCTTAGAATGCAGCTTACAGCTTTCTGCAGCCTGTGATTGGTTATCTGATTGATAGCTCCAGAGCTGTATAAGGTATAAGTTAGAAGTGCATCATAGTGCCCAGTGCCAGTGAGCGAGACACTATGAGAGATACAGTTTTCCACACTTACATCCTACAACAGGCGGGAGGTCCAACATTAACTTTATATAGAAAGGGTCGTCAAAAAAACGTTTGATTTCAAATTATAACTGCTGCTGTTTGTATTGCAATAATTATTCAGAAGCACATTAATTTTTTTGCTAGTTAATTCACAAAGTTTAATTTTGACCTATATATGAATTTTCAAATCAATTTTCAAATTTACAAATGAAAAACCATACAGTTCAGGTGCGCACCTAGGGGTTGAGTTCCAGTTGCCCATAAATTCTGTTATGTCGGCATCACCTTACCGCAGCCTGCAATATGCAGAAGCACTAAGCGGTCTCACCAGACTCTTGCAGACCAATGGCCACAGTGACTTCATAGGGCTGTCACAAAAGGTCAGGAGCCACCCAGTCTGCGGGGACCTTAATCTCTGCCCAATGGTCCATTTCTAAATTTTGTGCACAAAACTATAGATGAATAGAATAATATAGTATTATGCAATATTTCTTAAATAAATTATTTGCACCAAATAATGAGGCAAAAATGAGCATTTCGGCATATTTACAAGCACTAAAGTTATTGTGACATTGGACATCTGAACATAAATGTACACAGTACTTTTGTCTATTGTCTAAATTTATTTTGTCTTATTGTCCACATCATTTTTTTCAGACACTAATCACTAATCTATTGAACAGCAGTGGAAAATTGCAGTATTCTGTATTTATATATTAGGCCCACAGTACAGATTGCCTAATCAGCGTACTAGAACGAAGTATATACAGAAAGAAAATGAAAGGATCATATGCAGCCAGTGCGAACCAAGAGCAGCTGCACCACCATTATCATCTTCAACCTCAAGCGGTTCAAGGTGCTTTTCATTTAAGTGCTCGAACAATGACACCATGGAGACCCACGTTTCCTCACAAGTGGGTTTAATCTCATCCTCTGGCAGCTCAAAGCCAAACTCCCCTTCGTCTCTCAGCTCATAGGTGTAACTGAACAGGATGTCCTGGTCAGATGCCCAGTCTGCCGACGTTCCAGAGGTATAATCTGAAACAAATGAAGTAGAGATTCTCAAAGGGAGACTGTGGGTTATTCAGATTCAATTGGTCACCTGTGCCTTCACACGGGGGGGGGGGAACGATTGTTTGCAACTGCGCATGTCTATTCTCATGATTCAGATGAGGATCATATGACATTTATGACCAATAAATGCAGATATCCAGGTTCTTTGAACAGTCCTATCTAGATTTGCCAATCCCAGGGCAATTTTTTAATCACAATCCCGGGATTGGCCTTCCTAATAAAAATAATCTGCCCCCACATTTACTTGGAGTGGCAGAGTGGTGGTGCGTCTGGAAGCAGTGGTGTGTCTAGGTTTGGGGGTACATTGGTGCGGCCAGCAGGCTGCACAGTGAGACCTCTGTCCTCGTCACTCTACGCATTCAGCCGCACAGCTGGAGATGGAAGCAGCAAGGCAGCATCTGAGCATGCGCTGTTACCCTTCTGCGGGAGCCGGCAGAGCAGACTAGGTGTCTTGGGGACAGAGTATTCAGTCTCCACCATCTGCTCCTGTGTACCCATGGGCCGGTCTCTCAGCAACCCAGGGACACAGGGAGAATATTCATCCTCCTTGTCCGCTTAGCAGTTGCTGGGGTACCCCGGGAAAGCCAGCAGGGCCCAGCAGCTGCAGCTGTATAATTAGGACCGGGGTCCTGGTCTGGACCTGGCTCAGGTGATTGGCCACCTGAGTCCTTTTAAGGAATACAGGCTAGCACAGCCCAACCAGTGATAGCATCAATTTTGGGCTCACTACCCTGCCTCTCTGCTGGTTCCTGTTATCCAGGTTCCAGTTTCTGCTGTTGGTCAGTCCAGTTCCTCATCTCCTGGGTTCTCTGCTCACTTGGAGCTGTTGGTTTCCTTTATTCTTTCGCTACTTCTGTTGGACAGAAGTGCCCCTGTTTCTTTACCATCTTGGTCCTCCTTGGACTCACCAGGAAGGTGGTTCAGGTTGTGCTTTGAACACATAGGCCCGTATTGGGTATTGTGTTCGGTACCTTTGGTATCATTTTGTGTGGTTTGCGTGTTGTTACTCTTTGTGTGGTGTTATTACTTTTATGCTTGCGACTTGGTCGCCTATTGTATATGATGAGATCGCTTGTTCAATTAACAGATTCACCTCCCTGATATTGGCTCAGGAGCCATTAGTTAGTGTCCTCCCCAGTCAGGCCCTTGTTAGTCAGTATTTTACCTTTTCATTGTTCCCTATTATGTCCTGGTGGCACCTGAATTAGGATGGACCTAATCTACCCCTCCAACTGTGGCTATTAGAGGTGAAGCCGTAGCATCTGCAGGTATTAGCCACCCTCCAAGATGGATCAACAGAGGCAGTGTAGGACTTGTTGTGGCCATTCTAATCAGTGGTCATGGCTGTTGGGGATTCATAACATGCGCAGTCTAATCCCTAAAACCCGGGTTCCAAACCCCGGCAATTTTTGCCCACCCTCGTCCTATCCCATTTTTACTTACATAATATGGCTGCTGTAGCTCCCACTATGTATTCAGTGTTATGTATCTTTTTTGATTCCTCTGCCGCCTTCTCTGCTGCTTTTGTCTAGAAAGTAAAAAAAAATATACTTAAGTAGAAGTAATAAATATACATAAAATAATCAAAAACAAAAACAGTTGGTGCACCCACAGAAAAGCTGGGTGTACCCCTCTGAATGCAGACGTGTTGATGCCTGCTTGGGGCAGGTGGCTGACATCACATGACATCAGCGCCCACACCGAATTCGGCCATCTCTTGCCAGAAAAAAAGTCAGTCTAGAATGACTTTTATTAGCTATGGGAATAAATCATTCAATTTGTGAGCGACCAACGCCACTGCCGCAGATATCCTGAGCATAAGGGGTAATTCAGTACCGCTGCTTAATGCCGCTTGCCGAAAACCGACCCCCCGACCCCCCACCCCCACAGCCAAATCCCCTCGGTACCATGTGAGAGGATGTACAAGAACACATCCCCTTGCATGCGGCCCTAGGGGAGAGCAATCATTCAATCCGACTATCGAAGGATACCTCTCCCATTCGGAGATAAAAGTCAAGTGTAAACTGACTTTTATTTCCGTCGGAGTCCACCGTCGAGGGGGCGGGAGCTGACATCATGTGACATCAGCTACCCGCCCCCCCTGCAGGCATCGGCCTGCCTGCGTTCCAATAAAATGCTGGCCGTTCCCCTGCTCTGACCCCTGCCTGCCCCCTTCCCCCTTGCAGTCTGAGCTAGCAGTACCCAGAGAGCACAGCAGTATATACATGGTCTTTCTAGCAATATAATGAATAATCCGGGGTACTTGCCATTTCATAATGATTCACAGATGGTAAATATGTATGACCATATGGAAGTAGAATATATTGTCCATAGGAATGTATGGTAAGGTACATGAGAATATTGGGTTTCAGTGGTTCCAGAAGATTGACCACCCCTTGAGTCTCCAACTCAGAAGCCGGTCTTGGTCCGCAGAAGACTAAGGTCTCGCAGTCCCGCGACGCGCCTGTGGCTGGGCAATAAATACAGAAGAAGTCATCATCGGGTAGTAACACTGTATTAATAATGTAGTGCAGTTTATATGTGCAGATCCTTGTGTGAAGGTGATGAATCATATACATGTTCACTTCTTAGTATGGGATCAAACAAGTGAGGAAACTTTTCAGGCTGTTACTAATACTGTAAGAGGTCTGAAGAAGGCATAGACGCAGTTTGGCTGACACAGGTGGCCATGGACAGATGGCCATGGACCCATGGACATTCTGTTCCTGGCATGCCTGGCCGATAGTCTGCCGATAGTGTGTCTTGTTGCACACATTGGCAAGTTTGCACGTGGCCAGTAGAATTTCCATTGGCTGCAGCATTAGGCACTCCTCTACTGCGTCCATCTCTGAATCACCTCCATCATTGGAGATCACGCAGGACCTGACATGGTCCTGACATGTTAACTCCCTGGCGAAGAAGGCCCAAAAACATCTTTACCATCTTAGATGACTGAAGGACTTAATTTCTATGCCTGCACCATTGAAAGCATCCTGACAGGAAATATCACGGCCTGGTTTGAAAACAGCACCAAAAAGGACAGGCAAGCTCTCCAGAGGGTTGTGCGATTGGCAGAGCGTACCATCCGTATCGAGCTTCCAGACCTGGACACTATATACAGCAAGCGATGCTTGACCAAAGCCAGGAAGATAGTGCAGGACCTCAGCCATCCCAACAATGGACTCTTCTCTCTGTTGCAGTCAGGGAAACCCTACCGCTCATTGAAGGCAAACACAGAGTGAATGAGAAGGAGCTTCATTCCGCAGGCCATAGGAGCCCTCATCCAGACCTCCTAGTACCGGGACTTTCTTTCTTTCTAGACCTACCCCACACATTCTCTCTACACTTTTCCTCAGCCGATCTACTTATCGTAATGCAGGACAGTTGTATAATAAGCATTTCACTACATACTGTACTATGTATGATTTTGTACGTGACAAATAAACATGTAATTTGATTTGATCATGTACACTAAATATAAAGCTATAGACGTGTAACCAGCACTTACTGCCCCAATAAAAATCGAAGTTCCGATTAAGGTCTACTCCAAAACAGGTCCCGTTATTATGCGGTGACCGGTTCTTCCTCCAGAAACGTTCCTGGAAGTGACGATGAGATACATGGTTATCACTGCAAATTAAAGTAACCTCCCACATATAGTACAGTGCAGGGTATAGATGGGGAGATTCTCTATTGGTTGTATTTATCAGCACCCCAATTCACCCCTTTTTATCACATTCAGCACAGTATGGTTCTCTATGTAGCATCTATGAAATACTTTATACTCTGCCAGCACCAGGCCGTCTGGCTCTTCTGGAAAATCCCAGATTAGGTAATGACCTGATGGGACAGACCGATTGGATGACAGAGGCTGAGCCGTTTGAATGAATGGCCGACCAACTCTTCCCAGCAGCGATGGATGTAATCCATGATGTGACGATGGTGTAACATTACACATACTGGGTAAGCTGCTACCCAGAGGTGTGGATGGAAAGGTCTACACAGAGTCTAAGTAGACAATGAATAGGTCATCACCAAAAGGTCAACATGCAAATGGTCTAATTTTTTTATTTGTGGGGTATCAAAGTCGACAAGAGTCAACATGGACCACCAATAATTGTAGAGTGTATCTCCGCTCCATTACCACTGCACTTGGCACTGTCATACCTCCCAACAGTACCGATTACTGCGGGAATGTCCCGGTTTTCGGGGACATTCCCGCATCCCTCCCGCGGCCGGCAGTGTCCCGCGGCGAGGGGGAGGCTGTTGGGAGTCCCCCTGTTGGCTGCTGAGCAGCAGTGAATAAACGCTGTGCGCACGAACAGCATCTATTCCCGCAGCCATTGGGCTGGGGGCATAGCTAGAGGCTCGCAGAGCCTCTGGGTCATGTCCCCATAGCATCAAAACGGGGGCGTGGTCTTGCGGTGGGAGCTGTAAGTATAGGCCATGCCCCCTTTAATTAGGTCACACCCCCTGAAATTTCCCCTCTGTCCCTCCTCCATCTCCCTACAAGTTGGGAGGTATGCACAGTTTACCATTGCAAATTGGAGTCTATGTGGATGTTAAAGTATAAAAAAGTCCCAAAAATTGGGATTTTTAAAAAAAAAACTAATGCTAAAGATTTCACACATCGATCTTTTTCATGTCAATGTTGATTGTTTGCATGTCGATCTTTTGCCAATGCCAATTTTTGAATGTTGAACCTTTGGTGTTGACAAATGAAGAGTTGTTATTTTATATATATAGATATTATATATTCATGTATTTTGGTCATCAGCCACTAGATGGCGTCCGATGGAGCAATTTGTGTGTTTCTCCGTTCAGAAGCTCACACCCATCAGTGCTGACATTACTGTAATGCTGGCTGGGTACTAATAATGACCTATCATATAGGTGTCCTCGCAAGCCCCACATTCCAGCATCTTACTGTAGTAAAGGTATAGATGTATCCGTCTACGTTCAGCACAGGCACAACATAGAAATCTACTTGCTTCAGGAGCTTGTTTATCAAGGGCTCATTCTGTCTTGCAAGGATCTGGAAAACAAAGTAATGTGTATGAGGGTTTGGCTAGTACTCGGCGGATGGGCCAATGCATTGGAATGAGCCGGCATGATGCACGTCAATCATTATAAGTAAAAATGTGCACATTTACACACAATTCTTTTTTTTTACCATCGGAATAAGTAATGGTCACAACTTTCAGAATTTTACATTAGACGTTGCTGTCTTGATTTTTTGTGGAGACAAGGCCTCCGGAGGGAGGCCCAGATCAGCTGGGGAGGTTTACTCACAGTGTACAGTAGATAATAAGGACTATAAGTGCTCACTTACTGTAATAAGTATTATGCCCCTTTAATTTAATGATGACAATTAGCACATGCTTACTGTAATAGGTAATAGTTCCCCATTACTGTAATAATGACAATTAGTGCCCCCTTACTGTAATATGCAACAGTGCCTCTTTACTGCAATAATGACTATTGCCTATTACTGCCCGCTTACTGTAATAAGTAATAGTGCCCCTTACTGTAATAATGACTAATAGTGCCCGCTTACTGTAATAAGTAATAGTGCCCTTTACTGTAATAATGACTGATAGTGCCCGCTTACTGTAATAAGTAATAGTGCCCCTTCCTGTAATAATGACTAATAGTGCCAGCTTACTGTAATAATTAATAGTGCCCCTTACTGTAATAATGACTAATAGTGCCAGCTTACTGTAATAATTAATATTGCCCCTTACTGTAATAATGACTAATAATGCCAGTTTACTGTAATAAGTAATAGTGCCCCTTACTATAATAATGACTAATAGTGCCAGCTTACTGTAATAAGTAATAGTGTCCCTTACTGTAATAATGACTAATAGTGCCAGCTTACTGTAATAAATAATAGTGCCCCTTACTGTAATAATGACTAATAGTGCCTGCTTATTGTAATATGTAATAGTGGCCCTTACTGTAATAATGACTATTAGTTTCCGCTTACTGTAATATGTAATAGTGCCCCTTACTGTAATAATGACTAATAGTGCCAGCTTACTGTAATAAGAAATAGTGCCCCTTACTGTAATAATGACTAATAGTGCCCGCTTACTGTAATAAGAAATAGTGCCCGCTTACTGTAATAAGAAATAGTGCCCGACACTGTAATAATGACTAATAGTGCCAGCTTACTGTAATAAGTAATAGTGCCCCTTACTGTAATAATGACTAATAGTGCCCGCTTACTGTAATAAGTAATAGTGCCCCTTACTGTAATAATGACTAATAGTGCCAGCTTACTGTAATATGTAATAGTGCCCCTTACTGTAATATGTACCAGTGCCCCTTACTGTAATAATGACTAATAGTGCCCCCTTAATGTAATAAGTTATAGTGCCCCTTACTGTAATAATGACTAATAGTGCCAGCTTACTGTAATAAGTAATAGTGCCCCTTACTGTAATAATGACTAATAGTGCCCCCTTACTGTAATAAGTAATAGTGCCCCTTACTGTAATAATGACTAATAGTGCCCCTTACTGTAATAATGACTAATAGTGCCCCCTTACTGTAATAAGTAATAATGCCCCTTTCTGTAATAATGACTAATAGTGCCATCTTACTGTATTAAGTAATAGTGCCCCTTACTGTAATAATGACTAATAGTGCCAGCTTACTGTAATAAATAATAGTGCCCCTTACTGTAATAATGACTAATATTGCCTGCTTATTGTAATATGTAATAGTGCCCCTTACTGTAATAATGACTATTAGTGCCCGCTTACTGTAATATGTAATAGTGCCCCTTACTGTAAAAATGACTAATAGTGCCCCTTACTGTAATAATGACTAATAGTGCCCCCTTACTCTAATAAGTAATAGTGCCCCTTACTGTAATAATGACTAATAGTGCCCCTTACTGTAATAATGACTAATAGTGCCCCCTTACTGTAATAAGTAATAGTGCCCCCTTACTCTAATAAGTAATAGTGCCCCTTACTGTAATAATGACTAATAGTGCCCCTTACTGTAATAATGACTAATAGTGCCCCCTTACTGTAATAAGTAATAGTGCCCCCTTACTGTAATAATGACTAATAGTGCCAGCTTACTGTAATAAGTAATAGTGCCCCTTACTGTAATAATGACTAATAGTGCCAGCTTACTGTAATATGTAATAGTGCCCCTTACTGTAATAATGACTAATAGTGTCAGCTTACTGTAATATGTACTAGTGCCCCTTACTGTAATATGTACTAGTGTCCCTTACTGTAATAATGACTAATAGTGCCCGCTTACTGTAATAAGTAATAGTGCCCCTTACTGTAATAATGACTAATAGTGCCCCTTACTGTAATATGTACTAGTGCCCCTTACTGTAATATGTACTAGTGCCCATTACTGTAATAATGACTAAAAGTGCCCGCTTATTGTAATAAGTAATAGTGCCCCTTACTGTAATAATGACTAATAGTGCCAGCTTACTCTAATATGAAATAGTACCCCTTACTGTAATAATGACTAATAGTGCCAGCTTACTGTAATATGTAATAGTGCCCTTACTGTAATAATGACTAATAGTGTCAGCTTACTGTAATATGTACTAGTGCCCCTTACTGTAATATGTACTAGTGTCCCTTACTGTAATAATGACTAATAGTGCCCGCTTACTGTAATAAGTAATAGTGCCCCTTACTGTAATAATGACTAATAGTGCCCCTTACTGTAATATGTACTAGTGCCCCTTACTGTAATATGTACTAGTGCCCATTACTGTAATAATGACTAAAAGTGCCCGCTTACTGTAATAAGTAATAGTGCCCCTTACTGTAATAATGACTTATAGTGCCCCTTACTGTAATAATGACTTATAGTGCTGCTTACTGTAATAAGTAATAGTGCCCCTTACTGTAATAATGACTATTAGTGCCCGCGTACTGTATTATGTAATAGTGCCCCTTACTGTAAAAATGACTAATAGTGCCCCTTACTGTAATAATGACTAATAGTGCCCCCTTACTCTAATAAGTAATAGTGCCCCTTACTGTAATAATGACTAATTGTGCCCCCTTACTGTAATAAGTAATAGTGCCCCTAACTGTAATAATGACTAATAGTGCCAGCTTACTGTAATATGAAATAATACCCCTTACTGTAATAATGACTAATAGTGCCCCCTTACTCTAATAAGTAATAGTGCCCCTTACTGTAATAATGACTAATAGTGCCCCCTTACTGTCATAAATAATAGTGCCCCTTACTGTAATAATGACTAATTGTGCCAGCTTACTGTAATATGAAATAGTACCCCTTACTGTAATAATGACTAATAGTGCCAGCTTACTGTAATATGTAATAGTGCCCTTTAATGTAATAATGACTAATAGTGCCAGCTTACTGTAATATGTAATAGTGCCCCTTACTGTAATAATGACTATTAGTGCCCGCTTACTGTAATATGTAATAGTGCCCTTACTGTAATAATGACTAATAGTGTCAGCTTACTGTAATATGTACTAGTGCCCCTTACTGTAATATGTACTAGTGCCCGTTACTGTAATAATGACTAATAGTGCCCGCTTACTGTAATATGTGATAGTGCCCCTTAAAGTAATAATGACTACTAGTGCCCCTTACTGTAATAATGACTAATAGTGCCAGCTTACTGTAATAAGTAATAGTGCCCCTTACTTTAATAATGGCCAATAGTGCTCCTTACTGTAATAATGACTAATAGTGCCAGCTTACTCTAATATGTAATAGTGCTCCATACTGTAATAATGACTAATAGTGCCCCTTACTGTAATATGTACTAGTGCCCCTTACTGTAATATATACTAGTGCCCATTACTGTAATAATGACTAAAAGTGCCCGCTTATTGTAATAAGTAATAGTGCCCCTTACTGTAATAATGACTAATAGTGCCCGATTACTGTAATAAGTAATAGTACCCCTTACTGTAATAATGACTAATAGTGCCCGCTTACTGTAATAAGTAATAGTGCCCCTTACTGTAATAATGACTAATAGTGCCAGCTTACTGTAATAAGTAATAGTGCTCTTTACTGTAATAATGACTAATAGTGTTACTGTAATATGTAAGTGCTCCTTACTGTAATCATGACTAATAGTGCCAGCTTACTGTAATAAGTAATAGTGCCCTTTACTGCAATAATTACTCCCGCTGCAAAATGTTACAAATCAAAAGTATATAACCTGGGACTGTACCTCTTTCACAAACCACTGGCAGTACGCAGGAGCTATCCATTCCCGAGCATGGATGCCGCAGTCCATGAATACAACTTTCTTTGTCTTGGATGACGGGAATCCGATCTGTAACACAAATATATACAGTACCTTGTAGAGATGAAGAGCAGGACATGAACACACTTCTACAGCTAGAAACAAACTTGATTATAACTAAAATAGGGTTGTGTTTTTTACAACTATATACTAATAAGTTGATTGCAAGCGCTTCCTTGTGGTCTCTGCCACCTGCTGGGGTCTCCTGCATTCGCATAGATAACAGCACTTTACTAATGCATACAATGTCTCTCTGGGGAAGGTTCCCCATTGGAATAGTCAGTACTGCTTCCTCGATATAAATAGGTTATTGAAGATTCATAGTACGGCATCAACACAAATGTCTCCAGGTCATCCGGTGTACTGTAGCATGTGACATACTGCATTAACATTGTTACGCGTTTCATGAGACTGCTGCCCACTTCTTCAGACAGTTTATACCTATCTTGTTTTAACAGTGTTATTTCTAGAATAAGACCTTTTATCTCCAGCACAGAACAAGCTAGATTCTGGAACTCTGCATGAATAAGAAGCATGTTTATTCTGAATCCAGCCACAAGATCATCCAGGTATAGGCTGTCTGATGAAGTGGGCAGAAATCCCATGAAACGCGTAGCCACATTTATGCAGTGGTGTACTGGATGACCAAGGCTTGTTTGTATTGATCTCTTTCTTTCTGTATTATCATAGACTATTTATCAGCAGCAAGAATCTACATGGGATTATCTGACATTAGGTTAAACAGGGTAGATAGGGCAAATGCAGCATTCCTCCCGCTACTCGAGGAACAGCAACCCCATAATGTCAACACCTTTTGTGATACATTTCTAAAATTAGAAAAATTGGTAAACAAAGAATCACGACTCTGGTGGGAGGTACAGACACTAAAACTATATGAACAGAATCAAATTATACCAAAAGGACTGACCATCAAGAAACTACCGACACATAGCACAGAAGACGACACATTTATGAACAAATGGAATAAGACACTCAAACAATGTTCACTAGAACTCATAAATGTATTGATTGAGACCAATACCAACAGACTGGAGAGTGTAGAGTTAGAGATCAACCAACTCGAAACAGAACTTGAACCCTATAAAGACCAACCAGAATTTATTACACTGACAGAACTCACAAAAAATAGGTTATTACAAGGAGAAAATAAACTTATCGAGATCAAAAAGAAAAAGACAAGTTTGGCATCAAACCGATTACCAACCACACACAAAAAAACAAATCTACTCTAATCCTAAAAAATAAATCAACAAAGACTAAGATCAAAACACCCATCTACAGAAAATTGAACCTCACATACCAACAATACATGACGAGAATACACACCAAACAACCATCCAATACACACAAGGATAACGACACCACACAAGACAGTACAGATTTAACCGTATCCGAACAATCCTTTTCGGTCCACGAAATAGAAGAAGATGATACAGGTGAACAACATAGCAATTACGACCATCTAGCCAGACTCTCACTTGGTAAGGGGTGGGAGAAAAGTCTACTCACAGAGATCAATAGTATACAAGACACCATAGAAGAACTGGACACTAGTACCCCAGACAAAACACAGACAGAGGACCAACACATTGAACCATGTGCTTCCCCAACACAAACCCTTTTTTTAGGCAAACAACCCCCTCTGGAAGGGAACAAAAAGAAACCACCAAGACAGGAAAGAAAAAAACAAACAAAACCAGAAGGGGGTGTAGGGGGGGAGAGAACAACAATAAAAACAAAAAAGATAAGAAAGACGAGACAACAGAAATAGGAAAAGGGATATTCAATTTGAGCAATTGCACCCTCACACAACAACAATTGAAAATCCTAGACAAAGGGCTAAAATTCGCCCCTACACATAAATTAGACAAATTTCAGACATATTTAGACCTACATAATTTCACCAGAAAATTGACCCTAAAAAATATAGTTTTCAAACACCACCCCTGTAGCAGTAAGAAATGAGGAAACACAAGGCACTTACAAACACACAGATTTAAAACCAGCATCTAATTTCTACCCCAGTTACATGAAAGGCCCTCAAATAGATGCTTTTGTTAAAATGGTAGAACGTGACATTGAAAACATAAAGTACAAACCAACACAGAAAAACATCACTAAAAAAGAGGAACAAGCACTAAAAAAATTTACAAGACAACAAAGCAATAATCATAAAATCAGCAGATAAAGGGGGGGGGGATAGTAATCTTGAATAAAGAAGACTATCTGAAGGAAGCGCATAGGATACTAGATGACACAACCACCTATACCAAATTAAAGGGGGATCCAACACTAAAATTCAAACAAGAACTGGACAAACACATAAAAACAGGGAGTGATAAGGGAATCATTAACCCACAGGAACTCAAGTTCATTGAAACACAAAATCCCGTAATACCCGTCTTTTATTACTTACCAAAAGTGCACAAAAATTTAACATCACCCCCCGGCAGACCAATAATATCAGGTATCAATTCATTAACCTCAAACCTATCACAATATCTGGACACCTTCCTACAGCCATACGTACAACAACAGCGATAATATATTCGAGACACAACACACATTCTAAAAATACTACAAGACACCCCATGGGGAGACAATTTATGGTTAGCAACATCAGATGTGAGTTCATTGTACAGTGTAATAAATCATGACCAGGGTGTCAACAGCATTGCATACCATTTAACACAAGATCAAACAATCCCACAAGACCAAATCGAATTCATTTTACACAGTATCAATTTCATTTTAAAACACAACTATGTTTGGTTTGAGAACAATTTCTACCTGCAGACAACTGGCACAGCTATGGGCACGAGATTCGCCCCAGGGTACGCAAACCTCTTTATGAGCTGGTGGGAAGACCAGCACATATGGGGTACGGACGGCCCGGGGGAGAATCTCGTGCTCTGGAATAGATTTATAGATGACGTCATATTCATATGGAGAGGGGACGAATTATCACTACAAAATTTTCTGACATCCATGAATAACAACCACAACAATCTAGTTTTCACCACGCAGTACAGTAAGACCAATGTACAATTTTTAGATCTGAACATATTCATAGAAAACAACCAAATCCATACCAACACATATAGGAAATCAGTTGATGTTAATAGTTTTATACGGTCCAGCAGTTGGCATCACCCGAGCTGGTTACAATCAATACCAAAGAGCCAATTTATAAGAGTAAAACGTAACTGCTCGAAACATGGAGACTTTATAGAACAAAGTAGAGTAATGGCAGACCAGTTCGGAGAGAAAGATTACAAAGAGAAAGACTTACAGCCAGCGATACAAGAAGTAGAAACCATAGACAGAAAGGACCTTCTAAGCTACAAAAAAAAGAAAACAGACACTTACCAAGAGACACCATTCATCACACAGTATTCTAAGGAATCCAAAATACTACAAAAAAGCCTTAGGAAACACTGGCCATTACTATTGGAGGATGAAACATTATCTGACATTCTGCCAACAACCTAGAGTGGTATTCAGGAAAGCCCCAGACATCAGGAGTAAACTTGTCACCAATCACATTCCCCCCAAAACTAAAACACAGACAACAATAGGCAATAGCCAACCTAGTAAGGGCTTCTTCCACATGTGTAGGATGTACTAACCAGCAAGTAAAATCAACAAAACCAATTACTGAATTCAAATCATCAACCACACAAGATACATTTATAATCAAGAACAGGATCTCATGCAACAGTAAGGGGGTAATCTATCTTATGGAATGTGGGTGCCACAAACAATACGTAGGCAGAACAACAAGGACACTCAAAACCAGAATAGCAGAACATATACGTAACATAAAGAAAAAACACGAGGAACATAATCTCTCAAAACATTTCTGTGACCACCACAATGGGGACCCTAGCACTTTGAGGTTTATAGGCATTCAAGAAGTGAAACAAAACTGGAGAGGGGGCGACTTCACACTTAAAATCAATAAGTTACAGCTAAAGTGGATGTATGTACTAAAAACCTTGAAACCCAGAGGCTTAAATCTAGATAACGAGGTAAAAGCAATAGTGGGTAAGAAATGATTAGTGTGTTGCAGTAATGCAAATCTATCTGAATTCCATATACTAGGTAAAAAACTAGACCATTGTTTAACATTCATTAAACAATACTTATAAACCCTATGTTTTATTTACTTGCTGTCAAAACTGTAAAAATTACCGATATAAACCTAAGTTTTCATTTATTTGCTGCCAAAGTGTAAAGACAGCCTGCCACGGCAATCTACACACTGTTTCACTAATCAACTGATTAGCAACACACTATAACATGTCAATCATGATTGACATAAGACCTAACCAATCATGTACAAGCAAGAAAATCAACCAATGAGAACAAACGCAAATGAACCAATGACAGACAGTTTGTTTAAACGGAGGGACAGATAAAAACCGAGACTATGGACATACATTTATCTCCCTAGAAGAAGGCTAATAAGGCCGAAACGCGTTGGAGTAATATCCACTAGACAATTGAACTATTCCACGCCAGAGAGAAGAACCTTAATCCATCCCGCGATTCCCCGCGGTGCAGAAGCGCAAACTGGCAAGCTGCAAACAGAACGGAGACGGAGCGCAAGCAAAGACAGCCGGACGCAGTTACTGTGAGGACGGGTAAGTAGGAGGCAGTCCAGTGTGACGAGAGGCAGGAGGACTCCCAGGCAAGGAGGTCGGTACGCGGCGCACGAGTGACCGAAGGTGACTCAGGCGGCGCGGACCATATCCTTGAAACAGGCAGTCACCAGAGGACCGAGGTGCTGGGCGTTGTGTCTCCACACACGCACAGCAACCCTCAGTGGGTGCACTAGCTCACCTGGCATACCTACATGCACCATCCACAGCTCCTCCGAAAACCACTACCATCACACTCATAACATCTAAAGGGGTACCTGAAGATTTGTTCAATACATCTGAGTTAGCGGGACGCCGCGCTCACTGCCAATCCGAGACTGCTTATTTACCATCTGCAACCCACCATCCCCCGTTGTTATTAACAACTTAAGGATATACCTTATCTCTGACGTGAATTTTACCACTCAAAACAACAGCTCCGTAAGAGCGTACACACTGCCCAACCAGGACAGACCACCAATCTGACTCCATGGGAGTTTGTACACACATCGGCAACTGTTGCATATGTAAACAATCTATCCATTTGTGCTGCAACACTGTTTGCAGTCTATGTTTATACTTAAGTTTGTTATTTACCTTTTATTTTTAAATCCTGCATGTTTATGTATATTCGTACCTTGATTTACCAGTAAAGTGTGTTTTTTCAATTCAATAACAGACTGTTATTAAGATCACACACACCTTAGTACTAAGGCAGAGCGCAGCACTAAAAAACCTAAATATTTCTGTACAATCAAAGGACTAGTCATCCTTAAGTGCAGCTGCTAGCCGAACACGATTCGGTGCGCTGATAACAAACCCATTTCTTTTTGTTTGTATTGATGCCATACTATGAATCTTAAATAAACAGCATCAAATTGATCAGTGTTTGTAAATATGACGTTTTGTTGTTCTTTGTTGCTCTTAGTTTTATTTATGCAAATTAGATGCACATTTTGAGCAAATCGGGATCGTGCTGGAAATTTCTGCAGCACTTTATAATTAGGAACAAACACATTCGTTTATACTGGAGATTGATCATATTATTGCAGGAAGATAGATCACTAGCATATTCCTGGAGACATGGAGCTATATTCAATACTTTTTAGCGCGCTGTGATGGTGAGCAGTGCCGATAGCTCGCTGTCACAGCTCACAGGTCAATATTCAACTGACCCCCTGCACTCACCGTTTCCACCTCGCTGGGTTTTTCCAAGGCTTGCGGGCAAGTGCGGGTGTCAAAGCGGCAAGGCTTGCAGCTAAATGCAGCGGGCTCGCTACATTAGCGGCGAACCTCGCAGTTCAGGGGAATCAGAGGATGGCAAGGAGCCCCCTGAAACGTTGAATTGGCCGATGCAGGGGTTAAACGGCAAGGATTGCTTGTTTTCGGCAATGTGGAAATCAGTTTGGAAAGTTGAAAAATAAAAGACAGATGGCTTCTAAGGAGGAGGATGCTGTGGGATTGAGCTCTGATGAGACTGAGATTGTAAGCTCTGAGGAGGCTGTTGGCCTGAGGAGGCTGATAGTCTGGAGGATGATTGTCTGTGGAGGATTATGGTCGATTAGGCTTAGGATCTTCACTCTGAGGATGTCAAGAGTCTGCAGTGGTTGAGGGTCTGAGGAATTTGCTGGCATGTGGAAGATGATGGTCTGTGGAGAGTGATGGTCACAGGAGGCTGAGAGTCTGCTCTGAAGTGGCTGAGGGTCTAAGGGGTGGTTGATGGTCACTGGAGGGTGATGGTCTGAGGACGCTGAGGGACTGAGCTCTGAGGAGGTTGATTGTCTGAGGTTTTGCTGGTCTGAGGGGCTTTGCTCTGAGGAGGATGATGGTCTGAGGAGGCTGAGGGACTGAGCTCTGAGGTAGCTGAGGGTTTAAGAGGTTTAAGGATCTTCACTCTGAGGTGGCTGGGGTGTTGGTTCATGGTCTGAGGAAGCTGATAGTCTTATTAGGCTGAGGATCTGAGCTCTGAGGAGGTTGAGGGTCTTAGGGGTTGATGGTCTGTGAGGGATGAAAGCCTGAGGGACTAAGCTCTGAGGTGGCTGATGGTCTGAGGGGTTTGAAGGTCTTTGCTCTGAGGAGGCTGATGGTCTGAGGAAGCTGATGTGGAAGCTGATGTTCTGAGCTCAGAGGAGGTTGATGGTCTATGAAGGCTGAGGAATTGAGCTGTGAGGAGGTTGAGGGTCTGAGGAGCTGATGGTCTGGGAGGTCTGAGCTCAGAGGTGGCTGAGGGTCTGAGGAGGCTTAAGGACTGAGCTCTGAGCAAGCTTGGTGGAGGGTTAGAGTACAAAAAAATTAAAATGGTGGATGAGGTGTTGCAGATGATTTGGTCACAATATAAAGGAGTAAGAAAAGTAAAAAGTAATAGATGTTGGTGTCTATCTGGTCACATATGAGAGCGCGGGCAATCAGGCCTAATAGAGGATCGAAATAGAACTTCTTGGTCCCTAAATCTTCATTTTGCCACAAAACTTGACCTGATCTCCTGTATATTACCACAGACGTTACCAAGATAGAAGGCAGAACTGTATCTTACCTTATCCAGAGGAAAAAAACACACAAGATTGCCATGTGTGTAATATGGCATATGTATGTCTATGACTTACTTTGAAGTAATAGATGGGACGCTCCTCGTATGTGTGCCCCAGAAGATGCTGTGCCACCAAATTACTATGTTTGTCTTTAATCAGTTCCATCCAGGTATAAATCTGTAACAGTGTAGAGTATATTAGCCATTGTCTACAGTATATCTTACATAAATCATTGTATCTATCTATCTATCTATCTATCTATCTATCTATCTATCTATCTATCTATCTATCTATCTATCTATCTATCTATCTATCTAAAAAACGAGCCATTGAACAGTATCTTCCATCTGCTCCGGTTTCCACTGATCTGCTAAGGAACCAGGCTGAAAGTGGTCATCACTGATAACAGAGACCTGCCCAAAGAATGTGTGGGCACACACCCAGAAAACACCATATTCCCGCCCATAAACATTGGCTTCCTGTCAACCAAACTGTGACTTCTATGCAACTGCTATGCATATGGATATTTAACTGCAAATTGCGGCTGCACATGTGCAATGTAAATGCTGGGCACCCCCAGGATGGCACTCAAGCCGTCTTAACTAATCTTCCAGGGAAGGGTGACTGGGGCCATTGATTGGTGCTCTAGCTGCGACCAACAGATGTTGCAACAGCAGAACAGCTCCCATGAGACTGAGCAGACACAGCGAACACAACAATGGCTCCTAACAAAATCAATCCTAGAATGTCTGTGTGTGCCTGTACGTGAGGAGACTGATTCAAGGTAAACAAAATTGTATTCAGGTGTAAAGCCCCTTTACACCTGAATACAATTTTGTTTACCTTGAATCAGTCTCCTGAGTGCCGTCATTTTTTCCTCTTTGAATATTGGAGTTTTATGCATCATTTCGTTCTGGCACCGTGAGCAAGCTGTCTTTATTAACCATTGAGTGCCGGCAGTTATTGGATCTGTATATATACATACAAGTATATATACTGTATATATCCCAGCCTTTCATATTTCCCAGCTTGCTTTCAGCTTTTATAGATTATTGTTGTAATATCTATTACAACAAAAAGCTATAAAAGCTGAAAGTAAGCTGGGAAATATGAAAGGCTGGGGTAGGCCAGCATTTCCCTTCTTATAGTATTCGGAGGCGGGCAGGGAGCCAGTCACCCTGGCTGCAGCACAGGAGGACGGGAGGAGAGAGTGCGGACAGCACTGATGTGCTGCTGCCCGCGGCGCCAGCAAATGTAGGAAAGGATGGGCAGCCCATTACTCGGCAGAAGAGAGTAGTCAGCAGTGAGTCCTCTTACCTCTGCAGCTTTGAAGTCTCCCCCTGTGAGCAGGTGACAGCTCCTGTCTGCAGCTTCCCGGCCCCGGCGCTCCCTACAGACCACGGGAGGGTTGAGAAGGGAAGGAGGATGGCAGAGGGAGAAGGGAAACTTGCGCAGCACCAATTATGCATCTGCTGAGGCAGACCGCACCTGGCGCTTCCCGCAGATCTAGCCCCCCAAGCCGCCGCAGGGTCTGCGGGCCCATAGTTACGCCACTGCAACACAATGTGCGAGCCGTGATCCAGATGAGGGGGGAGTTTACAGCCAAGGGCAGACACGACTACCCCCAGGCTGTCCCGCCCTCTGTAGCTGCACTACATGCATAACCCTAATGATAGCTCTGACAGTGCCTTGCTTACCTCATCCATAGGGTGGTATTCAGTGTATGTATACGTGTCCAGGGATATGGCCCTTGCTCTGTTCTTGTGCACAGGCCGGCTGTCAATCAGCTTCTGCACGTCTTCAATCATGATGCTGCGGAGGAAGACAACGTAAGATATATTCTGTGCTGTCACTTTATTTATGTAGCCAGGTGGTTCTGGGTGCTACTGGCTCTAAACTCTTGGAATCCACTGTGATGCCTCTGCGATGGAAGAGGGGCACAGTCATGGAGCTAATTAGCTCACTTGTGATTCTGTGAGGAGACCTGCAAAACATGCACTGTTGGTAGCCCTCGAGGACTATGGTTGGCTACCCCAGCTATACTGTAGATCCACCTCCCAGTAAATACTACAAAGTGTAGCCCATGTGGGCTACAATGGCTAAAGGCATCTACAGATACCAGGGACAATTTAATGAAGCTTTGTGGTGCTTGGGAAATTTGTCAATAAAGTCTCCCCCATAAAATCTATGTGGTCCCCCTGTTTTGTGGTTGAAAAGGGGACCACGGGAGATATCTGCTGCGGGCACCTAGGGAACACTTTGTGCTGGATGTAAAGCTGTGTGGGATTCTGACTTGGAGGTTTTTTTTAAAGGGGCAATCAGTTACACGGCATGGTTATACCTTATAAGTGATCGCCCCTTTAAACAAAGGTTAATTGATTATAGATCAGCTGATGCTAAGCTTAATTACACGCAACAAAATAACATTATTATACTGCCCATTTGTAACATTGATAGATCTGTATATTTAATGTAATAGATAAGTAGGTGCCTCACTATCCTACTATCATATTTGTTGTATATTCTAAGTACTAGGAGGTTATCTTTCCCTTTTTACAGTATATACTGTCTATAAATATATATGAGCGCCATCATTGGGGTAGAGTCAGCGTACTTATAGGGAATGTCCTGCTGGCCAAGCTTCTCTTTCATCTGCAGGACATTGGACACTTGGACCCGGACGTGCACCTCTCTCCCGCTGTATATTCCCTCTACAGTATCCGGCTTCCACAGGTCCAGCTGTACAGAAAGGATAAATAATTTATTGCGGATAAACCAAAACATCGCTCTGTAAATAAATTATTGAAAGATGATCGGTAATTCTGGGATTCTCCTAAATGTGAACATGGTGAATTACCTTTCAATGTGTTGACCACTGTCATGTTGTCATTTTGCTAGTATAATGGATGACCCGGGTTCAGTGTGAAAAGGTGCGACCCGGGTTTGTGTTGAGAAAGTGTTATGAAAGATTTTCCGTCTTCTTACAATAGGGTGGCCACGGTGTACAGTCCCAGTGATTTCGACTGAGTCCCCTGTGTATCAAGATGGCTAACTACATCCTGCCAAATTGGGAGCCTCGGCCAAATGCACAATGTAGCAAAAATATTCTTGCCTGCAGTGTCTATTTGGCCGGGCAATAGCGAAGCTGTGGGGGCGCACAACACTATCGCCCGCTACACACGGAGCGATTCAGGAAAACCATCTAAGCGATTTTGATGATGTAATCAAGTAAGAAGAATCACCCCGAGTGTACACCCCTTAAGTGTGAGACGTTTGCAAATCATTTAGAGAAAAGCTAATTTTCTTGACACTATGGCCCAGATGTATAAAGCTTCAAAAAATGATAAAGTGGAGAGTAATAAACAACCAGCCAATCAGCTCCTAACTGTCATTTTCCAACACCAGACTGTAGCATGGAAGTTGATCACTTTCTGAAGCTTGAAACATCAGGCGTGTGTGCTTTCTGTTCATACCGGTGCTCGTAGTAAGTTGCAAATGTCCCAGGCTATAGCCCAGTTGGCAATTTTTTTTACATCGTCCCGAGTTCGCATCCAGTGATGTCACACGCCCATATCCCGTCCATTAGTGGGCCATCTCTATTCGGATAAATATCCAGCTCTCAGTCACGTCCTATACATCCATACATTTTTGCACAAAGGCAGCAGCAGCAAAAAAAGGTAAACTCCTTCAACATCGCCATTGCATGCGAGAGCATCAGCATTGTGTGCGATAGCATTGTCATTGTGTGTGATAACATTGTAATTGTGTGCGATAGCATCAGCATTGCATATGACTCAAAGCAAAAGTGGTTTACGGTGCGTCCTAATTTGCAACCAAACTCGCTTCTCCTAAAACCTCCATTCAACTCTGACGCCATAGTCCCACCATCCGGATGCTGATTATCCACCTTCTTGCAGATTTCAATACTCAGAACATCACTCTACTGTAGTAGTAACATTAGTTTTAAAGTAATGAAGGCATTTATTGTGCTGGGCAATGTTCTATCACAATCTTTATTGGTGACAAGAACTTACAGTATATTCATAAATTTACACCACCTAATAAGCTACAAGCCTGTTATTCATCTCCAGATATGAACTTTTTATCACCTTTTATTCTCAGGAATACTGTAGGAAGAGATTTACTAAATAGGCAGCATGCATGGTGCATCAGTATTTAGTCAGCATGCTTTGCCGTTACATATGATCTAGAACATTGGACTTTTGGGCTATACAGTGTGGCAGGGACAGCATACTTCCACATGAGGGGTAATGTGGAAGATCCAGTCCAGGATTTAGAACCGCAGCAGCAGCGGGTTAGGGAGATTCAACCCAGGTTAGCATGTATTAGGAATCACTGGCTGATTAGCAGCACCTGGTGTTTTCTGTTATATGTGTGTTCAGGACAGAAATTTGGTGTTCCTAATGGCAGTTAATGCCTGACCAATGGGCTTGCGGGGTTCCGGGGATTACATTAGGGATTCTCTGGAAGTAACCTTATTGTGAGAACTACCATTTCTGTATCCTGAGTCACAGCGATTTAGGATATGCCAATCTGTTATCCTGGAATGCTGTCTACCTGCTGAGAATACCAGATGTAGGGGGAGATTCTCTAAACTAAAAATGCTGTAAAAACCGTTATCTGGGTTTTTACCGCATTTTGGGATGCTCTAAGCATCCCCCGTCGGGTTACCGTGACGGGGGGCATCACTAGAAAAATTTGGCGATGCCCGATAGAAGCCTATGGGCTTCTAACGCAACCGACCGCCGCCCTGCACCGACCCACCGCCGCCCCGGACCGACCCCCACCGCCCCCGCAACGACCCCCTCCTCACCTGTGTCTGGGCAACACAGAGCTGTGCTGCCAGGACCTGTGACCTCCTCCTCCCAGCACTATGATCCTCTTCCGGGTGCAGGGAGGAGGAGAGCCCGGCGCAGCAGCACCGGGTAAGGGAGGGAGGGGAGAGCCACCGGGTCCCTGTGGGACCCACTGACTCTCACCGCAAAGGACAGCTCTTAACGCACATGTTAGCATATGCGATAATTATGTCTGTGATGAGCGGCGAAGGGGGGCGGAGCTGGGCTGCAGATGTTTGGACATTCCGCCCCCACTAACTGGTGTACAGTATGTGAATCCTTGTCACACCAGGTAGTGGTGCCAAGTTCCAAACCTAGATATTCCAGCTTTAAGTAGATTTGGCAAACCAAGTAGTCAGGTACCGACAAATTAAAAGGGTCGTAGAGCACATAGCAAACCAACTGAAGCCCAAGACCTGTGGTTGGAGAGGTTAAGCTCTTCGCTAGATCCGCGATCCTCCCTTTAAGATCACTGGCAGCTCGGAGACTGCAAGGAGGAGAGAATGCAGCTGAAGGGGCTGAACAGATCTGTCATTAATAAACCCATAGGCAAACAAAGGAGGGGGGGGGGGTTCAGGCCAGTGGCCTGGGTCACTATATACAGAGTAAAATCTGATGTGTGTGTTTGTGGACCTGAGTTCCCAACCCTCACACCAGACCATTGGGCCTGCATTCATATGAAGTACTGTGTTTCATTAACTGCACATTCTTTGGCTGGTGACAATTGCTCTAAAATCAGTTGGAAATTTCTGCAATCCTGGAAAACCTTAGTTTTTCCACCGAAACTACTGCACTTAGCCTCATTAGTTTTATGTTTTACATGGGGGCTGATTCCACAGCCGCCTATATCGAGTCCACATCGGAAGGTCCCAGGGGCTCAAGGGAGCACTGCATGCGACACCTCCGAGGGGAGAATTCGCCTTTAGTTTAGAGCAGAAAAATCATCATGCTTTACTCTTATATAAATACATGTTGATTAAGATAAGGAAAAAAGTAGGACGGATTTCTCCAAGTTAATGAAAATACAATGTTTTCTTACCCGCCATTGTTTTGCCAATTCTTGAAGGTACTGCGCCTGTTCCTTGGTCTGTGGGGTGACTTTTAGGACTTGATCTCTGTAAACAGGAGAACAAAAAAGATTCAGGTGCATATTTAAGTGTAGCACAATAATACATCAATGTGTTTATGGCTGTACTTAACTTGAAATACTTTACTTTCATATTGAGACAATATTTATTTTGTTTTTGACATTAAATTGTATGATATATGAGTAAAGTCAATGACGTCTTATGTTTGTTATTTTATGTAAAATAAAATGTACAGTATGTATAATATTCAGGAAATCCAGTTCAGGTACATTGTAATCACAGAAATAAATTCTCTCTACAAAGTAATACAGGTTGAGTATCCCGTATCCGAATATCCGTTATCCGAATTATTCCGAAAACCATACTTTCCAGAAAGTGGAAAAAAAAATTTGTTTAGCTAAAAACTCACTGGGGACATATGTAACAGCACTACTGAGGACATGATATGTAACTGGCACTATATATGTACAAGAAAATGATTGCTTGGCATTCAAATTCAATATCTGAGATAGTACACAAATTTTGTTTCATGTTTTGAAACCTTGTTTTTTGAACAAATAAAATATATTTGTGTGTATTTTATGTGGTATTAAAATATATTTGTGTTTATTGTATGTGTTTATACAGCATAAATGCAAGATACTTCAAAATACATCATTGAAATATTAAAATATTCCAAAATACGGAATAATCCGTTATCCAAAATTCTCCTGGTCCCGAGCATTTTGGATACGGGATACTCAACCTGTATATATATATAAAAAATCGTTTATACGGCATAGAGCAGCTTAAAAGTCACTCGCCTTGTAATTAAATAAAACGTAATAGTGTCTCCATTTGTTACATTTTGATACTTAGGGAGGACTTCGTCAGTAATATGGTGTTTTTTTTCAGTGTGGACTTAGATTGTCCCAGAGTTGTCTTGGAGTTAATCAGGAGGAAATCATGATGAGAACATTCCACTTGACACTTTTAAGGGGTTTGGTATGGGATACTGACATTGAGAATTCCGACGGTCAGTATACCGATACTAGCACCCCTGCATTAAATCCTGGCAGGGGTGCTCAACTAAACTAACCCTAACCCCCATACAACTAACCAGTGGTATTTTTCAGCAGGAACTCTCATGAAATATGACCTAGAATTTGAATTTGACGGCAGATAAGAACCACTTGGCCCATCTAGTCTGCCCCTCATCAGGAACTGGGTTCCTGAACCTGGCCATGCCAAAATGTACTTTTCATAATTTAAGTTATTTTAAAGTTCCTTTTGAGTGATTTCTATTCTAATAATAGATAGATAGATACTTATTATGTATTTATTAACATTTTCTTATATAGCGCAGCATATTCCGTTGCGCTTTACAAAAGGAGACAGTGATACAACAAACTGGGTATTTACAGACAGTCAAAAGGTAGGAGGGCCCTGCTCGCAAGCTTACAATCTATAGGGATAGATAGATAGATACTGGATAGATAGATATATAGATAGATAGATAGATAGATAGATACTGTAGTAGTAGTAGTAGTAGTAGTAGTAGTAGTACGTTTATTTAATGTGTATATATTACATATATTTTTTATCTATATATCAAAGTTTAATAGCTCCAACCACAGACACAGTGTTCCTGAACCTTTTTTTACTTCTGCAGCCTAACCCTCCTCTCCAGCAGATTAACCCTAACCCTCCCCTCCCTCTGCCTAATCTCCCTACTGCAGCCCAACCCTAACCCAACCCCTGCAACCTAACCTTAACCAACCCTGGACTACTTACATTCAGGATTCTGGCTGTTGGGATTCCGGTGTTTAGATTCTGACTGGCAGGATCCTGTCCACTGAGATGACTACTACTCCTTTTAAGAAACTGTTGTGTGTATTATTTCCCTCCACCCGAAACACCTGTTTTCTTAATACCATAAACAATACAGGGTACACAGTCCTGCCAAGGAAATAGGTAATGCCAATTTACTTTTAAATTGCCATTCTATTTGCGGTGTTTTCAAATTGCCATAAATCAATGGTTATTCCACTTTTCAGCTGACAAACCTATAGATTGTAAATCCCATGAAGAGATCAGCCCTGTAAAACACATGTAAACGAATCAATTCTTTTAGCTGTGTTTTTGTGTTTTCAATGCAATATTTCAGTTGCACTTAACTGATGCAATCTATTTTATATTTTAAATATTCTTTTAAGAATTAATGATGATTATAATATGCTTTATTGTATCTTTCTTTGCAGATAGAATTTTATTTTTATGACTCAATTCATAAATATGTTGTGATTGGCCTTGCACATCCATCTTCATCGTGTCATAAAGAAACAAATAGTTGGACACGATGACAGTAACATATCGGCAGTTAAGGTTTGCCATAAATACATTGTTAACTGCAATATGCTGAAAATTACAGCACATTTGGATTTTGTTAGTTTTTAATAAACAAAAATACTAATCATTACTTTTTGCTTCTCTCCTAGTCAATAATAATACTAATGATAAAAATAATAGTAACCTTAAACCTAAAGGATAAGAAAGGGTCAGACTAGAATGACCAAGTGGTGCTTATCTTTCAAATTCCAAGTTTCAATAATTTTATTTTGACATTGTTCATTTCATTGTATATCCCCCCCCCCCCCCCAAGAACGCGGCCTTCATCTTTTCTCTCTTCTCTTTCATCCTTCTGTTATAACTAGGGTGGCCAATCCCGGGATCGGTGGTATCCTGGGATTTGGCTCCAAAATAGCAAGGATTTCAATCTTGGGATTGGAGTTTCCAGTCCCAGGATTTTGGGATTAAACAGTCTAATTGTGCAGTCTACTGCTGGGCAGCATCTGAGCACCCACTCAGATGATGCTGGGCTGTTCCTGATCCTCGGCGTTTGGCTCTGCATAGAGTGATGTCAGAGGCCACCACCCCATGGTGGTGTAATCCCTGCACCCGGTGGCCGCCCGCCATGGGCAGCAACCACGGTCCTACACCAGCACACACCCCTGTCTTCCACTCCCAACCGCACTGATCAGCTGCCGCTCCCGCAACCGCTGATCGTCTGCACTCTAGCTCCCAGCCGCACCATGTGGGTATGTGCGTGGCTGACAGTTTTGGGGGGGGGGGGGGGGGGATTGAGCATTTTTCAATCCTGAAACCTGGGATTGAAAAAATGCCCTGGGTTTGGCATCATTCGTTATAACCTTAAAGGTTATCTATGAAAATGTGTTAATTACTATTTTTTTTTAATGTGGTTGTTTACCCTATTTATTTATTTTGGTCAATAAAAATGATTTGATAAAAAAATGATACATCTTCGTAGTCCAGAAATTCTCTTAAATATAGCATTTCTTCTGTTTGATGTATTGAGGACATTGTTGTTGTTTTTTCGACATTTCTGAACATTTACACGTTAAACACGGTGTAAAAACAGACCCTATCACTTTAAAAAAAACAATAAGAAAGATAGTTGGTGATTGACCACATTTAGCTGCTTATAGCTCAGCTAATATTACATTCTGGTGGAATCGATGCAATGAAGAATACAGTATCTATCCTTATGTATCAATGCCTATTTCCCTATAGATTGTAAGCTTGCGAACAGGGCCCTCCTACATTTTGACTGTCTGTAAATACTCTGTTTGTTGCATTACTGTCTCCTTTGTAAAGCGCAACGGAATCTGCTGCGCTATATAAGAAACTGTGGTACTTGTGTAGTTGTGCGTCTGAGTCCCCTTGCGGGGCTCACTTCGCTCGCCCACGCTGCGGGCTCGGTGGCTCGCTACGCTCGCCACGCTATCTAAAATCAACTCCATGCCAACATGGATAGTGGGGCTATGAACTATTCATGTTGGCATGGAGTTAAGTTAGTTTATTTTAGATAGTTTGCCGAGCGTAGAACCCGGAAGTAGCACGGCGCCATGTTGGCGCCGTGAAACTACACAAGTACCGAAACTGTTAATAAATAAATATTTGTATTTATCTGTAGAATCAATACCTGAACAAATATTTAGCTAAATAAATAAAACAGCTGTGTGTGCATGTAGAGCTGTGGGGAGATAAGATTAAATGATAAAGTATTAATATAGAAAAAAACAATAGTCACATAAAAAACAACATATTCGTAAATAAATGTTTCAGTCAAACTGTAATGTGAATAATAAAAGAATATATAAACTCAATTGTTTTAGTGAACCCAATTTACATCTGCAAATTTAATCACAAATACTTTGAAACCCAGTGAGTACAATTAAGTGTTCAACCTGTTATAGTTCAGCTATTTAATTAGACATTTTATGGTTAATTGCAAAATGTGATTTGTCCAATTTTAATTGAAGATTTTTTTTTTTTCTTGTTTTTTTTTTCTATTTACACAATTGGAAAAGTTATTTGAATGGTGATCTTTTTAATGTAGCTTACTTTGTAGACATTATGAAATGTCTGCCGAATTACCAGTTTTTATCAAATAAATAAATAAATAACAGGAAATCCTGCATATATAAGTTAAGATTGAATTCTCCTAATAAGAGCATAAAGATATTATGTTTTTATATATGAGCAATATTTTCAGTTAAGGACTGCCATAAATATATGTTGGTTTATTGTAGAAGACTTATATTATGTGCCCCATCAGCATACTTGGATTTTATTAGACTATAAGAAGTTAAAAATTACACATCTTCCTAAAGCCCTGACATTCCCTGAAATATTGCATTGATTTCTAATGAATTCAAGAGAATATATCTTATGTTTAGAAGCAGGATTTATATGTCTTTTTCTCTGTGTGTTAATCTAAAAACATGAGCACATCTACGTCATCCATGATATTTACGGAGAAACCCTAAAGTCAACATTCTGAAATTCAAAAAATCTACTGTTATTTTGCTATAAATTTCCAATTCTGTTTGCTTAAAAGTTAAAAAAATGTTTTTGTGTAAACAGACTTCTTAACATTTGTGCAGTAAGTAAGGGGAATTGAAAGCTGGTGGCTGCCTAACGCTAAGATGATAATTTAGTATTTTCCTTTCTATGCGTAGAGCCTGAAAACATCATAGGGGATATCCTTTTACCCATTATTGCTGATAGTGGGTAATAGTCTCTCTCAGGGCTATCTTATTAGAACTGATAAGCCGGAACGTGCTGCAGCTTATTGGGGCTTTTGTTTGCCTGCCTCAGGCAGGCGGCGCAAAATCCCCATAAAGCAGCCCCATTTTACTGAAATTGTGTGTTTTCGCTGAGAAACAACTATGTTATCAAGAGATCCTAATAAAAAAATTGGCAAAGCTTCAGGGAAACTGGTTTTTAAAGGGGGTTATTAGATACCCCGCTTATTGTGTACTGTATGTGCAACTGCAGATAAGACTGACATGATTAACTTTTCAGATAAATCCAAGTAAATGGACACATGCAATATACAAATTACGCAACATAAAGAGCCGCTCTGGAGTACCGTATTTCAGTGGTCAATTGTTGCTTACAAACTGGAAATTTTGTTAGTAATGAATTGGGAAATTATAACATTATGTTTACATTTAATCTGCAGCTAAAGGCAGATATCGGACTTGTCAACATTTTTTGTTTTCGTTATTTATTACAGGTTACCGTAAATCCAACAGTACATTGTTTGCTGCGCTGTATCTCCTTCCATGCTCACAGCCTTATCTGCCACATCTGCAGCTCTGATAAGCTTTTGTAACTTCTGTGTATATACTCAAGGTCCTGTACGTGTACATGGGAAGGAGAGGTCTACTTGCTGCAGTACAGAGGGTTTTTAATATTGTTTTGAAACCTGACGGCGAAGGCGTCTAGTCAATGAATATCAGACATTTCCAAATGTGTATACTGTAGATGAATTTGATGTATGCATGTAGTCTCTTTACTGTTGCTCTTTTCCATATGTACACACTTTAAAGGTGGACCCCCTCATTGGGTTTCTATATGCCGTAAATGGACCTGATTTGAACTTTGACCCAGTCATAGGCCTAACTGCTGATCAGGTGATGTGGGGTTGCTTTTTAATGTGGATTTCGTTTTTAAATATTTAATAAATATAATCAAGCCAAGTAATTAGGTATAATCACCAATCCTAACAGCCCATGTCAGATGAGAATGACCGGATACCTCTTTATAAATGGGCTCTTTTTCTTCGTTATATATTATGTTTTGGATGTTAAAATGTCAGTATGATGTAATATGCCTCCCATCTCCTACGTATGCACAGGGCTTTAACCTTAGGCATATGCTCTTTATGATCATGGGATTCACATTTACATATATGTTATTCCCAATGTGGGGATCACTCCTGCCTTGTTATCTACCTCTTATAGAAGCTACTAGAACAGTCAGGTGCTACCGGTGTGCAGGGGATCATCTGTATGACATGGGGGTTGTCCTACAGAGAGTCACATAAAAGCTAATAGAGAGGTTCCCAAATGCACCTCAAATGGTCCAGATATTAGGTACTCGCTCGGCCCACAGGTGACTTAATTAGTAGCTCAGTCAATTTGAGTTAACCATCTTTTTTAAGACATTGATTGATGTAAAACCTGGACCATTGGGTTGAATTAAAGACCACATTTGGAAACCACTAGGCATGTTGGTATAAGTGGGTGCAGTTTTTCTTAATTCCAGTATTAAGTTATTTAAAATGTTGTCCATCTTAATTTCTGGTATACATGGTATTTGGAAAGGTACACTCGTCACCTGACTAATGATCTGCCAGTATACTCATCACCTGACTAATGTTCTGTCTGGTATACTGGTCACCTGACTAATGCTCTGTCTGGTATACTGGTCACCTGACGAATGCTCTGTCTGGTATACTGGTCACCTGACTAATGCTCTGTCTGGTATACTGGTCACCTGACTAATGATCTGACGGTATACTGGTCACCTGACTAATGATCTGACGGTATACTGGTCACCTGACTAATGCTCTGTCTGGTATACTGGTCACCTAACTAAAGATCTGACGGTATACTGGTCACCTGACTAATGTTCTGACGGTAAACTGGTCACCTGACTAATGATCTGACGGTATACTGGTCACCTGACTAATGCTCTGTCTGGTATACTGGTCACCTGACTAATGATCTGATGGTATACTGGTCACCTGACTAATGATCTGACGGTATACTGGTCACCTGACTAATTATCTGACAGTATACTGGTCACCTGACTAATGATCTGACGGTATACTGGTCACCTGACTAATGATCTGCCGTTATACTGGTCACCTGACTAATGCCCTGTCTGGTATACTGGTCATCTGACTAATGATCTGATGGTATACTGGTCACCTGACTAATGATCTGCCGGTATACTGGTCACCTGACTAATGATCTGCCAGTATACTGGTCACCTGACTAATGCTCTGTCTGGTATACTGATCACCTGACTAATGATCTGACGGTATACTGGTCACCTGACTAATGATCTGCCTGTAAACTGGTCACCTGACTAAAGATCTGATGGTATACTGGTCACCTGACTAATGATCTGCCGGTATACTGGTCACCTGACTAATGCTCTGTCTGGTATACTGGTCACCTGACTAATGATCTACCGGTATACTGGTCACCTGACTAATGCCCTTTCTGGTATACTGGTCATCTGACTAATGATCTGATGGTATACTGGTCATCTGACTAATGATCTGACAGTATACTGGTCACCTGACTAATGATCTGCCGGTATACTGGTCACCTGACTGATGCTCTGTTTCATATACTGGTCACCTCTCTCATGCTCTGCTCTGTAAACTAAAATCCAGTCTGGGGCTTTAGCATTATTACCTAGGCACTGGATGTGCGGGAAATAGAATAGGGTTATACTAGCCAGTATTAGCTGCTTATTGATATGTGTAATGTGTCTACGTGACGCGTGCTGTGTTTGTATAACTTTCTTCCATGTAGTAGATATTTTGCCACCGCCAAATTTGCAAATCACAATGGAGTAATGTCCGTGTACATTATATGCAATCTATATATCTCACAAGGTTTATTATTTAGAGTTTCTGAGAAACAGTTATTGTGTAATCCGTCAGAGCAATATACCAATAATTATATCCTTACATACATATGTCTGCCGCTCTATCACGTTACATACAATAAGCCCCCAATACATGACATGTTCTCACTCACCCATTATATGTCACCTGTACGCAGAGACCCAGGTCCAGGAGGATGAGCACTAGGCAGATGCTCCAGGTAAGATGCTTCATCCTTTATCTCTAAGCCTTGTCTTACAGAGTGCGGCGGCTGAGAACCTCCTGGGTCTGTGAGCTCTGTGCATATGTATTCAGTTATAAATCACTAACCTGACTGCCATAAAGATAATGTTATCTCTGCTATCTCTGTGCCAAATAGCTTTACAGGAGCATCATAAACCCAAGTGCTGCACCTAGTAGGTGTTATGTGGAGTGGCGGCCCTTCTACCTATCCATCATGCCCAACAATATGTATAGATATAACACATATGTGTGTGTTAAAGTCAGCCTCTACCACCTCTGATGGGAGGCTATTCCACTTATCCACTACCCTTTCTGTAAAGTATTTTTTCTTCAAATTTCCCCTGAACCTACCTCCCCCAGTGTCAGTGCATGTCCTCGTGTTCTATTACTTCTCTTGCTTTGGAGAATTTTTGCTCCTGTACCTTGGCAATGCCCTTGGTATATTTGAAAATATCATGTTCCCCTTTCCCTTCTCTGCCACAAATGATACATGTCATGATCTTTTTAGACCTACTGGGTAAGTTTTTTAATGTCGTCCATTTTAGTTGCCGATCTTTGTACTGTCTCTAATGTATTTATATCCTTCTGGAGACATGTCCTCCAGAACTGGGCAAAGTGTTCTAGACCAGTGGTTCCCAAACTGTGTGCCTAGGCACCCTGGGGTGCCTCAGGAACATTTCAGGGGTGCCTCGTGTTGGTGATTCAGGGGCAATGCAAATTATTTTTAGTCATTGTAATAGGCAAAACCAGTGCTTGTGGCTGTCAATCAAACTATGTGAACAAATATAAGTGAATCCTGTCCCTACCGACATAAATAAACCTAACGATGACCAGCACAATTTATTTAATTTAAAGTTTTATCTCTACATCTTGTCAATAAAACTTTATCCTAGAGGTGCCGTGAATTTTTTTGTTTAATACTCTGGGGTGCTGTGATTCAAAAAGTTTGGTAACCACTGCTCTAGAAATCAATGTAGTTTGACATTTATCATTTTATATCTTTCTCCATAATATGTCTTTTGGTGATATAATATACACTCAGTGACAAGCACAGGATGCATAGGTGTCAAGTTTAAAATTTTTTAATAAAAAATACAGAGCGAGTTACCATGCCTGCAACGTGGCAAGTGCAGCGAGCCCGCAAGGGGCTTAGTTGCGCTCAGCATGCTGTCTGGGTCCGGCCAGTCGGGATCCCAACGTCGGGATAATGACTGATAATGACTGTCGGGATCCCGACTGTCGGACTCCTATACCACACCCCATCAGGAGACAGGGAATGAGAAACAGGGAATGACTGGGGGTGGGTTGGCTCTTGCTTGGGGGAGAGCCAGGCAGCTTGTGATTACAATTGTGGAGCCTGCTCTTCATGCTGTCGGCGCCGCTGATGCCTGTCAGTGTGACAGGCTAAATCAGCAGTTGCCGGTAGCTGCATACAGCACCAATCATAACGCTGGGTGGGCTGACTGCGGGTGCATTATATTCAGACTTAAAATAAAAATAGAATTGACAGTGGGTCAGGGGGTAAGTGGTACTACGTACCTGCAACATATTTCTTACAGGTACTCCGTGCCACGCCGTACCCCCTTACTTGCAAACACTGTGCTCAGCCCAACCCAATGGCAAGAGGAGATGTCATACTGTACATAGCGGTGGTGTAATCACTTAGCGGAGCTGAAGAGCACTGACTCATTAGATACTCATTAATGCAATTTGATTAGTCTCCATTCCTAGCACCCTTCTGTCAGCTGAATAACAGTCCAAGGAGCATGAAGGTGGAGCTGTACTAATCTATGTGCCCATGGGTTATGTTTATTTCGATGACCGGCATTTTTTGTATCACCATTTGGAACCAGGAACAATGTGCTTGAAAATGACTTTTGCCTCTATATCTATTCCTCTGTATCTATTCCTCATCTTCCATTTTATACAGTAGGCACTACTTCTAGATGATCTAAAGAATTCATATTATTGTAATAAACTCAGCATAGTGGATCATGGTCAGGTGAGTTCTGGGAGCTACAATCAGTATCTTGGTAACCAGTCAGCTGTGCAGATTAGGTCTCATTGTTCTGGGCTTTGTTTTGACTTCTGATTGCTGAAGCTGGAGTTAGAATATTTATTGGTTCGTTGACTGGCGCTGGTTGGATGTTCGGAATTCTCCCCGGACTGTGTTGTGTTGATGAGCAGTTCTGTTTTGTTGAAAAACCAACACACCCAAACTTAGGGCATCCAACAGGAGTCCAGGTTCTGATCACTTTTAAAGAGCTGAGTGGACCAAGTCCCAATTTGGTTCTGCCCTCAAGTTCAAAACTCGGATTTGAAACTAGATCTCGGGATTTGAATTGCATGTAAGTCCCTCCCTTTTCATTTCAGTTGTCATTTCACTCAGGAGTGGAAGGGGAGGTGGCTAAACTTGACTAGAAATCAATGTTATCAGTACTATAGGAACAAAAACTGGTCCAAATTGCACAATTTAACTGTTTTCATATTTTTTTGTACATTTTTAAAGAAACACAGATCTGGGGGCATATGTGATACGATCTGATTTTGCCAGAGATACAGGGTGTTGGGTGATCTTGGATGTTTTTATAAAGCGGCAATTATTTACAATGCAATACCTACCTGATCTATCTAGGATTCTGAGAAAGACGCTGATAAAAAGTAGAGGTGGGGAGACAAGTTAATCCTGAGGATACGCTGTAATGTGTAAGGAACGCCTAATCAAAGCACACTCTTGGCTGTGAGAGAGACCTGACATTGGGAGAAACCATTGTGTGTCTTATTGCATGGCCTTATAAAACATGAGAGAATGATACTACCTACCAAGCTGTTCTACATTGGTTGAGCCAGCTGTGTCATCCATTCATCTGTGCTTTGTTTAGCTGTGAGAGAGCTGAAGAAGGGAGATTTATTTTAAATTCTGTTTTGGGCTGAGAGAGAGCCCTAATATCGGGACAAATTATAATAACTAGGGCAAGATGTATCAAGCTTCACAAAGTGATAAAATGGAGAGTGATAAACAGCCAGCCAATCAGCTCCTACCTGTCAGGTTACAAGCTGTGTTTAAAAAATGTCAGGTAGGAGCTCATTGGCTGGCTGTTTATCACTCTCCGTTTTATCACTTTGTGAAGCTTGATACATCTGGCCCCTAATCACATAAAATACTGAATGTCTGCCTTTGTTGTAGTAATGATATAAAAAGTTTGGTTTCATGCAGTTTTTCATATAATTTTATTGCATTTTATTGTGTATATCTGTACTGTAATTTTCTCTTCTTGAGACCAGATGATCATAAGTACATGTCTTTTATGAATGTGTTGAAAATGTATTTTTTTTAATAAATAATTGTTTCCAAAGCCCTGCTAACTGTTTGTGTTGTCTTTGGTTTTAAGGTGAAGGGGCTGAGTACCCCTGGGAGCAGCTGCATATTGGTTGTGATTGTGAATCAGCACATTTTTCTTGCTCTTGTTGACCTGCCTGATTTGCTTTGTCAACGATTGCTGCTTAAAAACAAAAAGTTGTGCACCTTGGCAAACTCAGACCCTGATACATATGCCCCATGAAATCGAACCCAGTACACTTGTTATTGTTTTAACAAAATCAAAACCAGACAATGACTTAGAATCAAAATCAAAACCGGAGGGTCTGCGCATTTCTCTAGTTGTAATCAGTGCGGTCCTGTATTATAGAGTTGCAGACATAGTTAGCTGATCTGCAATGCTTACCAAACTCCATCTACCTATATAATATGGAAAACCGCTTTCAGGGCCGGTGCTAGGGTGTCCGTTGCCCTCCTGCAAACCATAAATTTTGCGCCCTTTCATGTTGCCATTGCAACAAGCTGCAGCCCAATTGTGGAGCGTATGCAACATGCGATCCTATGGAAGATCTCGGGTACATTTACATGTATGCATACACCATCTCAGTGCTGTGTCCGCAAAATGTTGCAGGCACTAAAGGTGCCCATACATGCTGCGAGAATCACATACGTTATGGGCTAGATCGCATCGCACGGCATGCATGCAATGTGTGCGCGATGCGATCCGAAAGCAGTACAAAAAGTATGTGCAGCACATACTTTTTGTACTTTGCGATGCGATGTGATGACCACAGGAGCGCACATCACATCGCACGCTGCTATGGCCACCTTTAGGCACATAAGCCAGCCCATTATTTAAAAAGTGTCTAAATTAAAATTAAAAAATCTACAATTATAAACATGTATAATAAAAGACTCACTGTTCTTTTGCTCTTCAACTCTTGTGCAGTCCCTCCTCTTCTATCTGCGTAGGCAGGATGCTGAGGACGCCATTACACCCCTCTCGTGACTGAGGGGGAAAGGAGGGGAGAGAAGGAAGAGATGGAAGAAGAGGGGAGGAGATAGAGGGGCCGAAGTGTTGAGGACTGTCAGTGGCACTGGCACAGCACACTGAGAAGAGGGAAGGAAGGGGGGGCGGCGCTGCTGGCTGTTCGTCGTTTGATTGACAGCTGACAATGAGCAATGGGCAGGGGGCGGATCCAGACATGACATGTCTTCCAGGCATTCATAGACAGCGCTACATGCCTCAGCGCAAGTGTCCGTGAGGAAGAGGTGGCAGGTCGCAGGAGGAGGACATTGTGTGCGTGGTGCAGGGAGCTGCTCAGCTTCTCCATACTGCCGCCCGCTGTCAGACAGGCACTGCAGGCGGTGTGCAGGCTGTGTGCACTCGCGGTGCAGGGAGCAGCTCTTTAGACAGGCACTGCGGGAGGCAGTGACAGTGAGGGCTGAGGCCACTGGCGTAACTAAGCCACCGCAGCCCCCGCCATGGCGGGGAGGCGCAGAGTAACTATGGGCGCCTGGGGGGCTGCGGGGCTATAGTTACATGCTGCGCTGCTGCCCGGCCGCATCTGCGGTCACTGCCCGTCACTCGCTCCCGGCGCCGGCTCCTGCTGATAATGAAAAGTGACACTTAGAAAATGGCTGCCCCCGTATTGCAGACAGTTTTGGCAGCCATTTTCTAAGAGTCACTTTTCATTATCAGCAGGAGCCGGCGCCGGGAGCGAGTGACAGGACAGTGACGCAGATGCGGCCGGGCAGCAGCGCAGCGGTGACTGAGGGAGACAGTGACCGGCAGGTATGAGAATGGGGGGGGGGGGGGTATATTTATACACAATATACATTTAACTCTCATCTGTCCTCAGCTACTGAATCTGCCATTCATTTCACCCATCAATCAATCCATACATCTTCTTTTATTCTGCACAATATACTTCAAACTAGGGATTGCCACCAAAATCTTAACCATCGATAGTCTCCACTGGTGGTGCAATCAGTGCTTTGAACCCAATAGACCATGTTGGATCAGGATAAGATGAAAGGCAAGTCATATACCCTTAACACCACATACAAATATAAGTATTGTAGTGGTGCCAATAAAATCTATACATATCCAGCAGTCGGTGGAACCAGGAGGTAGCCAATGTTAGACAACATCGGCCTTGGAATCACTCGGTGCAGAGGACATGGACTGATGACAAGTAGAACATCCCAATGATACTGTATAAGGGAGGGACATGTTTTTGTTTTAATGTACTTAATATACAAAAAATTGTGAGAGCTATTTGTGGTTTGGGGGTTTTATGTTAATAAATCAGGCGGGTTGTAGATGACCCAAGATTGTGCCAAATTGAGGGGACACTATTTTATCTGATACAAGATGGGGGGAGATGTGAGATTTAGATCCCATATCTAAATACTTTTTTGTGTGTACTGTTTCCATTCTAGACTTGGGATCACCAGACAATAGTTACTAAGGGGGACGTTGTTTGAAAGAGAATACTCTATTATTTTTAAGACAGATGTTTATGCGTGGGCCATTATGGGGGTGATAGATCCCATCTATGGAAAACTATTTTTTTTTTTTCAATCATTCTGGGTGACATTATCTCAGGATAAGGGGATCACATCATCTGCATTTACAGATGTATTTATTGGAGTGATAGGGCTCTTAATATATGGAATGTGTACATTTTCTGTAACATGGGGTAACAAATCCTGGGAATCACAAGTGATCATTAGCCAATACTTTGGGAATCTAACATGTTGAACAGGACATTGTCTATATTTAGCCAAGTTGGGGGAGATCTTTTCCCATGCCTGGACTACATTATTTTCCTGTTGCGTAGAGGGTTAGGTCTGGTGATCTCTATGATCAACAAACATAATTAAGTTTTATGAGTTGTCTTGGACTTAAATCCGATAATAACTAGACCATACTATGATTTATTGGGCAGTAGTACTGTATGTTTCTACAGCCATACATACAATTACATACATTATCAGGATGGAGTAGAACATGCAGATCACCAACTGGTGATGTATGAAGGTGGAGGTACAAATAAAAGCGGAGCAGGGTGGCTTAGTAGCAGCTATGCTCAGGATGTCACAGGGTCTCCAGAAGCTTAAGTGGAGCACAGTAACAATATGGCATGTGCATGAGCAGAACTCTAAAGGGTTAAAGAGCTGATGCTTCCATAATGGAGTATCATGGAAACTGCGAAGCCTCACTCTCCGTATCTCAACATGTTTTAAGTGCACTATGATTAGTAGATGGGGGTAGTCAGTCACTGAATGGTCTAGAGGTTTAGGAGGTTGATTAAGGAACTAGATAATCTGTCTAAAGCTGAGTGTTTTTTGTGAACTACTGACAGTTGGCAGGTGGGGAAAACCTTGATTGAGAGATGGAGTTCCAGGTGCAGCCAGAAAAAATGTCCTGTAACTGTTGGGTGAAGATTATTTATTAACATTTCCTGCTCTAACACCAGCATAATTCATTGTGCTTTACAATTGGAAGTATGCAGAGCATAGATCTTGAGGTGGCGCCACCACTAGACAGCTTTAGGCAATTGGAGGCACCACATGCTGTTAAGCTCTTTGGAATAGACGAGAAGCAGGGAAGAAACATAGCTGCCCACAGGGAAGAAACAGTGGAACACTCCAGTCAACCAGCCCTCACCTGATCCTGCTCTGACACCCACCGTGGTCTCCCACAGCTCCTATCCTGGTGGGTGAGTGCTTTATACAGAAGACAGCTGGGACATTAATCTTATATTTATGGCCACTGTTGCAGTAATCTTATATTTATGGCCACTGTTGCATGCACACCCGCCAGCCAGTGCTGCCCGTACCAGACACTGACACCGGTGACTGGCTGCTGCTGCCTGCCTGCCCACCCATCCACACAAATTCCAGCCAGGGGGGCCTTTAATGATCCTGACTTCCAGCTTTCATGTTATAAGTATTTTCACTGATACTTACCTCTGCTACCTTCCCCTTAGGTCATGTTTCCTGCTTGTTCCTTTAGAACAGATTCACAGTCACCGCCATTTTGGAGCATGTCAGCTGACTGCAATACTCCAGTTAGAGTCCTCCTCACTTCAGCTGACACCAGCAACCAATTAGAGACCTGCAACTCCTACCTAAGCCTGCATTGGTCATTTATTCAAGGCCAGAGCAACAAGACTCTTCCCTGAGAGATAACCTGCAACCCAAGCTTACACCAAGCTTTTAGGCATCCCAGCCCCAAAGTGTAGTTCTATGATTCCCTGGTACCTCTGAATGCTTATTCGCTGAATTATCATCTATGAAGCCAGCTGATACAGCTTCAGATACAGTAAGGGTATTATAGATGCGTTACTCTGCTCTTTTCCCTGAGCTGCTCTGAATGGTTCATCTCACAGAAAAGAACTGGTTCTTTGTACAGCTCAACTGCTGCTAAACCCCCAACTGGCGGTGTCAGTCCTCGTTCTCCATCCATGCAAGCAGCTACAGTGTGTGAGGAGTTATGACACAGGCTTCTTTCAAAATTGTCTCCAGTACAGTGTGCTGACTTAGGGTGGGAAGGACATTTTGTGGAAAAATTACTTCTGCGAGCGGAGACAGAAATGCGGCGCAGACTGGTGCCACGCCGCCACCAATCTCTGATTGGATTGGTGAATGATTAAGTGGTGTGCAGTCCCATGACTGTGTGACTCATCAGTGAACAGTGAGTGGCGGTTCCTCGCTGCAGAAACTGCTGCTCAATTTTCATGGTCCATTTAGAAGAACCGGCTCTTCCAGCCGGCTCACTTGTGAGTTACCCATCTCTAGAAGGTTTGTTGAAAATTGTTGAATTCAGTAACCTGCTGAGCTCACTAAGTTCCTGCTCTGTAATATACACAACCATAGCCTGTGTTCCAAACGGATTCAGTATTGAATCCTGGCGGTCGGGATCCCGGCGTTCAGAATCCCGACACCGGAATCCCGACAGCCGAAATGCCGACAAGGGGGGGACGTGGATCGCCCCCCCCTTGCGGGCTCGCTGCGCTCGCCAAGCAGCGGGCCCGGTGCCTCGCTACGCTCGGCACACTAATTTTTTCTCCCTCCAGGGGTGTCGTGGACACCCACGGAGGGAGAATGTGTCAGCATTTCGGCGGTCGGCATTTCGGCGGTCGGGATTCTGAACGCCGGGATCCCGACCGCCGGGATTGTAACTGCATCCCTTCCAAACTGCTCAATCTCTCTTTTGGCTAATTATCTACCAGAGAATTTATCTGTGTCATCAGCCTGCAAGATCTTGATTGCAGTGCTTATCACAGATCTTCCAGCAATTACTGCTACAATGCATTTCCCAATCTGCAGCTGAGATCATGGAACCTGGTGTGTTGTTAACGCCTGAATTCCCAGCAAGTATTCATCTACATATCCAGCCATTGTATCAGTGCCCAGCAGTATGAAGTCTGTCTACCATTACTCTGCCATCTCGCCAGTTCTTTTTTTAGACTCAACTATATAAGTCAGATTAAAGTCTAACACTGCTTTTAGGGCCCTATTCGGATCCATACACAGGGCTGCGAATTCGCAGCCCTGCCGATTACCGAAAGACCATGCATGCGCATGGTCTGCTGTGCGCATGCGTGGAATTCCCTTGGGAACAGATGTGAAGGATAGCCTTTGCTGGCTGCTCGCAAGGTGATTGATAGGCACCCAGGTGTTCCACGGCCCCTTAGACTATATTTAATCCATTCTCCTAACCCCAGGTCTCTGCCACCCTAATAATGAAACAGTGTCCTGTCCCCTGATGCAACTCTCCTTATTTACCATGTACTTGTCCTACATGCCTTGTACTGTGTCCTTATGTTTTCTATATGCAGTGGTGGAGGAGGGGGGCTGCCGCGATGTGGGTCCCCCCCTTCGCTGCCACTGCCATGCTCCCCACTGCCAGTCCCCGCCACCAGTCCCCCTATGTGCAGTAACTTTATACATACTGCACATGCGCTGGCCCAAGCCTCCATGGGCTGCCTTTGCAGCAGCCTCCGGAGGCTTAATCAGGTTCCAGACTCTGGCACATGCAGTCCGCGATACAAATTTTGGCGGCTGCACCCCATTTGTGCACAGAGAGGCATTCCAGAGTAAGGGAACACCTCCCAATTAGACTGCCTTGAACTGGCAGGCCAGACTTCCAATAGGAAGTCACTGCCAGTCACCGCCAGTCACTGCCAGGAAGTCACTGCCAGTCACAAAGGCAGAGAAAAGTGGCGGATTTTACCTGGGCTGCAGCCCTGCAGCCCATAGGTAAAAACTGCCACTGTATATATGTATTCTGCTAGGCGCTGTGGAACCCTTATGGCACCAAATAAATGATAATAATAATAAAAATAATAATGACACACAATACTTGTTCACATGTTACACAACATAATAATAAATAATAATAATCATGACACATCTAATGACATTTTACACCAAGTATAAGTCACTTTATTACTTTAAACTACTGTTTTGATCAACACCTTTTTACTCATTTGTTATTTTTATTAATTGTATAAGATTTTTTTCTTATATTAATTGGACACTCAATTTACTTACGCTATTTACATTTCTGAGATCTCAGTACTGCATGGTCTCATCACACTTCCCTTTAAAAACTGTGATTTTCTTCTTTTATGCACATATTTTTCTTTCTCATCACACACAGATTTTCCAATTTTTCCAATTTAATATATTTTATCACCACAAATCTAATTAATTCTTTAATGCATGCAATTATTACATATATATATATATATATATATATATATATATATATATATATATATATATATATATATATATATATATATATATATGGCTAAATATTCCTCACCTCTTAGATGAAGTACCACCAGTGACCACTAGAGGCCGCTAGATGGACCAAATTACTCCTTACCAGAAAGTGAAACCAAACTGATATGTTTCAAACTTCCTGGGTATGTACAGAGGGAGCTGTGAGGACAGAGACTGGAGGTAGGGATTTTAACCAGTATATTAATAATGTATTACATTTACCCAAGGAATCTATGATAGTTATTTATTGAACAAAAATTATTATGGGGCTGATTCTGAAATGGAATCAATTGGGCCCCCAAATATCCACCTCTGCTGTAAATCCTGCATCCTAATGTGCAAGGGCTGGGACACCCACTGTCAGTGGCCACTCCTCTCTGCATCTCCCCTCCTGTGTTAGATGCATTTCATACATTAGTTTGATTTTATATAACACTGTCCTGCAATTTAAAGAAATAAAATCCCAAACTTTTTTTAAGTTAAAACTTGTGTATTTAATTTCTTTTGTAGGTAGAAGAATATAATATATCACAAGAGTAGTTTTTATATCACACAATAATGTGTTATATTTTCCAAAGTTTCACATGTATCTGATACAGCTGATTTTGTAAGTTAAAAAACTTCAAATAGGGGAGGAGCCACACCAACTGCCACCATCCGCCATTCCAAACTAGCTCACCGGCCTTTGTTGTTGCTACCTTATTTGAATTTTGAACTGTTCTGCAGCCCAACTTCTGGATCTGCCACAGCTCCTAGCCCCTGACTGCTTGTCCAACTCTCCTTGGCTTAATTTCATTGCGTGACATCCAGCTACCAACTACGGCTCCTCACCGTTGCTAAAGAGCGTGCTGCCCTTGAATCCAGCTTACAGCTTTTTGCAGCCTGTGATTGGGTATCTGATTGATAGCTCCAGAGCCGTAACTAGTTATAAGTGAGCAGTGCATCATAGTGCCGAGTGCCAGTGAGCGAGACACTATGAGAGGTACAGTTTTCCGCACTTACATCCTACAACAGGCAGAAGGTCCAACATTAACTTGATCAAAAAAGGTCGTAAAAGGTTTGATTTCATGTTATAACTGCTGCTGTTTGTATTGCAATAATTATTCAGAAGCACATTCCTTTTTTTGCTAGTTGCGTAGTCTCACAAAGTTAAATTTTGACATTACTTCGGTCAAGGGCCGACGTTTCGGTCTGCCTTCAGATCTCCCTTAAGGCCACCACTATCTCCTCCTAAAGTGCATATACCTTGAGGAAGGTCTGAAGGCAGACCGAAACGTCAGCCCTTGGCCCACTGTCATGCACTGAGCACTTTATATCTGACTGTTATGGTGGAGTGATCCCATAAATATGAAAATTGATATTGAGATATATATCTCAATATCAATTTTCATATTTACAAATGAAAACCATACAGTTCAGGTGCGCACCTAGGGGTTGAGTTCCAGTTGCCCATGAATTCTGTTATGTCGGCATCACCTTACCGCAGCCTGCAATATGCAGTAGCGCTAAGCGGTCTCACCAGACTCTTGCAGACCAATGGCCACAGTGACTTCATAGGGCTATCAGAAAAGGCCAGGAGCCACCCAGTCTGCGGGGACCTTAATCTCTGCCCAATGGTCCATTTCTAAATTTTGTGCACAAAACTATTGATGACTAGAATAATTTAGTATTATGCAATATTTCTTAAATAAATTATTTGCACCAAATAATGAAGCGAACATCAGCATTATGGCATATTTACAAGCACTAAAGTTATTGTGACGTTGGACATCTGAGCATAAATTTACACACAGTACTTTTGTGTATGATGAATAGTTTTATTGGCCACATCAATCACTTATCACTAATCTATTGAACAGCAGTGGAGAATTACATTATTCTGTCTTTATATTAGTCCCACAGTACAGATTGTCTAATCAGCGTACTAGAACGTAGTATATACAGAAAGAAAAGGAAAGGATCATATGCAGCCAGTGCGAACCAAGAGCAGCTGCACCACCATTATCATCTTCAACCTCAAGTGGCCCAAGGTGCTTCTCATTTAAGAACTCGAACAATGACACCATTGAGACCCACGTTTCCTCACAAGTGGGTTTAATTTGATCCTCTGGCAGCTCAAAAGCAAAGGAGCCCTCGTCTCTCAACTCATAGGTGTAACTGAACGGGATGTCCAGGTCAATTGCCCAGTCTGCCGACGATCCAGAGGTATAATCTGAAACAAATGAAGTAGAGATTCTCATAGGGAAAGAAGATTAATGCTGGCCACACATCAAACCAACTTTCCTCCAACCATCCAACTAGTTGCTTGGATGGAATATAAATATGTTACTGGATGGGAGCAAAGGACAATCATAAATGTGCTCACAAACCCAGGAAAATGGACAAAAATATTCAGTCAAATTGTTTAAATCAAACAAGTTCAACTACAGTACCGTGCCTGAGCGACAGTTTTTGTCCTTTTCCAGATTTTGGGAGCAAATTTCTGAAGTGAATATTACATTTGCTCCCATCCAGTACCAGATTTTTATTCCATCCAAGCAACTAGTTGGATGGTTGGAGGAAAGTTGGTCTGATGTGTGGACAACATAAAACATTATTTTTACGGCACTTTCAAGTTTTTGTGCTTAGTAAATAATCGGGGAGAACTATTAATAGTGGGCAGATGCAGAAACACAAATCTATCTCTACAGTACTGTACCTACAGGCCTACTGAAGTCAAATCGATGTGTATTGCCGCTTGTCCTATACCCTTGGAATCTGGAATGTATGCTCATGTGTGATATATGTACAGAACTCTATAAAATAGCATGGAAGAACCTTATGTTGCCATAAGTACTTCCACTATTACTTGCCCAAATTTAAGATATTTTTTGGGGGGTCCAATAAAAGTGGACAATAATTTGCAACCCAGTGCCCTAGAGGGATCATAGGTTAAACCAGTTTGATTTCTTACCAAATCTTTCTGATTCTCTCATCCTATTAAATTTCACCCATGGTGTATGATCATTCTCTATGAATTGCGTCATCATAACCATTAGTCTGTGGTCATAGTGACCTAATTCAAGGTGCCTCACCCCTATCCTGCCCACATTGACCTTCACTTCCATGGAATTCCAGGAGAAGAACTTTAATGAAAGTCAGGAAGTTCACATGTCCTCATACTCTGTGGTTTCAATGTGTGAATAGAATTTTGAATGAGGCCATGTCGCTATTTTACTTACATAATACGATGGATGAAGATCCTACCGTGTATTCACGGTTATGTACTTTCTTAAGCTCAGCAGCCGCCTTCTCCGCTGCCTCTGTCTAGAAGGTAAAAAACAGAATTTAAGTAAAATTGAATAGAGTAAGAATATCATACAGTAGCTGCATATTTTGGTACATTTTTAAGTAGTTCCTTCTCCTATTCCACTATGCTGATATATAAGGTGAAGATACAGTACTCTTTTCATGAATTGAGGATGTACTTAAATGTGTATTGGGTGATTGTCATGGTTCTACCAGAGATATGGGGTAAATACAATAGTCAGAACTGCTGGGGGGGGGGGGGGGGGGGGTGGTAATTTGGTGGATATCCCTATCCAAAATGCCTAGTATTATTGGGTGAGAGAGGTTACCAAAAAGTATATCCTGAATGCATCTGTGGTGGAACACAGCAAATATTGGTGACATCTGCTGCAGTTTCCCATTTTTGCTTGCAGAAGATGACCCCGATTGGGGCTTTTCTATTGCAGAATGTACTAAGCTCCATTAGCCCTGTAACATGTGGGTTATATTCTGCAAATCAAAGGGATCCCTCCCTGGCATTTGCTTAGATATGGACCATACTTCTGACCAAGGTGTGACCTTTCCTATTTTAGGAAGGAAGGTCTCCTACAAATTACTGTGACCTCAGTAATACTGACAAATGTCTCCTCTACTACAAGTGTTTGTAATGTCAATACCCTTTTAGCTGACACAGTTGGTACTGGGAATGCAACTTTCCATGCACAGTAAGTCATTGCTAAACTGAGTATACACTACTGCGATTTTTTGCAGCAATGTATGCCCAGCCGATCACCTGCGAGCCGCCTGGGACCTTCCTGGGTGGCAGGGTCACATGTAATCCATCAAATGCGTTCCAGTACTTGTGATGGATCCCATGAGACCCCTGTTCCCCAGACTGAGGGAGGTCAGAGGTCAGACCTGCATGCTAATCTGATGCGCACGAATCAGACCTGACATGATTTGGACTGATTTCTTGTCCTGTTCCATTTTGAAGGGGTGAAATCGTCCCAAATCAAGTTAGTGTATGGGGGTCTTAAACAAGATCTTCCTCAATGATTCAAAAACTGTATCTGTTAGTGCTTCTAATTAGAGATGGGCGCAGTCCCTGGTGTTTTGGTCTGGCTCTAATGCATCATCTTGTTTTGGGTTTGGTAAAACAAACCTCATCTGTTTTGGCTTGAATTTAGTTTTGATTCAGCTAACAATTTATGACAAATTGATGATCATTGTTAAACATTAATAAAGATAGCTAAAATCATGTAATTTTTACAATACAAACTAGACAATTGGAATTAAAATCAATTCTCAATCATGGAAATACTGCGTTTGGATTGGATTTCTTCAGGAGATTCATACCGGCTTTCGTTCCGGCTTGGATACACAAAATTCTGGTGTATTTGGATCTCTGGAGAACCGAATCACATTCTTATACAAGGCATAAATCCCAGATTTCCAAAGGTTGCTAAAATGTCTTGCCTGATCCTCATCACATATTTATTTGTTGCTTGGGTACTTGTGTAATATCTGGGCGCCCGATTTTTTCATTGTATTGCATTGCATCGCATCGCACTACTTAAGGCATGCAATGCAATGCGATGTGATTTTTCATTGTAAAGACCAGATTTTTAATTGTATAGTCACCCATGGGTGATTTCATACCCCCACTATTCAACTACGCATGGAGTTGATTTCATATAGTGTGGCGAGCGCAGCGAGGGGATGCAGAATACATGTAAAGTAATCCGCGTCCCCTCGCTGCGCTCGCCACACTATATAAAATCAACTCCATGCGTAGTTGGATAGTGGGGGTATGAAATCACCCATGGCTGACTATACAATTAAAAATCGGGTCTTTACAATGAAAAATCACATTGCATTACATTGCATTGCATCGCATTGCATGCCTTAAGTAGTGGCATGCAATGAAAAAATCGGGCGCCCAGATAATACACAAGTACCGTTGCTTGTTGCCCAATAAAACCTCCAATATCAACTTTATAGTAGTGGCTTCCAAGCCTTTGCCTAATCCCGCTTACATGAATAACAAGATTATATTTGTAGATGGATTCGTACTTGATATCCTCTTACACTCACTAGGTGATCTGCTGATATGCTTGGCGATAGTCTGAGATAGTGGTACCATTTTTAGGAATATAATAAATAATCCCAGGGTACTTGCCATGTTATAATGATTCGCAGATGGAAAAAATACATGTCCATATGGAAGTAGAATATATTGTCCAAAGGAATGTATGTTAAGGTACATGAGAGTATTGGATTTCATTGGTTCCAGAAGATTGACCACCCCTTGAGTCTCCAACTCAGAAGCCGCACTTGGTCCACAGAAGAGTATGCTCTCGCAGTCCCGTGATGTTCCTACGGCTAAACAATAAATACAGATTCAATTATCTGTGTGAAGTATTAACAATGTAGAGCAGTATCTATCTTCAGATCATTGTTTGGAGGTGATAAATCATATTATAATGCAATGGCCCCAGATGAAGGGGAGAGGAGACAGCTAACAAGGTTTATATGGGTTGACTTCTATTTCTGGCAACCAGATAGCATCACACTGGGATAAGAAGACAGAGGTGCGATGAGTGGCTATTTTGCCATATCCTGTAGGGCAGGGCTGGGCAATAGTGGCCATCCAGCTGTTGATGAACTACACATCCCAGGATGCTTTGCATTAATTTTGCTATGTAGCCATGCTGAAAAGGCTGCAAAGCATGCTGGTATGTGTAGTTCATCAACATCTGGAAGGCCGCTATTACCCAGCCCTGCAGTAGGGTATACGGTCATTAGTGTCTAGGTCGACTGGGGCAACACAATCAAAGGGTCAGCGTGGAAAAGGTTGACATGGTTTTTATACTGTATACAGGGCTATTTTTCTCCAGGAACCAGCAGGAACTCAGTTCCTGAACCTCTAATTAAATATGACATCATCATCACTTTAACATTATGCGCAGTGACCTGTATCCTAAGTAATTATTATTATATAGTACGGACTAAGGGGGTTATTCTGGTTGATTCGCAAGGCTGCAAATTCAAGTCACTTACATATGCTTGCATGCTGGGAAGGAAATTGGTGCCCGCGCCCAGCACCCGCGCCATGGTCTCATTATCATGAGAACGCCCAGCGATCCCATATGCTGATGGAGCAACCTGCTGTCTCAAGCCCCTCTACGTCCCCCGCCCACTGTCCTGGGGGTATGCACCCCGAAACATTGCAATTTAAATTTACACCGTTCATTGAGACCTGGAGTGCCATGCCGATAGATAGATAGATAGATAGAGAGATAGATAGATATAAGGATAGATAGATAGATAGATATAAGGATAGATAGATATAAGGATAGATAGACAGATATCAAATAGTTTGCAGTGAGCCATGCGATGGGGTAGTCTTTGAAATGGTAGAAGCTGGTTGGTTGCCTTGAGCAACTTCTCCTGTCTATCCCTCACCAAGGCTTGATACATTTGTACGCCCACTTAGATATACAGTACATGTAAAGTTATAGTAATATTGTCACGGCCTGGACTATCTGTGTTCCCGGCACAGACCTGGGTGCGCCAGTGGAGGGTGCAGGGAACCGGAAGCGGAGAGGCTTGAGGTAGCTGGAGCTCATGCACGGAGGATAGCTGTGAATGACCTGCCGGGGACACAGAGGATTGGCTGAGACCTAAAGCAGATGCGCAGGGTCTAAGCCGACAGCGGTGTTCACCAGGGACCCCCGCAAGGGGATATGGACTTAGCTGCAACTGCCGACCAGGTCGCGGCCCTCTACCCAGGTTCCTCTGTGACTTTGGCAGGGTTTGATACTCTGGAGTCTCTAGAGCAAAGATGTTTGTTGGGGTACTAAAACCATCGATGGGGATCGATGGCACTGAATGCTTGGGAGCAACACGGAGGGCACAGAGGAATATGGATAGCTGGATGTACACAGTATTGTGGACTGAGTACCGTGAGATGCGGCCTGGGAGCCGGTCGATGATATTCGATGGTGATCACTGGGTCACTGGATATCACTGGGGCGGCCTGGGAGCCGAGAGGTATCGGGAATGGGAACCCACTATTATCCGGATGCTGAGGAGATAACCTGGGCTGCACACAGAGAGCTGGATCACACGGCAGATGGAACACATGGAAGCTTCTGGCAGGAGTGGAATAACCAGGAACGCCAATGATGGAACAGGTAACAACGGACTCTGATAACCAGACCTCTGGAGCAAGTGGGGAGTCTTGAAGGGAGCTTAACGCTGGAGAACCCTCAGGGACAACTGACGAGTTGTTCAAGACAGGGAGGAGACTGTGAGACAGGCTTTTATCCCTTCAGGTAATGAGGGAATCAGACGCATGTGTGGGATTTAGCCGCAGCAGCAGCACACAGACCAGGAAGTGAGTTGGAGCTTACCTGGATCATGGGACCCGCCATCTGACCAGGGAATACACCTGGAGCTCTAAGTGACGCAGGGGATGACTTGGAAGCAGGAGACATCACGCCAGGGATTACAGACAGTATATTACCCCAGTGTGCCGGTAAGGGGCGCACGCGAGCGGCATGACAACCGGGGTTCCTGACAAATATGTGTTTATGTCACTGAGTTACCCCATCTTACATCTAGCAATCAGAGCACACCACGCACAGTCATATGCCATAAATATAAAGCTAGAGGCATGGAACCAGCACTTACTGCACCAATTTGAATCAAAGTTCCGATTAAGGTCTACTCCAAAACAGGTTCCATTATCATGCGGTGACCGGTTCTTCCTCCAGAGACGTTCCTGGAAGTGATGATGAGATACATGGTTATCAAGGCAAATTAAAAGTGTTTTCTATTCTGAGTACAGTGCAGAGTATGCAGCTGGCTTGACATTTGCTTCCCCTTAAGAACTAATGATTTTCCCAGTGTGTGCAGTCTGTGTGTAGCCAGGACTTACTCAGCAGCTGCGATAGAATCAGGCTGATCGGGGGTGGAGCTGACATCACATGACTTCCCCTCACACACCTGGCCATGCCTGTGTATTACCTGACACTCCCAGATAACAGCCGCTCACCATGTAATGATTCCCCAGTGTGTGCAGTCTGTGCATAGCCCAGGACTTACTCAGCGGCTATGATACAGATAGGGCAGGCCTTATGCTTGCTGGCGAATCGCCAGCAGCATGCTGCTGGCGATCCGCCAGCAACACGGCGCGCCATCTGACTGAGACGCGCGTGCGTCCCCCACGCACGTGCGTCTCAGTATCCGGGCGGCCGGCGGGCGAGGCGGACGCAATACTGTCCGCCTCCCGCTCGAGGGGGGCTGGGGGGACCCGAGGAGGCTGTGGGGGGGTGCGGGCGCCCGGTGTGGGCACCGGGCGACCGTCGGAAGGGGACGGCAGCACCGTCGGAAGGGGACGCGCGCGCACCTCGTGCGCGCGCGTCCCCTTCCGACACGCAGATGGCGCGGGAGCAGGGAATGGCGAATGGCGTCGCCATCGCCATCCCCTGCAAAGATGAGCCCGGCCCCATCTGTAGAATCAGGCTGATCGGGAGCGGAGCTGAATTCACATGACTTCCCCTCACACACCTGGCCACGCCTGCGTATTACCTGACACTCCCAGATAACAGCCGCTCACCATGTAATGATTCCCCAGTGTGTGCAGTCTGTGTGTAGCCCAGGACTTACTCAGTGGCTGTGATAGAATCAGGCTGATTGGGGGGGGGGGGGGGAGCTGACATTACATGACCTCCCCTCACACACCTGGCCACACTTCCATTATCCCTAACACTCCCAGATAACAGCCGCTCTCCATGTAATGATTCCTCAGTGTGTGCAGTCTGTGCGTAGCCCAGGACTTACTCAGCGGCTGCGATAGAATCAGGCTGATCGGGGGGGGGGGGGGGGAGCTGACATTACATGACCTCCCTTCATACACCTGGGTACGCCTGCATTATCCCTGACACTTCCAGATAACAGACGCTCACCATGTAATGATTCCCCAGTGTGTGCAGTGTGTGCAGTGTGTGCGTAGCCCAGGACTTACTCAGTGGCTGTGATAGAATCAGGCTGATTGGGGCGGAGCTGACGTCACATGACTTCCCCTCACACACCTGGCCATGCCTGCATTATCCCTGACACTCCCAGATAACAGCCGCTCACCATGTAATGATTCCCCAGTGTGTGCAGCGTGTGCGTAGCCCAGGACTTACTCAGCGGCTGTGATAGAATCAGGCTGATCGGGGGCGGAGCTGATGTCACATGACTTCCCCCTCACACACCTGGCCACGCCTGCGTATTACCTGACACTCCCAGATAACAGCCGCTCACCATGTAATGATTCCCCAGTGTGTGCAGTGTCTGCGTAGCCCAGGACTTACTCAGCGGCTGTGATAGAATCAGGCTGATCGGTGGCGGAGCTGACATCACATGACTTCCCCTCATACACCTGGCCACGCCTGCGTATTACCTGACACTCCTAGATAACAGCCGCTCACCATGTAATGATTCCCCAGTGTGTGCAGTCTGTGTGTAGCCCAGGACTTACTCAGCGGCTGTGATAGAATCAGGCTGATCGAGGAGGGATCTAACATCACATGACTTCCCCTCATACACCTGGCTACGCCTGCGTATTACCTGACACTCCTAGATAACAGCCGCTCTCCATGTAATGATTCCCCAGTGTATGCAGTCTGTGCGTAGCCCAGGACTTACTCAGCGGCTATGATAGAATCAGGCTGATCGGGGACGGAGCTGACATCACATGACTTCCCCTCACACACCTGGCCATGCCTGCATTATCCCTGACACTTCCAGATAACAGCCGCTCACCATGTAATGATTCCCCAGTGTGTGCAGTGTCTGCGTAGCCCAGGACTTACTCAGCGGCTGTGATAGAATCAGGCTGATCGAGGGCGAAGCTGACATCACATGACTTCCCCTCACACACCTGGCCACGCCTGCGTATTACCTGACACTCCCAGATAACAGCCGCTCACCATGTAATGATTCCCCAGTGTGCGCAGTCTGTACGTAGCCCAGGACTTACTCAGCGGCTGTGATAGAATCAGGCTGATTGGGGGCGGAGCTGGCATCACATGACTTCCCCTCACACACCTGGCCACGCCTGCATTATCCCTGACACTATCAGATAACAGCCTCTCACCATGTAATGATTCCCCAGTGTGTACAGATTGGTTGGGCCCCAGTAATACTGTAGCTCCTGGAAGTATGTTTTTCCCATTTAAGGGACCTCAAAATAAGGAACAGACTGAGGTTTATGTGGCCGCATCCTTTGGGGTGAAGGTTGCACCCCCCTATCAGTGTCTCCGGGCATCAATATAAAACAGTTTCTATATAGTATAGTATTTATCTCATTCTCCTCCTGAAGCTTAGATTGCAACAAATACACAGCCACAGCACCTTTGCCAGGCCCCGGTATAGGGAGGGGTGTGGCCAATGTACAGGGGGTGTGGACAAAGCACCTTCTTTTGCGAATATTAAAAATGATATATTATGGGATTGTTTTTGCTTGTATCTGGATGGCTGACAGACATGTCTAGGTCTAAAGTCAATAGATTACTACCATACCATATGTATATTGTAATTATACTGGCAGTGGTGGCCATTTTAGGAACTAATTAATATAGGCATACTGGATATTCTTTTCTTCGCAATCATCAGTGTTACAGTAAATCACAGAAGAGGACATTGAAAATAATTTCTAAGAAAATGTATATACATTTACTAATGATGACATCATAGAGTGTAATAGTCAGCACCAGGTTCTTACTGTCGTAAAGGAATAGATGTATCCGTCTACGTTCAGCACAGGCACAACATAGAAGTCTACTTGCTTCAGGAGCTTGTTTATCAAAGGCTCGTTCTGTCTCGCCAGGATCTGGAAAACAAAGTTATGCGTATGAGGGATTTCACTAATACACAGCAAACGGCCAGTCTATTTGGGTTGTTCTTGTTAGCGAGGCGGATTTGTAATGAACCGTCAGTTGCACGTTAAACATTAAGGTGTCTGTGCAGTAAGTCTCGGAGAAAGATAAAGTACATACTATCATGCAGTTATGAGCTCATTGGCTGCTACAGTACTTTATATCCTTGACCTCTACTTTTTGTAAAACCTCATGTTTTTCCGCCTCAGTCTTTCTAACCATCAGATTTACTCATTTGCAAAATGCATTTCACATTGATTTTCTGATCTTTTAGTGCCATGAAAATATTGTTGAGGGCCCAAGGTGGCTGAGAACCAAGTTTGGGATCCACTTTTTAACAGCCGGGCTCACAATGTCCTGTGATATAAGGTTTAGTATCTGGTGGAACACTCACTTGGTAACAATAGCAAGAAGCTGACTATTGCTCTCGTTATTAATAGTTACATAACAAAAGTATATAACCTGGGACTGTACCTCTTTCACAAACCACTGGCAGTACGCGGGAGCGATCCATTCGCGAGCATGCATGCCGCAGTCCATGAATACAACTTTCTTTGTCTTGGATGATGGGAATCCGATCTGCAAACAATAGATTTTTACATTGAGATGATGGGGATGTAGGACATGCACAAGTACCATCACTGCAAGAAACAACCCCGATTATAAATAAAGTAGGATTGTGTTTTATTAACGATATACACGTTTCAGGAGCCTTCTTGTGGTCTTTGGCATTTGCTGTCTGGTCAGTTGCTAAGGTGCAAAGCAGAACTGCTAGATAAGGAGCAGGCAGAAATCCATTAGAACGTTAAGATGTTGTTGTAAATGAATGGAAGTGAGATATCTGAGGGTCTGGGGAGGCTTGGGAGGTTGGAGGTCTGAACTGAGGGTCTAAGAGTTGAGTTGTGAGGTGGCTGGGGGTCTGATCTAAGAGGAGGCTGAGGGTCTGAGGAGGCAGAGAGTCTGAGCTGTGAGGAAGCTGTTGATACAGTATGAGGAGGCTGAGGGTCTGAGCTGTGAGGAAGCTGATGGTATGAAGAAGCTGAGGGTCTGAGCTGTGAGGAAGCTGATGTTATGAAGAAGCTGAGGGTCTGAGCTGTGAGGAAGCTGATGGTATGAAGAAGCTGAGGGTCTGAGCTGTGAGGAAGCTGATGTTATGAAAAAGCTGAGGGTCTGAGCTGTGAGGAAGCTGATGTTATGAAGAAGCTGAGGGTCTGAGCTGTGAGGAAGCTGAAAATATGAGGAGGGTGAAGGTCTGAGCAATGAGGAGGCTGAGGGTCTGAGCTATGAGGAGGCTGAGGGTCTGAGCTATGAGGAGGCTTAGGGTCTGAGCTATGAGGAGGCTGAGGGTCTGAGCTATGAGGAGGCTGAAGGTATGAAGAGGCTGAGGGTCTGAGGAGGCTGAGGGTTTGGTCTATGCTTTGGATTGTAGAAGTGTGAAGAAGTTACGGTGGTGGATGCAGATGATTCGGTCATAGTTTAATAGAGGGAAATGTTAAAGATAAAGAACTAAGGGTATGTTACAACGTCAGGAGAGGACAAAGTAATACGTGTTGGTGCAAATAGTGTCTATTATATGACTTAAACATTCTTCCCTCCGGTCACATATGAGAGCGCCGGCAATCAGACCGGATAGAGGATGGAAATATTACTTCTTGGTCCATAAATCTTCCTTATGCCCCAAAACTGCTCTGATCTCCTGTATCTTACCACAGACGTTACCAAGATAGAATGCAGAACTGTACTTTCCCTTATCCGGAAGACAAACACACAAGACTGTCATGCGTGTAATATGGCACATGTATGTCTATGGCTTACTTTGAAGTAGTAGATGGGACGCTCCTCATATGTGTGCCCCAGAAGATGCTGTGCCACCAAATTACTGTGTTTGTCTTTAATCAGTTCCATCCAGGTATAAATCTGTAACAGTGTAGAGTCTATTAGCCATTGTCTACAGTATATTTTACATAAATCATTCTATCTATCTATCTATCTATCTATCTATCTATCTATCTATCTATCTATCGTTCTATCTATCTATCGTTCTATCTATCTATCGTTCTATCTATCGTTCTATCCATCTATCTATCGTTCTATCTATCTATCTATCTATCTATCTATCTATCTATCTATCTATCTATCTATCTATCTATCTATCGTTCCATCGTTTCATCGCTCTATCTATCTATCTGTCTATCTATCTATTTATGGGCCTGATTCAGGCCTGATCACTGTGCAGAGTTTCAGATGACCTCAAGTAGATAGCCACTGCCCAGAAATCCCGCCCCGTGCAAATCTGTGAGTGAATTGCGATAATATCGCTATCCGCTATGTTGTCGCACATCCATGCGCAATTCCTGGGCTTGCCTGCATTTTTTTCTGACACTCCCAGAAATGTCTGGTGACCGCCCCCGGGGGCTGGCTTCCTGACTCCACCGCCCCCGAGCGCTGGCTTCCTGACTCCACCGCCCCCGAGCGCTGGCTTCCTGACTTCACCGCCCCCAAGCGCTGGCTTCCTGACTCCACCGCCCCCGAACATTGGCTTCCTGACTCCACCGCCCCCGAGCGCTGGCTTCCTGACTCCACCGCCCGAGCACTGGCTTCCTGACTCCACCGCCCCCGAGCACTGGCTTCCTGACTCCACCACCCCCGAGCACTGGCTTCCTGACTCCACCGCCCCCGAGCACTGGATTCCTGACTCCACCGCCCCCGAGCACTGGCTTCCTGACTCCACCGCCCCCGAGCACTGGCTTCCTGACTCCCGGGGATTGAGATTAGATCTATCGCTGTTTTCTTCGCTATTTGAGCTCACGCATGCGAGCCATGATACATATGCATGAGCAGTCATTGGATTATCGAACGGATTGTGAATCCAACCAACAGCGATCACCTCTGAATCAGGCCCTATGTGTGGTGCGATTACAAGCTAGACATCCAGCGGGTGTATATTATACTATGACACACTGTACCACGGAACATTGCAGCTTGCTTACCTCATCCATAGGGTGGTATTCAGTGTACGTATACGTGTCCAGGGATATCGCCCTTGCTCTGTTATTTCTCACAGGTCGGCTGTCAATCAGCTTCTGCACATCTTCAATCGTGACGCTGCGGAGAGGAAAGACATGTGTGACATGGAAACTCACCCCAATCCCTCTTCTGCTGCTCAGTAGGACGCTATAAACTTCTGAACTTCTGCAGCTGATTATTTGCACCCTGTCACTGTATATATAATTATAATTGAGGCCTGGACCATGAGGCCACAGCAGAGGTGTTAATGCATGTCTCATTTTCATGTAATGCCACCTTCTTTTGCATGTAAAAAACAGGGGGGGGCTATGGTTCCAGGATGAGTTTGGGACCAGTTGTAGGATCACAATAAGAGGGTCTCTGTTGTGTCTGTTTCTTATGACCTCCCCCATTTGTGAATTCTATTTATTTATTATTGCAGGGATTTGCAATGCTGTCTTGGCCTCCCGATCATTTGTGTATGTAATAAAGCTGTAACCTTATAACGGCAATCACTGTGTGTATGTATTTATTTCAGGTTTAAGTTCGAGTGGCTTACTATGGTCTAAATTGCTCTTTATAGAATTCATCAGATTATCCTGAACTTAATAACATGCAATTGTTAACAATAAAATAAAATGAATATACTGTAATAAAACATTTGTGATATTGATAGATTTATATACTTATTTTGATACATAAAATACCCCGATGGTGGGGATATCAGCGGTCAAAAGACAGACACCAGCATCCAGATATGGAGATTACCAACAGGGGCTTCATAATTGACCTAACGCTGTCCCTCTAGCCCCTAACCCTCCATCCCCACAGCCTAACCCTAACCCTCCCCACTAGTGCATAACTCAAACCTTATTACTCTGCAGCCTAACCCTAACCCCCACCTCTCAGCCTAAACCTAACCCCTCACCAAGCTGCCTAACCCTAACCCACCAGCTCTCAGCCTAACCCTAAACTCCCACCTCACAGCCTAACCCTACACTCCCAAATCACAGCCTAACCCTAACCCCCACCTCACAGCCTAACCCTAAACTCACAACTCACAACCTAACCCTAACCCACCACTTCTTGGCCTAACCCTAAGCCCCCATCTCACAGCCTAATCCTAACCCTTAACCTCTCAGCCTTACCCCTAGCCTCCATTCTTAGTGCCTAATACTAACCCTCACTCCCCACAGCCTAACTTTAACTCCAAGTTTCCCCTTAGTGCCTAAACCGTGCCCCATCCATAATGTGCGTCACTATCCTAATATCATAATTGTGTATATGAGAGCCATCATTTGGGTACAGTTAGCGTACATATAGGGAATGTTCTGCTGGCCAAGCTTCTCTTTAAACTGCAGGACGTTGGACACTTGGACCCGGACTTGCACCTCTCTCCCGCTATATATTTCCTCTACGATATCCGGCTTCCACAAGTCAAGCTGGTTGGAGAGAATTATTATAAAGTTATTAAGAAGTTATTATAGATAAACCAACACATCACTCTGAAAATAAATGATTGAATTGATTGTAATCAGACAGTTTGGATGGTTCTAGATTTGAAATGTAAATTGGTAAAATATTTTTTGCTATTGCTCAGGGAGTTACTGAATTGTAGAATCCACAACTTTTCCAGAACAGCTAAGAGTACCAGCAGTCATGGTCCATCATGTCCAAAGGAATGGGCTCCGTGGCAGTGTGCCCTTTCTCCCCCCTCAGAGAAGGCAGATGTTTATAAATATGTTTATGTGTTTCTCAATGTTGCTTTATCTATGTTTAGGTGCTTCAACTATGCATGGATGTCTGAGGTCATTGTGTCACGGATGTGGCTATTTGTGAACCCGGGCTAGGCCTAGACACTGGGTGTGACTCGGGGTCTTTGGGCAGAATGTGGTTGATTTGCTGTAGACCTTTCTCATCAGGACAGAGATAGACAGGTTGGAGTAGCTGGTAAGGACCAGTTGTGGATATACTGGAATGATGGAGATCAGCTATTCTGGATGACTGGAGTGTGCCTGTGCCAGGTATGCGGAACACTGAGATATGGCAGGACCAGTAAAGCAGTATTGCTGGGATGGCTGCAGTACCAGCTACTCAGAATGACTGGGATGAATGCTGTACCAGCCATGCATGGTAACACTGGAGAGGTATTGCAGGAACAGCTAATCAGGATAGCTGCTGGAGTCAGGAAATGTGATGGATGGAAACTGCACTAGTCTGAGAACTCCAAACAGGAGCAAACACTGTAACTCTACAGGTCAGCAGGCAACAAAGCACTGGCGATATACCTGTGGTGGAAATCAGGTTTTATATCCCTGGCTGTTAGCTGATTGGTAGAGATTACCACATGGCAGAAGTTTATCTGCCTATTGGGTCCTGAGCAGTCAGCTAAGAGAAACTGTCATAAGAACTTATTTTTTTGATGCACTTCGCTGCTGTAAAATAGTAATATTTCAAATGATGGTCTGCTGATCAAGAATAATGAATCCGGACACACTGTGTATATTCAACCTTTTTTATATAAAAAGTAACAAAATAAAAATTATAACATTTAATACAGAAACATACATTTATATAAAATATAACACATAGCTCTATAATTAGGGCTGTATTGTTAGTATAGCACTAGGAATAATATATCATATGGAGTCTCCAATAATAAATAGATAAATGGTACCAAAGAAATTTTCCTTGTTTAGCAGCAATATGACAAGCAGTAGTAGCCTCTGTGTTAGTAGGATTAGTAAGCCGGTATTTCACTATGTAGCCAGTCCATTAGCATGTAAATTGACACGCAATAGAGTTTGTATGGCGAAGATATCAGTCACCGGTCAAATGCAGATAGAGTAATACACTTGGTTCCTTTATTGGGAGACCAATTATATCTGGTGTAGATTCTCTTACTTCTAATTTGTCACATTTTGTTGATTCACACCTTCAGAAATTTGTCACTTCACTCCCTTCACATATCAAAGACACAACCCATATTCTGAATAAAACTCTTGGATTAGCATGGACAAAGGGGTGGGGATTCCTCACCCTGGATGTCCAAGCATTGTATACGAATATTCCTCACAATTTAGGCTTAGGGCAGTATTCAATGACGGAGTTCTCCGTGCATGGAGAGCGTTTTATTTTGCTCTCCATGCACTCTCCGTGTTCCGGAGGGCTCGCTGCCACTCCTGCTCCCACTATTCAACGTTTTTAAGACTCGCCGCCACTCGCGGCGAGTCTTAACCCCTGCAGCGGACGAGCGTCCGCGGCAGGGAGCTGACAGGGAGCCGTGGGACGTGGCATCCAGGGAGATTAAAGTCTCCCTGGATGCCACAGAACATATGTGAGGGTAGGGGGCCCCCCTGGGACCCAGGCAGCACAGGCTGCCCCCCCCCTATAGCCAGCGGGGGACCCAGTATTCACTGCACCCGAACGTGCATACGGGTGCAGTGAATATATGAATATCTAATGAGCGGCTCGAGCGCTCCGGCCCCCTGCTGGCTGCACTGTGTAAAAAAAAAGAAAAAAAAAATTAAAAAAAATATTTTTTTTTAAATTAAATATATATTCATGTGCTATAAGCACATGAATAAAAATCACATGCCCCTTCACAGAAAAAAAATCCTGATTTTTTGACACCAAAATTAAATACAAAACCCTTTTAGATTAAAAGTTCACATTCCAGCTCTCCATCAAAAGATGGAGAATTTCTACACGGAGAGAGACGGCGAAAATCACTTAGAAAGACGGAGAACATTTCACATTGAATAGGGTTGCTCGCTTTTGGAGAGCAAAATGCCCCATCCAAGGCGAAAAAAGCACAAATTCTCCACAAAACACGGAGAACTTTTCTCATTGAATACTGCCCTTAGAAGCCATTTATTATTATCTTGATTCAGATGTAAACACGTCCCTCACGAAAAAACACTTTATTCTAGATCCTATACTTTTTATACTCACTCACTTTTTTCCTGCAAAGACTTGGGACGGCCATGGGGACCAGATTTGCACCAAGCTTTGCAAACCTCTATATGGGCCGCCTGGAAGAACAACTTATATGGGGCGGTCCATATAGAGAGAATCTGGTCCTCTATGGCCGTTTCATTGATGACCTCTTCATAATATGGAGAGGGGGTCATGATCTGGCTGTCGATTTTGTTAACTTTTTAAATTCTAACACTTTCAATCTTACTTTCACCTACACTTTTTGTTATACTGCTGTCAACTTCCTGGATATTGCATTTTCAATACAGAATGATACACTGGTTTCCTCGAATTACTTAAAACCTGTAGGAACCAGCAACTATCTACATTATGATAGCGGGCATTACAAGCCCTGGATTAAAACTATTCCAAAAAACCAGCTACTAAGATTACGTCTAAATTGTACCTTATAGATAGAATATCAACGCCAATCACAACTAATGTTAGATAATTTTAGGAGACGCGGCTATCCAGAAGTAATTCTGAAGAAGCCTCTGCTAGTGTAAACAAAATTCAAAGAAACAGTTTATTACAACCAAAAAAAAACAAAAGTCAGTTTGTCACAAAATAGTACAATTAATTTTGTGTCCAAATTTAACACAAAATCGTATCACATTTAAAAAATCCCACGCAATAATTTTGAGATTCTTAACCATGATAAAGTTCTCCAAGGCCATATAACTACACCAAGAATAACATTTAGAAGAAATAGAAATATTAAAGATCATATTTCACCAAGTTTATTACATCCCTGAAACCAGACAAACAACCAACCTGGCTTCCACCAAAACCGAATGGAAGCTTTAAATGTAATAAAAATGTCTGCCTAACCTGTAAACATATGTCAAATAGAAAAAATATAATAACCTCCTCCTTTAATACAAAATCTTTTCCAATTAGACAGTTCATGCGACACTACTTATTGTGTGTACGTTCTAGAATGTCCCTGCAAATTACAATATGTGGGTCGGACAACTCGAAGCATTAAGTGTAGATTTAGGGAACACAGGAACAATATACTAAAAAAGATAAGAAATCATAGTATTCCCCGCCATTTCTCCGATAAACACGAAGGAGATCCGAATGGACTGTCAGTTACAGCAATAGAGCATATTACAGATACAAAAAGAGGAGGTGACAGATTTAAAAGGCTTTGCATTGCTGAAACATCTTGGATCTTCAAATTGGAGAACTTGAATCCACAAGGGCTAAATGAGGCTCTGGATTTCGCAGGCATTGATTGACAACAGATCCTACATAGATATACCTTCATGGTTATATAGGGAAATATGTATATGAATCCTGTTTTTTCCGTGCGGGTTGGTGGGACAGACATCTACCCTCTGTGCGCATTTATGTGACACTGGCGGTTTGCAGATTTCTCTCCCCCCATCCCCCACGAAACATAAACAGAATATTTACATTTATATAATATATGCTATATACCCTATGGGCTCTTCTTATTTTCCACAATCTTTATATATGGTCTTCCGACTCTTAACATGTATTGAATGACACTAGATCTCATATAGATATGTTCCTATGGATATATGGGGAAATATGTACATGGAACCTACTCTTGCTTCGTGCAGGTTGTTGGGACAGACATCTACCCTCAGTGCACATTTTATGTGACACTGTTGGTTTGTAGATTTCTCTCCCCCCACCCTCCAGGAAACTCATTATAATATAAGATATATGATATATGGGCTAGTATATATGGTATTAAGAATTTTTGCGATCTTTCTCTATATGTATTTATGACTGTACTTAAAATTACATCTATATGAGAATGGGTCCCCATTTTATAGGGATGTACGATAAGAACTTCACTTTTGACCGGTGCGGACCGCTGAGAGGGTATTTAGCCCTATTCTTAGGGATACTAATAACTGGGGATTTTCTCCCAATATGTAGACTATAGGGGCCGAATACATTTTTTATAATACTCAATATATGGACCATCAGCCTGAACCACAAAGAACGTAATATATCTATAGAGGAATATTTCCTCTCTTCTCTGGTTTTATATCTATAGAAGTTATCATACGATAAATACGACTGATTATTATTTTTATACCGTCTGAGAATTGTTAAGGTTGTCTTTTCTAATAACTAATAAATAAATAAATAAATAAACAAAGTACAGCAGAGGATTTCACTTCTTTCTGGATGTACAATTATGTATGTCATTATAAAAACAAATTTGATATATTACGACTTGGAAATCATATGTGCACTGTGTAAAGGTGGGCATACAGCGAGATGATTTGGTCCGATTTCGGCCGATTGCGATCAATCGGCCCGTTAAATCGGACCAAATCTGTTCTTCATGACATGGCGTCGGGTCCGATACGCGGTCCCGTGCGTATCGGACCCGGCCCCAGGGGTCGGACCGGCGGGACATAAGATCCGTCGCAATCGACCAGAATGATCATCAGTGTCCACTGTGTCCAGCGCCATAGCGGGTGGGCAGCAGCCGCGGCAATTACAACTTTAAAATAGCATGTCAAATGACTGCCCGGCTAATGATTGGCTGAGATAGAGCAGTCAGCCAATCAGTGGCCTCCCAGAGTGCTCTATCTCAGCCAATCAAAAGCCGGAGAGTCATTTGACACATTATTTTGAAGATGTAATAGCCGCCGCTGCCCGCCCGCTGCGGCGCTGGACACAGTGAGTCTGATTAACGCTGCTGCCCCACTCCTTCCTCCCCAGCCGACCACTCATTTGAGAGCCGGTGCCGCCCACCCCACCCCCACTGCTCTTCACCGCCCTGCAGCTCCCTGTTATAGCACCTCAAGTCCTAATCATATGTGAGCCTCCCGGGGAGCTGAATTGGGTCTGACTTGTCCTTAGGACAAGTTGGCTCTATGTATGGGGGCCTTTAGCTTGCTCTCTCAAAATAAATAAATAAAGAAATAATAATAAAAATATAAAAAAACAATTATTCAAATAATTGGAACACCAAGAAAACACATAACTATGGTTGTTAGTGGTAAAGGTTTTTTAAATAATCAACTTAGAAATAAATAGAACTATGTCTCTCACTATGCTGTAGAATGTTATATGTATCAATCTCCTCTAACTAAAGAAAAAAGTACTAATAGGTTCATTCCTCTAATATTGGCTAATTAATGTTAATAATTATAGTTGTTAAGCTCCCCTTAAGATAAAGAAATAAAATGTGTTATAAACAGTACATATGAGACGACTATATAGCGTCTTTAAATGTATACATTGATTTCAGGATTGTTTTACCGGACACACTGTTTTTACATGTATAGAATGAGTATAATTGGTTATTATTCAATAATTGAGAACACTATGTGGCATTTCAGCCTTTAAATAGCACACAGGACTGCTAAATGGAATCTGTCTTGAGAAAGATCCCAGTGCATTTTGGGTACGAAACGCGTTGACGCAATCTACAGTTCCTGTGGAGTCTCCAACCCTCCCCCAGCCGGCGTATTTCCAAAACGCTGAACGCTGAGCAAACCTACAGACTTTGCCTCAAACTTAAAACTAAAAACAGCAGCACAGTGAAAACTACTATATCTGTGGTGAGCATACCGGACCGGCTCTTTTCCTTTGGCCTTCCGCTCTTAAACAAACTGAGCGAGGGGATCCCCGCCGGTACCGACGGCTGTGCAGAAAGTACATCAGCCCTTTACCATACGGCGTGCCACGCTCCGTGAGTATATAAAAGAACCAAGTTTATTACTCTATCTGCATTTGACCGGTGACTGATATCTTTGCCATACAAACTCTTTTGCGTTTCAATTTACATGCTAATGGACTGGCTACATAGTGAAATACTGGCTTACTAATCCTACTAACACAGAGGCTACTACTGCTTGTCATATTGCTGCTAAACAAGGAAAATTTCTTTGGTACCATTAATCTATTTATTATTGGAGACTCCAAATGATATATTATTCCTAGTGCTATACTAACAATACAGCCCTAATTTTAGAGCTATGTGTTATATTTTATCTAAATGTATGTTTCTATATTAAATGTTATAATTTTTATTTTGTTACTTTTTATATAAAAAAGGTTGAATATACACAGTGTGGCCGGATTCATTATTCTTGATCGGCAGACCATAATATTAAATATTACTATTTTACAGCAGCGAAGTGCATCAAAAAAAAAATAATGTTTTAGTTCTTTTGTCTTTTTTGTGAGCTCCGGTGAACTCACTAGATGCTTGCAGCAGCCGGCTATAAAATAATGTAACACATTAGTGTTTTATTAAATCTTGCATCAAGCACCAGGATTGTGAAGTCGGGTGGGGGCTCCCAACCTCTACTTGACTACACACCTTTCTCCAAGAGAAACTGTCATGGCTGAATTTGGATGGAACTATGGGGCGGTGTGTGCAGCGGACAAATAGCAATAGCCTCAGGCTCTGAAAACATGGGGAATGGGACAACAGTGTGGATACAAATGACGCAGGATGCCAGACGAACCAGTGGGTGACAGAAGGTGCCTCTGAGTGCGGCGTAGGGAAGAGAGTACCCGGCTTGGAAGAGGTGTGGATCTCCGTTTTGTGACATATTGGTTCTTACTAAACACGAGTATACTGTAGATTAGATATTGGTTCGGATTGGTCTTTATGTCCATTTCAGGATCTACAGGCTAAACTGCCAATCCATAAAAATTCAGGTTTGTCTCACAAGGAATAACTGTGGTTCTCATTTAGAGCAATATTTTAATTTGCTTTCTTCTGTACTAGTATGTAAGATTTGATAGAACCCTACGCAGTTAATGGAGGCCAGCTAACGTGTTCCAGCACATCCCTATCTATCTAATCTTCCAGAGACAGTTTTCTTCTGCCTCTGTTATTCTAGGAATGGAATCAGGTACAGTCCTAAACTGGCAGCAACATTTGTGGCACATAGAATCTACTGTCATTCATTAATTACAGATAATTTCTTATAAAATTAATGGGTACTTCTTTACTTTCACGGCGCCAGCATGGCGCCGCGCGTACTTCCGGGTTACGCTCGCCACTAATTAAGTAAAATAAACTAAGTTAACGCCATGCCAACATGGATAGTTCATACCTCCACTATCCATGTGTGCATGGTGTTGATTTTAATTAGCGTGGCGAGCGTAGCGAGCCACCGAGCCCGCAGCGTGGGCGAGCGAAGCGAGCCCCGCAAGGGGACTCTGACGCGCGGCGCCATGCTGGCGCCGTGAAAGTAAAGAAGTACCAATTAGAGTTTAGTGATTCAACTGGATTTGACAATTAAAAAATTGATTGCTTTAAAGCTAACAATAAATCCAGTGAAAATTTGTTTAGAGTTCCTCTGCTATAGAATCTAGCCTGGGCAGTAGAGGGGTGGATTCAGAGATCACTGCAAATGCTATCAAGGTTTTTACTTTAGAATGCAGCAGTAATATCCACATGTCACAGCCACCAGGATTGGTATTGAGATGCCAACTGGAGGCATTGCAGGTCAGCTGCTTGAGTGCGAAGTTCAACATTGCCATTGCGCCCGTCTCTGAATACTGTCCATTTGGGAGCAGTGGCGGATTTAAGGAGGGGCGAACGGGACAGTCACCCCCCCTAGGCCAGTGGAATCACTATACTGATAGCTGAGGATCCCCTCTTTCCAGGGATACCAGAATTTTGAAAATTGGCCCTGGGAAACTAGAGATATCCAACTTCAAATCAGCAGTCCAAATCCGACCTGTTAATTGCAATTCCCAGTCATATTTCTCAAGTTCTCTCTGACCTAGAGTTTTTCAGAGAGTATATTCCAAAAGCGGGGACTCTCCCCTTTCTGTTGACACTAGCGATTTGTCTCTATCATGCCCAGAACCAGAGATATCAGCCTTCCAGCAGCCGGTCCATGCTCCAGCTCCAAAAGTCTGGTGTACAGTTTTATGTTTTTGTCAATGGATTGCTCTGGCTCCTGATCTCTGATCCAAGTTCCCAGCACCTCCTGAAAGTTGGGACTCTAGGTTTTTAATACTACTGAAGGCTAAGAAATCTATTTCCAGATAATGGCGATATATCTGCAGTCAAACAAGCTGCCCTTCCACCAGAAAATGACGAATATTAAGCCCACTCCATTATCCAACCCTCCCCTGTGTATTAAACACCCCCTACCTCCCTGGAAGTCATTTACAAGGGACCCTTCATTCAGCTCAGTGCCCCCTTCCACACGTTAGTGTTCTCCCTCCCACCACCTGTGCAGTAAAGGAGTAATTAGCAGAAGTTACTGCTCCAGGTCCTAGATGTTGAGTGGAAGATAGAGCACCCCCTGCCACCCGTGGGACATCAAAGCTGCTGCTGATAGCACCCCCCACCCCTAGGAGGGGAGAATGGGTAAGGGCCCCAGTGCATTGCTTTGCCCAGGGGCCCACACTGCTGTTAAGACAGCCCTGGGTTAGGGGTATACTCCTCACTGCCGCCGCCCGCATCTGCACCCGCACCTACTAAGTAATGATGGTAGTGATGATGGGGAGGTGATGACGCCGTGTCTCTCACCCAGTAGCTGATATAGCTGGGCTTTCTCTCCCCATCCTGCTGTCCTATTGGCTGGTGGGCTGTAAATTAAGTGGTTTGCCAACGTGATTGCTCACAGACAGTGTGAGGTGGGCTGTGTCTGCAGCACGGCGGGTGTGTGCCCGTTGTGTGCCCGGTTTCAGGATGAAGTCACCTGACGAGCGGGAGCAGCCACAGCCTGGAGCTCCCTTGTGTGTGCACTGTCCGGCTGCTGGTGCGTCCGGCTGCACATACAGTGTGTTTGTATGTGTGATATACTATGTATGTATTTCGTGTGAGCTGTGTGTGATGTGAAATGTACATGTGTGTTTGTGGTGTGCTATCTATATGTGTGCAATGCAGAACCCCCATGCAGGGTTTTTTCTTTAACATTTATTATTATTATTTTTTTAAATTATTATTATTATTTGGGGGGGTTATTTGCAGTCTTACAATGGGAGGAGTCAGGAATGGAAAGGGGAGGAGTCAGGACTGGAGGGGGAGGGTCAAGTTTAAACAGTAAACCGCCCCCCCCCCCCCTAGAAGAGAAGTCTAGATCCGCCACTGTTTGGGAGATCTCTCAAACATTGCGAGACCTACAAGTAGCCAGACCTCTGGGAAGTGCACTTATCATTTTATAAAAATGCCTTAATGATTTCCTGTGGCCATATAGAGAAATTATATTATGTTTGCAGATAGTGTAGAGAAAAGTGACTTTCCTCTACATTATCTACCGTTATACTGTATATACCGATGTTAGTGCTGGATAGCAATGGTTGTTGCTCATTTGGATCATGCCCTCTTTTCTTACATCTTCCCCTAGGTTTGCAACCAGTTAAGCTACATCCCTGTGATATTCCCATTACACGCCCCCAGCCGGTACACCTCTGGGCATTTGAATAGTTACCACCCAATCACTGCCCAGGAACATCCTGTCCATTTCCAATTAGGGTCGGACTGATCATCCTGTACTTCAGGCAAATGCCAGAAGGGCTGATGTCCTGATGAGCTGGTCTGGCCTAAAAGCCAGGTGTACCAGCTCTGGTCGACCACATGGCAACCAGAGAGATAAGGGCTGGCTGAGCACTCTGTGCTGGCACTGTGCTCTGCTCTGCTGCTCAACAAACTGAGACAGCGGCTGGCTTAGCAGCTCCGCCTCCTTGCGCTCTGCCCTGCCAACTGGCATACAGAGAGATGTGGGTGTGCTTTGAGGCCAGGCCCCTATTAGATGTGACCATGGCCCACAATACAAACTAGAATGCCTGAATGTTTTAGAGAACCAGTCCACCCCTGTCTTCAATACAATTCATACTCCGTGCATCTTACAATCACTACTCCTGGGACTCATAGTATAACAACTCCATAACCATTCAGCTCTGGCCAAGTTACATCATCCAGATTTATCATCATCATCGTCCAAAGTTCAACACAAAGTTTATTTTTTGAAGAGAAAAATATGTAACATTAGTTTTAACGCAATGAAGGCATTTATTAGTCATCGCAATGTTCTCTATCATAATCTTTATTGACAAGAATTTACAGTAAATTCAGAAATTTACACCACTTAATGAGCAACAATCCTGTTATTCATCTCCAGATGGTAACCTCTTTTCTCCTTTTATTCTGGGACTGAGAATGGTCCAGGATACAAGATACTGTATATAGAAACAGGCAGCACGCACAGTGCATGACATATCAGTAATTGTACAGGGCCGTTAAATGTGATAGAGAAAAATGGAGAGTTTAACCCTTTGGGCAGTATTCAATGAGGCTGATTCGCCATGTTCTACGGCGATTTTGTGCTATTTTCGTGCTGTAAGGCGATTTTTTTTTTCTCAATAGGTTTTTATTAAGTCAGGTAGATGAACAAGCAGCGTTTACATTACAAGGTCACAATGATACAGAACTGTGCAACAAGCACTGATATATTCAATGAGCAGTTATAGCTAAATCTTGCTAGTTCCGTAGTACTACCGACTATGATTAAAGAAATAGCATGGGGGGGGGGGGCAAAGAAAGGAAACAAACCAAAAAAAAAATATAAAAGACAAAAAAAAATAGAATAGACTAAAAAAAAATAGAAAAGACTAAAAAAAAAATAGAAAAGACTAAAAAAAAAAATAGAAAAGACTAAAAAAAAAATAGAAAAGACTAAAAAAAAAATAGAAAAGACTAAAAAAAAATAGAAAAGACTTAAAAAAAATAGAAAAGACTTTAAAAAAAAAATAGAAAAGACTTTTAAAAAAAAATAGAAAAGACTTTAAAAAAAAATAGAAAAGACGTAAGGCGATTTTTTGACTAAAAAAGTGAATCACCCTATTCAATGACCAGATGGCGAATACATTTCAAGGTTATTATCGCCATGCTTCACCGTGTAGCAATCGCTATCTTTTTACGGTGAAGTGGAATGTGAACTTTTAAATTAAAGTTGTTGTTGTTTTACATTTGGTGTAAAAAAAATCAGGAATTTTATTCTGAGGAGGGGCATGCTATTTTTATTCATGTGCTTATAGCACATGAATATATATTTAATAAAAAAAAAATATATGTATATATTTTTACACAGAGCAGCCAGCAGGGGGCCGGGAGCCGCTCATTAGATATTCATATATTCACTGCACCCGATCATTACATATGCACGAACGGGTGTAGTGAATATACCCGGTCCCCTTCTGGCACCCCCCGGGGGGAAGCCTGTGCTGCCTGGCTCCCGGGGAGCCCACCTCCCCCCCACATACATTCTGGGGCAGGCACGGAGATTTCCATCTCCCTGCCTGCCACCGTCCTCAGGCTCCCTGCGGTGCCCGCCACAGGAGCTCAAATTCGAGGTCAGGGGCAGCGAGCCCCTGCCTCATTGAATACTGGGGACAGTGAGGCTCCGGAACACGGCGGGCAGTGGCGACTGTGCAGCGAATCCTAAACAGGATTAACTGCACGTCGTTAATATTTACATTGAATACTGCCCTTTGAGTGCCAAGTGAATTTGTCAAATTAGGTGTAAAAATTGCCAAAGCAAACATTTTTGTTCATCGTTATGACCGGTGATATTTACCTTATATAGGAAACATAATCTATTTTTACACAACATTTGTTATTTGAATTGACATAACAAATGTGAGCCACTCTGCAAATTTATGCGGACGTTTTGAACATCGCTCACAGAGATGTTGCCATTCAAAGTGTTAAAAACTGGTAGCACCATCAAGTTTCAAATCCAGATATTCCAGCTTTAACAAGCTATCCCTAACCCTAACTGAGCAGTTAGATACAGGAAAAGGATGACCTCAAGTAGCAAGGTCTATGTCAAAATCCAAGTTTCAGCATACAACACTAATTATAGGTAATATCAAGGTATAGTGACACAAAATCAGAACAAGGTCTTTATGTGTTTCTATACTTGGGTCAGTTCTTGGATTTGGCAGTGAAGCTGTAGGCTGGAAACTAGTTGGTCTGATAAAGTTTCCAGAGGAATTAGATGCTGAACTCTGTGTTGACACCACAAAGGGGGGGTTGATCTTGCAGTGCCGGAGCTGGATACTGGATTCAGGGAACAAAACAGCGACTGCTTCATATTGGATAGTGCTGGAGAAAAAATCTATGCCCCTTGATTAACCTTTGGACTGGAACTGAAGGCTCTTAGGATACTGGACAGAATAGAGGAGTCTCTGGGTTGAACCAGAATGGGACTGATAATGCCATAACAGGCCACCATGCTTGAGCCGGTGAAGCTTTAGCTGGACACCATCATACAACAGGCAAGGCTTTGACTAAACATTAGACTGTACCAGTGATGCTTTGGCTGAACACCAGGATGGTACCAGTGAAATGTTAACTGATCTCTGGACTGTGAAATATTTGGCTAAACACCTGCTGGTACCAGCATGATGTTAACTGGTCTTTGGACTAGTGCCAGTGAGGCTTTGGCTGAACACCAGCAAGAAATTAACTGGACTCTGGATTTTTACCGGTGAAGTTTTGGTTGAACACTTATCTGATATTGGGAAGATGTTGGCTGTGAAAGAACAAGAATCCGCAGGAGCAATCTCCAGAGAAACACTTTGGGGAGCACAGGAACACAAGTCACACTCAGAGCAGAGGCTTTCTAGCTTTCAGTGGAACTACTGTGTCAAAATCTGAGGTTTGCACCACCCTAGTTACAGCCTTGGGGTGTGCCCAATACATTAACTGACTATATTAGTTGGGATGTTTGTTTATTGCTGGTACCCAGTTGTCTGCTCTTTACCTTATTGAGGCAAGAAAAAAGTAGGCATTATTTAATGGGGACGGTTTCCCCAAGTGAATGAAAATACAATGTATTCTTACCCGCCATTGTTTTGACAGTTCTTGTAGATACTGCGCCTGTTCCGGTGTCTGTGGGGTGACTTTTAGGACTTGATCTCTGTAACAAGGGGAAAAAAAGGCTAAAATGTTACTAAGGAAAAAGTCCTTATGTTTTTGTATTAATAAAGTTATATTTATAGTTTAAAGTATGTGAAGATGTATTAAGCCATGGTGGGTGGAGGACTACCAGGATCTACCCAAATCTTGAAAGTATTTGTAACATTTTGTTGACATAGCAATTTTGGTATATTTGCCCAATTTCATTGTTTTTCATGTTGTCAAAAAAAATTGTACCCATTTGATAATTGATTGGTAGTGATACCGGACTCTTCTCTTGTCATTTGCCTTAATCTGTTGTCATAGGAATAATTGCTTCTTAAGACCACTGCATTACACAGCCTTATTATTACCAGGAATTAATCAGGTACACTGCCTCTAAAAACTCCAAATCAAAGGTATTAACCCAGAAGTTTTGATTCTAAATACTCAAACCCCATAAAATGGGCCACAAAGCAGATAGATTTTTAAATATGGCTCTTATAGGCTGTAAAGTCTGGGCTATACGGCCTGTCAGAAAAGAAAACAAAGGAGTATGTACAGTATTAGAAAGACAACGTTGGCTTATTTATTACGGGTGCATCCAATATAAATTTTTTATTCTGCAAAGAGGGGTACTCAATCTGGGATACCGACGGTCTGAATGTCCCGACAGTCGGCATACCAGGTCATTTTCGATCGACTGCAACTGGAATTCAATGTTCTGACTGTCGAGTGAAAGTTCAAGGTTTGGAGAAAAAGGGTGCGGATTGTAGAAAAATTGCAGAGAATTTGAAATCCACTGCCTTCTCCGACAAAACAGATCCAACTTGTTTTAAAGTTTTAAAATGTATTCCGCGTCCCCTCGCGGGGCTTGCTGCACTCGCCACGCTTTATAAAATCAACTCCATGCCCACTTGGATAGTGGGGATATGAACAGGACCATTTAACATTGAATCCTATGGAAAAATCGCGTCGATCGCATCGCATGAGATTTGGTCGCGATGCGATCGACGCGATTTTTCAGGCCCGATTAAAAAATCGGGCACCCAGTTATTACACAAGTACCCATACCTAAACTAATCAGAAAATTCGCCAGGTTTACTTCACAAATATGATAGATACATTAGATTATAGAATTTTGTGTTTTGATGGAAAAATACACATTCGCTTTTTGGCTTAAATACAATGAAAATAGTTTTTTAAATCTGCAAATCAGAATATAGGGCCTTATTCTAATCCACTCTTTCTGACAAAATCCTTCTTAGATGGGCAAAACCATGTGCACTGCAGGTGGGGCAGATGTTACTTGTGCAGAGATAATTAGATTTGGGTGGGGTTTTACTTCAAAGTGAGATCTATATTGCAGTGTAAAAATAAAGCAGTCAGTATTTACCCTGCACAGAAACAAAATAACTCACCCAAATCTAACTCTCTCTGCACATGTTACATCTGCCCCCCTGCAGTGCACATGGTTTTGTCCATCTAAGAAGGATTTTGTCAGAAAGAGTGGATTAGAATAACCCCCATAGATTTCTCCTTCCTATGCATGCAGAAATACCATGTTTAACGTACACATACTGTATATACATACAGGAGTTCCAGAAGCTTATCAGAGCTGTAGATGTGGCAGATAAGGTTGTGATCATGGAGTGAGATTCACACTGCACACATGTACATCTTGTCTTAAGTTACTTGTAGGAAACTGCAGTCAGCAACATTTAGCAAAAAAAAAAAAAGACAATTCAAAAAGAGTTTAAACAGTTAAATATCTATATTCAGCTGCAGAGTAAGTGCAAATACAATGTCAGAATTCCCAAATTCAGTCATGGTATGAGATTTCAAAAATATTACATTTCCTGGAAAGCTAGTGATTGCTCTGAGTTTGCGGCCACATTGATTCAGTTTATTCATATCTAAAAAAGTTAATCTGCCAAAATTTGCCCAAAGAGTACACATTCTACTTTTATCTGCCACCTTCTGCTAGATAATGTGTGGTCGGGTAGTGTGACTACCCAAATTCATTGCTGGCAACTTAAGGCTTTCAGTGTAAGGTTACCTATTTTTCAGATTAAACAGTCATGTAGCAGGATTTTAATTGATACAATTGTTGATATTTTTGTGATTTTTTTGAGTAATGGCGTTATAGATCAGGCAGCTATTAGGGCAATTCCCTATTCTGCCCATGCCTTTATCGGGAATTGGGAAAATCCAACATATTGGCAATCCTCATTTAGCTGATTTCAATACAAATTTTATTGGGATTGGCGAGTCAAAATATTGCATATGCTATATTTTGCCAATTCGCCAATAGAATGCCAATAATCAATGTCCACTGATTGCCGATTGTCAATGTCCAGTGATCGGTAGATCATAATCAGCAGAGCTAGGAATTTTGTCTCAAATTTTGCGGTTGGAAATGGAGGGAGATATCTGATGCATTCTCAAATTCTTAAATCCTTAGGCGTTATTGACTAAAAGCGTTGATTTGTATTCAGCCACCTTTATTTCTTTGTGTAAATGTAATCACTTCAAATATTGAATTGGGAAACACTGTCCTTTCCTTTACAGCTAGAGCAATGTGCACGTAATGTGGTTATTATAATTACTAGTATCATACATAATTGTTTAATCATTACTAAAAAGTTATGGAATTTGTTTCTACACCATTAAAAAATGTTTTGGACTGTAGAGTCACTTTTTTATTAGAATTTTTAGAATTCAGGAGTTTAGGGATTCTCTGTAAATTTGTATAGTCACATATGCCCATGTGTTTAGAAAACACCTAAAGAAGAACAGAGAAAAAAAATCCTGCTTCTAAAAATAATTATTAGTCAAAATATTTCCTTTAATGATAATCAAAGCAACATTTCATGGAGTGTCTGACTTTAGGCAAATGTAATTATGTAAGACAAGGTAAATCCAAGTGTGTGCATGTCTTTATGGCAGTCCTTAACTGCAAATGCTTTACTTTTATATTTCCAAAGTATTTTTTTTTTTTATGACAGGTTATTATATTATATGTGGAATATCAGTTATGTAAATTACACCGGTCTATGGAAAAAACCATTTTTTAGTCAATAACTATTTTCTGATTCTCTGTATTAAAAAATGATCAAAACCTTTGTTTATTTGTGAAAAGCTTTGCTTTTGAGTTACATGCTCACTTGGACCAATTTAAAGATAACATGACTTATCTAATATCATGGTCCTTTAATTCAACCACCTGCTCTGTTCTCTTTATGTCACCTCACATCCACTTAAATTCCACCATTCCATCTCCTCCACTGACATCTTCTATTCCCATTTTGCCCATTCAACCTTTCCCTCACACCAGGCACTATACCATTTGCAGACCACTTGATGTACATATAAATAAAGTATAATAAATAATAATAATAATAATAATAATAATTAATTAGTAACCTTATTTTTTTCTGTAGTTTAGTGATATTTTACCTCAACTTGCTTTTATTTTTTTCAGGAGAGTTGAAATTGTAGTAAATAACTGGGTATTTGACTTTTGAGACTGTAAAGCAATGTATAAAAAATTGTATGAGAGATCAGCAAAAAACCTATTAATTTATAATAAGTTCATTTTGCTGCATTTTTGTTTTTCAATATACTTTGTGGGTTGCATGTTACTGATCCGATCTTTTTTTATTTTTAATTCAGTCATTTTACAGTTTATTTTAAATGTTCTTCCATGGAATTGATGATGATGACAATGATGATGCTTATATTTTTTTGTAGCTGACTGTGGGCAGAATTTATTTCTATAAATCAATGTCTGCTGTCCTATTTATGGTCTAAATATAAAAAGACAATATGCACACAAAAAAGTAATGGTCTTTTGCACATTTATTATATAATAAACCGTCATAAAGAAAATAAATACTTTGCAAATATGAAAGTAAAGTATTTACAGTTTAGGACTGCCATAAAGACATTGTCAGATTATTGCAGCACATGTGAAATATGTTCCCCGTCAGCACACTGACTTTTTTTTTAGTCTTTACTAAGTTAAAAATTAAATTAATTAACTTAATTATATAAAAAAATAAAAAATAAAATAAGTTAAAGATTATACCTCTGCCTAAAGTCCAGACATGTTGCATCGATTGCCGATAAATGTCAGTTTTTTTATTCTTCTACTGTTCACCTAAACACATGGTTATATGTAATCCATGATAATTAAAGATACAACCTAAAGTCTGAATTTGAAGTTTAAATTCAATGTTTAGTCTAACCATAGAAACAGATTCCATAACTTTATAACAGCAATTAAACCATAATACAGTAGATGTATTATATTGATGATGATGATGATGATGATTATAATAACCATAACAGGTGTTATTTGCACCACACGGAGAATAAATAATAAGTTTTCCATTAAATGTGCCCAATCTCAATGCGATCCAACCATTTCTTGGTTTTCCTAAAATAGCTTCATTTTTCTTCCTATTAGAAACCTTGGTGAATACACGATGGGTACACAATTTTAAAAACGTGACTACATTTGAAGTGATTACGCTTACCCCCCCCCCCAAAAAAAAGGCTGACAACTTGTTGCTGAGTACAGATTGGCATATAGATCAGTGTAAAATAAATATCTGTGTTCTTTATACACTAGGAAGAAGTAGGGAAAGTGGTCATGGACGGTTTAATGGTTGGCATTACTATCTCCCAGCACTGAGGTCATGGGTTTGATTCCCACTATGGCACTAACTGTGTGGGGGTTGTATATTTTCCCTGTGCTTACGTGGGTTTCCTCTGGGTACTCTGGTTTATTCCCACACTCCAAAACTGTATTGGTAGGTTAATTAGCTCCCAACAAACATTAATCCCAGTGTCTGTGTACATGTGGTTAGGACAGATTAGATGGGCCAAGTTGTTCTTAAATGCCATCGCATTCTATGTTTCTGTCACTTATTGACTCACTTTACTTCCTCTGATCACTGGGACACATCGGCCCAAAGTCCAGACACTCCCTGAAATGTTGCATTGATTGGGCTTATGCCATCCATGATATTTACAGATAATTTACAGATAATTTCTAAGATATTTAAAGATAATTTCTAAGATATTTACAAATATCTAAGATATTCACTATTTATTTCATAGCTCATCTTACAATTTATTTATTTTCCTTATATAGTATCCCAGATACCTAAAACCAGTTATTTGAGCTGTGATTTCTGTATTGGAGAAGACTGAAATGATAAACTCTTAAAATAAATAAATTTAAAAGGACAAATGCAAGGACACAATATTTAAAAAAGTATCTATCTTGTAACAAAAAGCACAAGTGATTGTTAAAAATGTAATAAAAAAAATATCAACAATTGTCATAAATTTATAACGCCAAAGGTCTGCTGGGACCCAGCCTGCATACCGGCGATAGGGGTGCCGGCATTTGGAACACAGACAATGCTCACTATGCCAGAGTCAAAATCCCATCTGTCGGCATCCTGAACGTACTGTACGTATGCTGGGGATGGTTAGGGTTAAGCTGTGAGGCAAGGTATAGATTTAAGCATTACAGGGGAGGTTAGAGTGGGGCTGCATAGGGCAAGAGATAGGGTTAGGCTCCCGGCAGAGAGGGTTAGTGGTAGGTGCTGGGATTCTGCACATTGGAATGCCGCTGTCAGTCTACTGACTCGCAACATTCCAAGCGCCGGCATCATTATACCATCCGGTCTGTGATTTAAACCACATTACCTTACAAACAGGTCTGTACATTGGCAGCACCGAATTCGAGTGCTCAAATGTTGCCAAGATTTGCTAAAACTTTTGTTAATAAAGAAAAAGAAATGAATAGCAGTTACAGAAATTTTATATTTTTAAGATCTCATAAATTCACTGAAATTGGGAATATTACATTTGTATTTAATTTGTCTGTGCAATTCATATGCTGTTTCTACAGTTTGATATTTGATGTCTCCATTACTTACTATTGTGTTTTTTTTCTTTCTGTATTTAGACAAGTTTTTGTCTTAGCTGGTAGGTTAGTTTTGTTTGAAGTTGCTCAACAAAGAAAAAATGAAGACTCTTAAAAAAAATGATACTTGAATACGGATTTCTTAGTCTTGTTGTTTTATTGTTTGCAAGTTTTTATTTTTGCTGATCTGTATTATTCTGCTGTATGCTTGAACTACGCTCTACAAATGATCTTTACTTGTTTATGTCCCGTCATCTCTGTATGTGACATTTTCTATTCTTGATTAAAAAACACACAAAAATACAAAAATTGTATTTCATCTGCAGCTAAATACAGATATTTGATGTTTAAAACATTTGGACTTTGCAAAATGTTGCAGGTTGGCATTTTTATGGGGCCTACACATGGGCAATTACAAGGCATTTTCTAAGTGATCTCACCAGATTGCTTAGAAAATGTCCCTACAGTGCTCAGTGTGTAGGGGCCATAGCAATGCGCTGCACCTCAGAACGCTTAGCAAATCTCCCCATGTGTAGGTCCAACTACAGAGGAGCTAAATCCAACAAGTAGGGCGTTAGCAATGATGTATCTCAGTCTATGCTCACAGCCTTATCTGCCATATCTGCAGCTCTGATAAGCTTCTGGAACTTCTGTGTGTATAATATATATATATTATGTGTAGATTATACAGGGTACTGCATGAATATACGGGAAGGAGAGGTCTACTTGCTGCATTGCAGTGGGTTTTTTATTATTATTATTTTGAAAACTAAAAGCAAATTTGTCTATGGATATTACATTATAAAACCATGTGTGTACTGTAAGTGCATTTGCCGCATGTTTGTAGTAATCTTTCTATGTCTGAAAATGTTATGATTTTTTTTTGAAAAGTGAAGACAAATTACAGAATTTAGCGACATTAATATTTTCAGCAATGATTCAGCCTGCTTACATAAAAAAAGAAAAAATAGGATAATTTTCTAATCTGTTAAATTAAAATCTAGTTCTGTTTTTTTTTAAAGTAACCCACGAAAGGTGGACCCCCTACCATGGAATCACAATATTGTGTAGGGGAACCTGGTTCCATTTGGCCCCAGCCGATAGTTGTATTAGCTTACCTGCAAATCTGGTTACTTTTTTATAAATTTCCAAAGAGGTGGAATTAATCTAATATTTAATAATACAAAGTTAATCAGGTAAGTTATCTGTCATTTGGATTCCTAACTCCCAACCAGATGAATATGTCTAAATATCTCTGGTACTTATTTCCTAGCACGGCGCCCGCGATTTTGATTGTATTGATCGGGTCGAAAAATCGCGTCATGTAAAATGGTCCCTGAGACCCGATTGTACATTGATTTCAATGTAAAAAGCCCCCAAACCCCCCATTTTAATAGCAAACCCCCCGCCCCCCCTGATGGTTGAAATGGCCCTCTATTGTTAACGGCACCCCACTATTGACGCCAACCCGAAGCGTGGCGAGCGCAGCGGTACGCGTCCTCCGACCTTTTCATACCCCCACTATCCACGTCAGCGTGGAGTTGATTTTATATAGTGTGGCGAGTGCAGCGAGCCACCGAGCCCGAAGCGTGGCGAGCGCAGCGAGCCCTGCGAGGGGACGCGCATACCTTCACAGGTATCCGTGCCCCTGCGTGGGACTCGCTGCGCTCGCCACGCTTCGGGCTCGGTGGCTCGCTGCGCTCGCCACACTATATAAAGTCAACTCCACGCCGACGTGGATAGTGGGGGTATGAAAAGGTCGGAGGACGCGTACCGCCACCCCACATGGGCTCGCTGCGCTCGGCACGCTTCGGGTTGGCGTCAATAGTGGGGTGGCGTTAACAATGGGGGGGCATTAACCATACTTTGTATCCATATACAATGAGAAATTTGCCATATTGGCCCATTTCCCATTGTTCCCTATGTAAAATCGGGTTGATCAACCCGATTTTAACTTTAAGAATAATTTAACATTATTCTCTATGGGAAAATCGCGTTGATTGCATCGGTCATATCGCGGCCCATTATAATGGGCCGCGATGGACCCGATCAACACAACTTTGTCTTTCACCAGCAAATACACTGGTGATTGACATAAAATCGGGTCCATCGCGTCAATCGCATGCCTTAAGTACCTTAAACTTATGGCATGCAATCAACCCGCCGTGCTAGGAAATAAGTACCATATCTCTTTATAAATGGTCTCTATATAATTTATGGATGTTTTGCATATTTATATGCCAGTTTAACCACTTTGTGTGCCCATTACAGCAGTGACGTAGGCGGCAGGTTCGGGGTGGCTCGGGGGGACTCAGAGTGCTCAATGATGAATGATTGGCGGCTGGGGCAGCGGCGGCAGGGGAGCTCCGGCGTAGTAACGTCGGAGCGGAGGTGAGGGGGATGGCCTTCCTATGATCTGTGGTGGGTTTTGCTGGGGAAGGACAAACCTGCCCAGGTAGGTTTGTCCTGCCCCAGCAAAACCCACCACTCAAGGGGTTAATGTAATATGTTTTCCAGCACCTGCATGTGTATAATTTTAGTTTTAGATCCGGATTCACTTTCACATTTTGGATTCAATTTTAATTTTACAAGTGTTTCGGTTATAAAATCCAAAGCTTGGGTTTCTAAAATGGAAAATCAACTGATATCATGTCATTTTTTTACAATCCAAAACCCGAAATTTGGATTAAGAATCTAAGTTCCAAACTATACGAAGATCAGAAATGGAACTAGATATGTCCCCACAGCTTCAGTACCTGCCAGGATTGTTGTGTTGCTCAGTATGACAGCTGTAAATGTGTGGATAATAAAGAGAGAATGTGTGACAGTTACATCCATTATCTATTATATGCTTCTAATGTTCTTGGCATTTATAATTATATTTTTACCTTCCATTATTTTATATAAAGAGGTGAGTAGGCCTCTGATGTAACTCCTGCGTTGTTATCTGGCTCTAACAGAAGCTGGCACATTTCAAATCACTAGAATACAAAGATAGCTCAACCAGGCTGAATGTTTTCACCGGATGACAGAGGTTGAGAGGTGATATGATTGGTATGCTCAAATACAGGATTGGGAATCATATGGAACTGGGAGATGATTGGTCACTAACAGGCCTATACTTAGGACACAGTATGACAGCTGTAAATGTGTGGATAATAAAGAGAGAATGTGTGACAGTTACATCCATTATCTATTATATGCTTCTAATGTTCTTGGCATTTATAATTATATTTTTACCTTCCATTATTTTATATAAAGAGGTGAGTAGGCCTCTGATGTAACTCCTGCGTTGTTATCTGGCTCTAACAGAAGCTGGCACATTTCAAATCACTAGAATACAAAGATAGCTCAACCAGGCTGAATGTTTTCACCGGATGACAGAGGTTGAGAGGTGATATGATTGGTATGCTCAAATACAGGATTGGGAATCATATGGAACTGGGAGATGATTGGTCACTAACAGGCCTATACTTAGGACACAGTATGACAGCTGTAAATGTGTGGATAATAAAGAGAGAATGTGTGACAGTTACATCCATTATCTATTATATGCTTCTAATGTTCTTGGCATTTATAATTATATTTTTACCTTCCATTATTTTATATAAAGAGGTGAGTAGGCCTCTGATGTAACTCCTGCGTTGTTATCTGGCTCTAACAGAAGCTGGCACATTTCAAATCACTAGAATACAAAGATAGCTCAACCAGGCTGAATGTTTTCACCGGATGACAGAGGTTGAGAGGTGATATGATTGGTATGCTCAAATACAGGATTGGGAATCATATGGAACTGGGAGATGATTGGTCACTAACAGGCCTATACTTAGGACACGCGAGCATGTACTGAGGCTCAAGTAAAAGAAATTCCGTACTGAATTAAGAAGAGGATTCTTCACCGTTAGAGCAGTAACATTCTGGAACTCATTGCCGGTGGTTACAGCAACTACTGTCAATGAATTTATATCAAAACTGGTCGCTAAGGGAATCCTATAGATATGACTTACACAAGTCAGTAGTTACACATCAGATAGGTTGAACTTGATGAACTAATGTCTTTTTTCAGCCTTAATTACTATATTACTATGTTACTTCCATTACATTGTATCTACAATAGACCATCTGCTTCCGATGTGCAGTGTATCCTCTGTAAAACGCAGGAATTGCCCGGCACAGAGTCACATCATACTATTGCATGTCAGTAGGACTGGATCCAGGTGCTGTCATTTCCCTGTGTCCACCATTCACCCTACTGGAGTTCAACATGATGCCGTGATTGAAACAGTATCTGGGGTTCCTGACCTGGGCCCTCCAGCTTTTATGGGCAACAGACGTTCAGTTCTGTTGGTTAAAGAAATTTAAAATGTTGTCCATCTTAATTTCTATACTCTTCCCCCTCATTGATCCTTTCCTACAAGTCAACTAAATCTGTTATGCCTGTGTATTCTGACCACCAGAATGAGCTAGAGATGAGAACTCAGCAATGGAACAAGAGAGTCTTTGTGGAAAACTGTTCATCACTGTAATGTAGACTGTCATCTGAATGATGCTCTTCCTGGTATACCGGTCATCCGAATTATGGTCTTCCTGGTATACTAGTAATCTGACCAATGACGTGCTGGGTATACTGGTAATCTGACAGTTGATCTGCCCATATTCTGGTCATCTGGCTAATGCTCTTCCCAGTATACTGGTCATCTGACCAATGTTCTGTCCGATAAAATGATCAGCCAAATGATGCTCTGCCCGGTATACTGGTCATCTGACTGATGCTCTGCCCGGTATACTGATCATCTGACTGATGCTCTGCAGGTATACTGGTCATCCGAATGGCACCATGCCCAGTATACTGGTCATCCAAATGGCACCATGCCCAGTATACTCGTCCTCTAAATGATGATCTGCCCAGTACACTCCAAACCATACTGGGGTTTTAGTTTTTTAAATGATGTAATGAATGTTTCGGCACCACAATAGGGTTTTACTAGCCTGCAGTACTGTATGTTTTACTTCATGAGTAATGTGTCTACAAGCAAAAAAGAGTCTACTGTATGGGGGATATTTATGAGCTGCAGGGTTTACAGGGCTAAAATCCATGGGGCGCAGGGATAGACTTTTCAACAAGATAGCCTTTTATCTGCACCCAAGGGTTAAAGAGGGGGGAGTGGGGCGGAACTGAGTTCAACTACCTGGTTTGGTAGCTGGAACTCAGTTCCACCTCCTCCACAGCCTTGCACAGTAAAACAAACAGAAAAGCCTGTCCCAGCGGCTTCTTTTTCTGACACGGTGTATGTGATGTCATGTCGTTACTGCCAATGAAGTGAAGAAAAGCCACTAAGAGGTGCTGGCTTTGGAAAACAATATAGACTCCTTATACTGTGTGTGTGGCATACATATAAGTAGTACTAATGTACAGTGTAACGTGAATAAAAGGCACTACTGTGTGTCCTAACGTGACTACTGTATGGTGTAATATGAATCAGGGGCAATATGCGGTCAATATGATTGTGTTGTGTAGTGTCATTTGAATTGGGGGCACTATTGTGTGACCACACCCCTCCCTTGTGAGACCACTGTTTCTTTATCAAGTATGGCAAGTAGGGCACAAATTTGTAATTTGTAGGGGGGGTGCCGAAAGCCTTGACACTGATCCGGGCCCCGCCTATTGGGGGGGGGGGTGCGGTCTGAAGGGAAACAAGTTCTACTACCTCTCCCTGACCACTTTGCCATTTTCAGGTGCGTGTTTAAGTCTGCCCTCGGGCATTTTCTTGTTGAGTAATCCCCGCTGACCGAATTGCTTCGGTGTAATATTTATCTAATTAAATATCCCCCTATGTTATTGAGAGTTTCCGAAAAAAAGTTATTGTGTAATCCGTCAGAGCAATATACCTATAATTATATCCTTACATTCATATGTATGTCGCTCTATCACATTACATACAATAAGCCCCCAATACATGGCATGTTCTCACTCACCCATTATATGTCACCTGTACGCAGAGACCCAGGTCCAGGAGGATGAGCAGCAGGCAGATGCTCCAGGTAAGATGCTTCATCCTTTATCTCTAAGCCTTGTCTTACAGAGTGCGGCGGCTGATAACCTCCTGGGTCTGTGAGCTCTGTGCATATGTATTCAGTTATAAATCACTGACCTGACTGCCATAAAGATAATGTTATCTCTGCTATCTCTGTGCCAAATAGCTTTACAGGAGCATCATAAACCCAAGTGCTGCACCTAGTAGGCTTTATGTGGAGTGGCTGTCCTTCTATTGGCATCCGGATGGCTGTCTAGGTTGTCAGTTAATACTGTAGATCAACAGCATATCGCCGCCATTGGTCAAAAGGTTGATTCAAGCAAAAGATTGGCGTGGCTATGGTTGACAACATGAGTTTTTGGGGATTATTGAACATTTTTTTACTTTTTCATATTTTACCATCCTAGCGGACTTCAATAGGGACTGATGGCAAGTGAAGGAAGCCAGGTGAGGGGATGCTGTACACAAATTGGGGGTCTACATGCTCATGTGTTGACTTTGATACCCCCCAAAAGGTGAAAATCCTGTCTACCTTTTTTATGTGTCAATGTTTTCCGTGTCAAACCTTTGTGTGCATCGTCCTTTTTTTAAGTTCAAGCTTGTGTAACGTTCTCCAGCAAAATCAACCTTGCCCATCTGACTGCCAATCAGAGAAGCATGACTCATCACTCCACAGACCACGTTTCCACTTCTCCACAGCCCAGTGTCGGCATACGATACACCACTCCATCTGACACTTTGCATTGGACTTGGTGATGTTAGGCTTGCATGCAAATGCTCGGCCATGGAAACCCACCTTATCAAGCTCTTGTTATTACCTTAATGCCAGTGGAATTTCGGGTACTCTTCAGCTATGAAATCAGCAGAGCATTGGAGACTTTTAATTACCATGCACCTTTGCAGTTGTTGACCCTGTTCTGTAATTTTGCATGAAAAACTCACAAATTGTCTTATGGCAAAGGTGGCATCCCATCAAAGTACCACACAAAGGTGGCCTCCTATCACAGTACCCTGCAAAAGTGGTAATTCTATCACAGTACCCTGCAAATGTGGCATACTATCACAGTACCCGGTAATGTTCTCATCCCTTCACAGTACTAGACAAAGGTGGCATCATATCACTGTACCAGACAAAAGCGGCATCCTATCACAGTACCATGCAAAGGTGGCATCCTATAACCATACCACAGAAAGGTGGCATCCTATAACCATACCAGACAAAGGTGGCCTCCTATCACAGTACCATGCAAAGTTGGCATTTTATCACAGTACCACGCAGAGGTGGCAAACTCTCATAGTACCAAGCAAAGGTGGCATCCAATATTAAATAAAGTAAACTATTTATACAGTATGTCATATTTTGGTTCAGTTATGTGATGAGGGACAGAATGTACTTCTGTTTGTTCACATATTATGGTTGGCGGCCACCAGCTCTGGTTTTGCGTATAACATTCACCATAAGCAGGGGAGCAGACATATCAAATATTCCAAATGGAAAACAGGCGCTACACTGGGCTCTATTCAATCAGCCGCTGTAAGGAAGGAGATTGTAAGTCCCACAGACTAAGGAGGGTATTCAATGTACGGTGAACCTGTCCTGTTCTCAGCCGGCTTGACAGTGATATTGCAGGTGGGATTCAATAGCTTGCGAGCACCGAGAAGGGGGCATGGCTTGTGAAGTCGGGCACATTCTGCCGAGATTCCTGTTCAATGCTGTTGGGGAAGACAGCATTGAGTAGGACCCCATCACCATTTCCCCTCATCGGGAATGGCTGCGGGAAAGTGAATACCCCATTAATGTGGCAAAAAGTAAGAACAGCACTTCTCCGAGGAAAATATACAAACAACACTTATTGGATGAAGTAAAACATATTAAATCACATCACATTTATTCACCATTCCATGAATTATTTTAAAAATGATATCGTATAATACAATACAATCAAAACATAAAGTTGATATAATAAAAAAACAAGTGTTGTGGTTTGTGAATTAATAGTGCACATTCCCATTATGCCCTCTTGTGCAGGGATACAGTATTTTGTAGGGGGTGTAGGGGGTGATGGGTCCCAAAGCTCAAACTGTCCACTCACAATTTTGAGGGGCCTACGGTGGAAGTAGGTTACTCACACTTTCGATGAAAAGTCCCCTAAAGTGGCAGTTGGTGGAGCGGCTGGCGAATATTTACCAAGGTAAAAGGTGAACAGGTTGCTGATGTGAGAGGCTTCTAATTTTATAGAAAAAAAGCTGCTGCTTGGATAGGGATATAGTGACTTCTAGGACAATAGCACAAAAAAAACACTTACAGATGGAGCTGGCTTTATCTTTGCCCGGCGCTCGCCAGAGACTCCTCTCTGTCATGTACCGGCGATAGACATTGGGATCAGGGTGGCTTGGCAGCGTCTCCCTGCCTGTCTCCACTTCAGGGAGACACTACCCAGTTTGGGGGGGGGGGGGGGAGTGTGTGTGGGTGTGTGTGTGTGTGTCGGGGCGGCAAGGGGGACCGGTGGCGACGGCAGGGGAGGCAGCGGGGACCAATTGTGGTAGTCCTCTTGTTGGTGTGTAGTTGCAAGCAAAGAGTGCCAAAGGAATGTCATGCCATCTTTAGAATCCTTTAGAATGTCCACCACCTTTAGAATCCTCACCACAAACTTATAGGATAACTTCAAAAATTGTTACACATTCAATACACAGAGTAACAAAAATGTATTAAAATCAACATAAAATTGTACAACATCTGTTCATTGGAGTTAATGTTAAACAAATTTGAAACCCTACGCGTTTCATCTACTAGACTTCATCAGGGGTAAATAAATGATAATCTCAATGAATCCCTTTTAGTGGGTTCCTTAGTGCGGTGTATCTACAATAAGTTTGTGGTGAGGATTCTAAAAGTGGTGGAATTTACTAATGTGCTCTATTAGGTGTACTTTTTTTTGTCATTTGTGTGTTGTAACCAAAGCCTGAGAATGGGAAATTAAACTCCCGAAACGTTGCTAAGACATGGCATCTTATTGATTTATTTATCTGAACGTTACAAGTCCAGAGTGTGCGGCATCGTGGCAGGACTGTATGATTGATTGTAACCAGCACCTTGACAGATGTTGTTGAAAAGTGAGTGCCAGTACATCGCAAGATATATATAACACACATTTGCTGTTAGAGGACCTTCCAATACAGATCCTTTCTAGACACTAATTCTGCTTGGGGCATATACCTTATCATCTGTGTTTCGGCATTGAACTTCTGCAGAGGCATTTGCCGGGTTTATCGTCTAAAATCCTACTAGACATATCACCGTGAGGCATTTGCCATCTATACCGCCTAAAAAAACATATGAGGCACACCACCTCATTGTCATTGGATATTTGAAAAATCTATCCAAAGGATCACTATGCATTACACTTTTGATTCGTTACCTGTTTGCTTAACCCCTGATGAAGTCTTTATAATACAAAACGCGTAGGATTGGGACCATTGTATCGTCTTGAATTGAACTAACAGATGTGGATCACGAGATTTTAATGAATTTTTAATAAAAACACAAATTGTATTGTTATCAGTTGTGTACATTTCTCCATATTTGTCCAAACTATTGGTGAAAACCTATAAGGTGGTGGATATCATTAACGCTCTTTATTTACTCCATTTCTACCCTCTTCTTGTCTCCCACTAACAGGGAGGATTTATAGAGTAGCTGCTCAACCATTTGGGGCGCACTTGGGGTCATTTTTGTTTTGGGGCCACTGCACCCCAACCTGGGAATGCCGAGTGCAGTTTTCATCCCATTCCTAGGAATGGCGAGTGCGGTGGTATCCTGTATGTGTGTGTGCATATAAATATATATATATATATATATATATATATATATAGATAGATAGATAGATAGATAGATAGATAGATAGATATTGTATTAGTGTGGTGGGTACTCCCCAGGCTATGCAGTGCAACTTGCCCGGTGCCCTCCATTAGTGTTCCCCATCCGTCTGGCAGGTACATGCAAAATATTCCAAGATAGGCGCCACTCACAGACGATACCCCCATATATAGCAAACATGAATGTTTGCTACAGTATATATGGGGGTAAGTTGATGTTTTCATTTGTTACACTGTTCTTGATAAAAGTGCACAGGGCACTGAAACGTTGAACACTACAGAACTGTTTATTGCCTTTATTATCATCCGTGAGTGCCACCTATCTTGGAATATATATATATATATATATATATATATATATATATATATATATATATATATATATATAGCAGGTACAGGAATGAGGCGGCACTCCGAAGGCTTGATGCAAAATAAAACGTCTTTATTTTTTCAAAGTGTCACTTTTTTTTTTACAGGGGTCTCACAGAAGTTAGCTGTGAGACCCCTGTGTCCAGATTTTTCTTGGAATACAAAGTCCGACGAGTGCCTGTACTGCATTGCATTGCTCACTATATAAATATATATTGGAATAAAGAAAATTATTTTCATTATTGAAGACTCACGAGTGCCAACTTTCTCCAAGGTACATATTTGGGACTCCAGGGTCCAAAGCCGGCACCGGAGCAGTTCACGAACATCAACTTACAGAGGAGTGCTGGGTTTCCCTCTCATATATATATATATATATATATATATATATATATACACACACAAACATACAGGATACCACTGCACTCGCCATTCCTAGGAATGGGGTAAAAACTGCACTCTGCATTCCCAGGTTGGGATGCAGTGGCCTGTGACCACATCCTCAAATAAGTAAAGAAACAGGGGGCTCAACACTCGTAATAATAAACTAACTCATCTTATTACACAAATAATCAAATAAGTAATTGGGGTTGTAGTTCAAGAATGAATCACTGCATGTAAGCTTGAAGCCCACCGCCAAGGGACCCCACCTCACTGCAAGTCCTACTCTAACAACCAGTCTCTTAAGAACCTGGCAACTGCTGACATGTTATAGCTAAACTGAACATCTCAATTCATTTTCGGTGGGTGCCGGGGATGATCAAACGCACGTGGAGCTCCCATCCACGGCCCTCTGGAGAAGCGGAGAAGGGGAGATCCATCATCGCGCAGAGGAGAGGAGGCAGGGACAGAGGAGAGGAGACGGTGATTGTCTCACCTTTAAAATGGCAGTAAAACGGGGTTCCAAGCTTAAATGCATTGATCAATTCATGAACTAAAGCCCCATTATTTATTTTATTATTTGTGTATTAAGATGTGTTAGTTTATTATGGTGAGTGTTGAGCCCCCTGTTTCATTCTATCATGAAATGATAGACAAACATACCATACTTCTTTTTCTTTTTATTGAAATTATGTGCTAGTATTGAAAATTCTATTAAATATAATTTTTTAATATAAGATCTATTAAATATATATTTTATTTTACATTTTCAAGTATAGTGTATTTGTGGATCATTTCATGTTAGCTCTGGTTCATATATATTAGTGCCTATTATATGAGTTTCATTTGTATGTATATAAAACATATGTAGCATATGACTAATACCAGATTATAATATATAACCACACAAATTGTGATAAAGTACTGTATAGCATATTTATTTAATTGTTTTTTTTTTTGTATTTTTCCACATTGGGCAGACTTCCTGTTTTATCCGAGCAATCAGGTGATGCAAACATCGCATCACGTTATCGCTAGGGTACAGAGAAGGTCTGTGGTGTTCCTATATATTTAATCTACCTTAGGGAGGCCTGACAGATGTACGTTATAGTCCCATGATCGCACTTTCTGTAAATTGGTCCCCACTACATCGAGACTGTCCAGCTGATAAGCCCAACCAAACCCCTGAGTGGTCACAATCATCATGGAGATCACCTGGGGAGGTGGGATCCATGTTCAATAATATCAACCTTCCCTTGGCCACCACGGAAACGGCCCAAAGGGTTGGGGCTGATGCCTGAACTCAGTTGTCCCACCACTTGCTAGGTAGACAATCAAAGCGGCTAGTGGAAGCATCTACCCCACACTCAAACATTGCACCACACATTAGTTGCAGCAGTTTGAGTCATATCCCACTAACCTTATCTAATTTATTTTATCTTGTTTTGGCACTGTACCAATGACTTTTTCTATAGTAGTATGGGCAAAATCTGTCCTTAGATAATATGGATGGGGTTGTGTCACATGATCACAATTCATCTATAGGTGAGAATGTGAGAAAAACTTATTACATCTTGTAAATTTCTCCCTCCCCATATTATATAGCTCAGCTGATGCACAAAAAAACAATAATGATAATAACAATAATAAGGGACTCTGTCTCTGATTTTCAGAAAGCGGTGATAAACATCTGTAAAATACTCAATTTATTGGTGCAGCTTTTGCACAACATCAGGATAAAATCACGCACCATTAAAGGTAGAGATGTGCAGGCTCTGATTTACTCTGATTTACTCTGATTTCAAAGCAGGATCTTATTGGCTATCCCAAATCACATGACAGTTGTTCACAGCTGAAAGCCAAAAATATCCTTCTTTGAAATCAGAGTAAATCAGAGCCTGCACATCTCTAATTAAAGGGGGTATATACCACTGTTACTATATAAAACATATGCAATACAATGTCACCCCATGTAGGGCATGAATTGCCATTGTACCATTCTCCTTGTGCTAGGTCATATAATTCAGAACATAAAATAGAAAGAGAAATTAGCTTTTTTAACTTTAGATTTACAAAGCTTATATACGAATATTCCTAATGATCTGGGTTTGGGATCAATTGAAGCTCAATTGAAATTAAATTGAGATTTCACAAAGAGACACATCATATTTTTGTTGGATTCTATTGCTTTTATACTCAAGCACAAGCACTTACTATTTTTGTCCACACATTATTTATAGGTGATGGGAACTGCCATGGGGACTAAGTTTGTGCAAAGCTATGCCAACCTAAACATGGGTAAATTTGAAGACCAGCATGTGTGGAAAGGAAGGCTCAGTGCACATCTGGTCCTCTATGGGTGTTATATTGATAAATATATACAGTACATACATTTATATAGTAATTTGTGCAACTTACACCCTATTACATTGGACAAGTTTTATGTACCATGAGAAAACATCTGGATATAAGTTTGGCCATTCACATTTATGGGTCCTGTATGTGCCCAGTTTCCCGTAAAGCACACATGTGGTTTCATAGGCAATCCCTGCTGAATCACCACCATACTTTATATTATCAGTATGTGAATATAACGTAGCTTTACTTAAACAGCCTTGTTCATTTTAGTATAACAGTGATGCAATTTCATCATTTATTAAATAAGGCTCAATGACTCAGGGAAAATCTATAAAGTTAATGAATAGGCTGTTCTACAAGCAGCGACTGACGAGCCAGAACAATGAGTCATATGCAAAACAGAGGATTCATCCAAATGATCCGTAACCGAGAGGTCAAAAAGAAAACAAGAACAGAGCTAAAACACCTGACAGAAAAGGCATACGTACAATCTGCTAGTGTCAAAGCTGGACATACAGTAAAAGCAGTAGGGACCCAAATTAGACCGTTTCATTGAGCTGTGAATCTTTGGAGCCCAGCAATCAGGTAATTGCCGCCCCGCCAGAGTGTATGGCCACCCCTGTGTATGGCTGTGAATGTGATTGCAGCTGTTTGAATAGTGGAAATTCCATTCACAACCACTCACCATCTAATAGATTCCCCCCAACCCCCATGTGTGCACCGGCGGTGTAGCCAAATACTTACTCGGCACTGTGATGAAGATGTGTCAGTCTGGTGCTGGAGCTGGGGTCCACCTGCACTTCCAATAACACTCCTATAAAACTGCCAGTTGCTAGCCACAAATGCCGTCTGGCTCTCAATCATCATGCTTACAGCCAGTGGTGAAAAGCCATCAGGGGCTTTCATCACAGGATGGCCTTGCATATGTGCGCTGTGAACCGTGAGCATGCAAGGTCATTTGATAATTGCAAATTCACAGCCCTGCGAACGGGTCTGAATTGGGACTTAGGACAGGTGGTCCTAGTCTCAGCTCTCAAGAATTTACAGTGGCGTAGCTTTAGAGGGTGAAGGGTATGAAAATGCAAGGCAATCCCCTGCACACCTTGGACTTTTTTTTTTAAAATGCTGTGGCTGCAGTGTTGTCTGTGTCCCCCTTCAGTGACACAATTAAAGTGCATGCAGCTCTAGTGAGTGGGAGCACAAGACAGGGGGGAATCAGTGATAAGAAGCCTCTCACTGCCGGGGAGAGGGAGACCAGGTGCAAGTGAGAGGAACACTGTGCTGCTGTTGGGGAAGAGGAAGACCTGGTTCCAGGAAGAGGAGAGGGAGACCAGGTGCTGTGGAGAGGAATCCTCTACTGTTGGGAAGAGGGAGACCTGCAGTAGCGCACGCAGGGGGGTTTTCTGAGTACCCAGAAACCCCCCAGGAGTCTAAGGGACCTATGCTGAAAGCTGAGGGTCCCCTCTTTCCATGGGTATACGAATTTTAAAAATCGGCGATTGGGATCCGGAGATATCTGACTTCAAAGCAGTGGTCCCCATCCAAGACTGTTAATTGCTCTTCCCAGTCAGATATTTCAGGTTCTGTCTGACTTAGAGCTTTTCTGAGGGTATATTCCAAAAGCTGGGACTCTCCCCCTTTGAAGGACACTATCAACTTTTCCCAGAACCAGAGATACCAGCCTTCGAGCAGCTGGTTACTGCTCCAGCTCCACACACCTGGTATGTAGTTTTATATTCTCGTTGGCAGATTGCTCTGCCTCCTGAACTCTGATCCCCTAGTCCCCAATATAATTTGGTAGGTGGGATTCTCTAGTTTTTAATTCCATTAAAATCTAAGAAATCTATTTCTGGGAACTGGAAATATCTGCAGTCAAGCAAGCTGTCCTCCCACCAGAAAATTATGAATAATAAGCCCACTGCACTATACACCCCTCCTCTGCGTATTAAACATCCTCTACCACCCTGGAAGTTATGTATCAGGGCCCCTTCATTCAGCCCAATGCCCCCTTCTCCCACCCCATCTCTCACCATCTGTGCAGTAAATGGGTAATTAGTGGAAATTACTGATCCAGGCCCTACATGCTGAGCGGTTGATATAATACCCCCTTCCACCCGCGGGACATCAAAGCTTCCCCCACCCCTACCGCTGGAGGATCGGTAGAGGCCCCAATACATTGCTATACCCAGGGGTCTACACTGCTGTTGCCGCCCCTGTATGTATATATATACATATACTAGGTGATTCATCGCGCCCTATGGGCGCTCTTCACACCGTCGTAAGGAGCTGCGTCCCCTTAATTTGTGAACATTTGTATATGAGAAAGATGGTTAGAATTATATGAAAGATGGCCTGTATTGCAACTTGAGTTATAGGTGAAATGTGTTAAATAGAGAGCATATGATTTGGAAGGGGGTGTGTATTGTTTTGTTTAATTAAAAAGCAGATACAGAGTAAGATGTACATTGATAGTGTGGATGGTACAGTGACATTTTGTGGGTGTGGGTGCATGTTGTTTAGGTGTGTGTGTGCAATAGTATAGTAGGGTGTTTCTGAGTCAGCGGCTCCCCACTGGCGGAGGTCACGACACAGGAAAACAGGAGGCTGGGTAGTGATAGGGGTGTGTGGGCATAAGGGGGACTAAAGAGGAGGGTGGGAGATACTGTGCAGCTTCTGCCAGCGTGGCAGTACAGGAGTACAGGATGGTGGCCCTTATTCAGTGTCTCCTCCTACTGGGTGGGAGTTCGGGCGCATGAGAGCAGGAGGCTGGGCTATGAGGCATGATAGGGGCATGTGGGCAAAACAGCGTCAGCGACTCCCCAGTGGTGGAAGTTACGGTTCAGGAGAGCAGGAAGCTGGGTAGTGATAGGGGTGTGTGAGTATACGGGGGACTAAAGAGGGGCTTAGGGGTGCTGTGAATTAAGGGAGGGAGGGCGCGCAGGTGTCTGCGAATCGCAGGAGAGGGCGGGGGTCCGCAAAGTGTGGGAGGACACGTGAATTGCGCGAGGGGGGTTTGCGAATCGCGGGAGGGGGGGTGCGCGGGGGGTCCGTGAATTGCGGGAGGGGGGGGGGCACGGGGCGCGATGAATCACCTGGTTGGTTATATATTCTTGTAGAAGGATGGTAGGATGTTGCTGTCATTCAGAATGCATTTACATAAACAGTAATAGTAGCAGTAAAAGATCTGACTTAAAACAACTACAGTAAAACAGAACAGGTGTTATATATTATACAAAGAATTGGTTGATGATGTGTAGGTTGACGTGCACATAGTTGTCACTGGAAAAAAATTAAACAGAAAGTTCAACACATGTAAATGTTGACATACAGTAAGTGTGGCACTTCATAGGTGTCCATGTCGACACATGAGAATGAATATGAAAACATTCAAAAAAATAAAAATAAATCTTCAAAAACTCATGTCAACCTTTTTAATTGTCGACCATAGCCGTGCCAGTGTTTTGCATGTGCCATTTAATCCTGGGGTTGCCGTAAATCGCGCACGGGGGTGGGGGGGGGGAGGTGAGGGGTGTCCGCGAATCACGTGAGGATGCCGTGAATTTCGGGAGGGGGGGTTGCGGGGGGGGGGGGTTGTGGGTGCGGAGAATCGTGGGAGGGGGGGCGTGGGGGGTTGCAGTGAATCGCGGGAGGGTGGGTCTCGGGGGCGGGGATTTGCCGCAATTACAGGAGGGGGGGTCAGGGGTGGGGAATCGTGGTAGGGGGGGTCGTGGGGGGCACCGTGAACCGCGGGAGGGGGGGCCCATCGGGTTGGCGCGAATCGTGGGAGGGGGGGTTGCGGGGTGCCGCGAATCGCAGGAGGGGGGTGTCACGGGGTGGGGCCGCGAATCGCGGGAGTCACCGGGGGTGCCGCGAATTGCGGGGGGTGTGCTGCAAATCGCGGGAGGGGGGTCGCGGGAGGTGCCGCGAATCACCACAAGAAAAAATCAACACAGAAAGGTCAATACATGTAAATGTTGACATAAGTGTGGCACTTCATTGGTGTCCATGTCGACACATGAGAATGAATATGAAAACATTGAAAAAGTGAAAAATAAATCTTGTCAACCTTTTCCATTGTCGACCATAGCCATGTCAGTGTTTTGCATGTGCCATTTAATCGTGGGGATGCCGTGAATGGGGGGGGGGGGGGGAGGGAGGGAGGTGCATACCTCCCAACATGACCCTCTCCAGGAGGGACACATTGCTCTGTTTCTGGACTTTCTTCTTAATTTATGGATTACCATCACCTGTGCTTAAACACCTTTCTTATCAATTACCCTGTTTAAAACAGGTGATGACAATCATAAATTAAGATGGAAGTCCAGAAACAGAGCATTCTGTCCCTCCTGGAGAGGGTCATGTTGGGAGGTATGGAGGTGTGGGGCGCTCACCTGGTGTGTCTGGTGAGTAGCTGTGTCTTTGCTGTGTAACATGGGGAGGCAGAGGGTGTCTGGCACTGTCTGTGGGCTCACTGGGCTGGTTCTCTGTCATGTAAGTCAGTCTTGTGAGTCAGAGGCTCCACCCAGCGTTATAGCTCCAGACACACTTTGAGTGACAGATGTAGCCAAATATATGAGATATATATATATTTTATTATTATTATTATTATTATTATTATTATTTATATACATTTGGTTTATCTATAATACTTTAACTGACCCGGCATATACTGGGTCACCTAAGTGTCCATCTCTGTGCTTTGCTCCACCCCTCTGGAAACCCCCTTCCAAAAATCCTGCGTTTGCCCCTGACCTGGTGCCTTAAAGAGAAATCCTGCAGTGCTGGCAATAGGAAGAGGAATTCCCATGCTAAGAGGGACAGAGAAAAGTACACAGTCAAATTGATGGCTGTCACAACAGTTTCAAACTCCTGTTCGATTTACCCTCCAACTTCTATACCCCCTGGTCTTCTACCACCAACCCCTCTGGTCCTCTGTCACCCCACTTTCTGGTCCTTTAACACCCAGCTCTTGTGCACTACCACCCCTCTCTTCATCTACACCCCCTCAACCTCTATTCCCCTCTCGAACTTTACTCCTATCCTTGACCTCTATTCTCCTCTACTCCTCCCCTCAACCTCTATCCTCCCTTGACATCTACTCCCTCTCAACCTCTACTCCCTGGCTTCAATTGCTACTCCTCCCCGATCCTTCTCTACTCCACTTTGACCCCTACTCTACCTCTGTCCTCCTCTACTCTCCCTCTCTTCTCTATTCTCTATTTTCCCATCTCTTCCTCTACTCTCCCTCTCTCTACTCTCCCTTTACTCCACTTTGACCTCTACTCCCCCATTGATCTCTACTCACCCTCTCTCCTCCTCTGCTTCGACCTCTACTCCTCCCCACTCCTCCTCTTCTTTCCCCTTGACCTCTACTCTCCCTCTCTCCTCCTCTACTCTCCCTCTCTTCTCCCCTACTCCCCCATCTCCCCCACTATTCTCCCGCTGTACTCCTCTACTCCACTTTGACCTCTACCTCCTTTACTCCCTCTCTCAACCTCTACTCCTCCCTCCTCCTCTTGTCATCCCCCACTCATCTTCTACCCCCTGGACCTCGTCTAGGACCCTCACCTCCTCTCCTATCTCTCTTCCACCTGCCCCCTCTATTTATCTCATCCTTCTCTCTCACTCCTTTGTCTCACCTCTATCTATCTTTCTGCCCTTAATCTATCTCTTTCTTCTCTCTCCCTCCTCTCTTTCCCCATGCTTCTCCCTCACTCTATCAATCTCCGACAGTCTCTAATTGATGCTGTCTCTCTCTTCCTGACACCCTCTCTCTCTTTCTCTCCTCACTCTCTGTCTCTCCCCATTTCTCTTGCTGGCACCCTCTCACTCCCTCTCTTTACCTTGCACTCTCATTCTTTCTATCTACCTTCCTCTCTCAAGATTTTGCAATAGTGCCCACAAAGTACTAGTTTTGTCACTGAGTGATCCCAACAGGTCATGTATAAATGTTTTCTGTCTTTGGAAGCAGATGGGACCCAGCAAAGGTACCAAGGAGGAGACACTTCAGACCACTTTGGGGGTGGACTTGTACTGGCACATCATTAGGCTCCACCTCCAACACAGAGGAACACCCACTATTTGTGGTTCCATCATAAGGAGGTGGAGCTCATCATTTTAGACCTGTTACACCAACCTGCTAGCTTCACTAAGACGTGGGCAGGATGCGGGAGAGCTGCCTACTCTACTAGAGCTGTGGAAAATGCCCACTTTTAATTTATCCCTCCTTTACTACTGAAATATTTCTTACCTTGTTTTTGTTTTCACATTTGCGCGCATCACATTCAAACATTAATATGTCTGAGTTTTTTAATGCATTATCCGCACAATTTATACATTTGTTTGAGTTTTATTTTCAGAAGACTTTTTGTTTTCCAAAAATACCATAAGCCTCTGTACACACTATGGAATGTAAAAAAAAATTAAATAAATTTGAAGGTCCACACCATTTGGTCGAAATGGATGTGGTCAACATAGATAAAGGGTCAACACAAGCAAAAGGTCGACATGACAATGGTCAATGGTCGACACATGAAAAGGTTGACATTCATTTTTTTTTATCTTTTTCATACTTTTCCTTCCATGCAGGGGGACGCAGTACACTAATTTAGAGTCCATGTGAGGAAAACTAGAAATGGACACCCAAAAATATTTTTAAAAAATTTCGTTGACTTTTCATATGTCAACCGTTTGCTAGTGTCAAACTTTTGCATATGTCGACTTTGTGCATGTTGGCTATTTGGTCTTAAACAACTTGTTACAATATATTTAGCATTCATTTACCTTTGAATCAAATTATGTGGAGTTATATCTCCTTTATTAAGAGTCGACCTATAAATCATTCCAAGAATAATCATTACAATCTTTCCTTATCATCTATACTGCAGTATATCAGATCCAATAAACATCAGATGTCCCTTAGAGTGTTGACCTGGGTAATAACCTCGTTAGTGCACAAATATCTCTTTTTCTATTTGTAGTAACTCCTCAATAATTACCTGGTGGAAGCGGTGCAAGTGTGGGGGTACGCCGTACCTTTAAGAAACATTTAGCTGGTACCCTATACCAGAAAGCCTCACTCTGCTGACCAGGCCACGGGGCCAACTCACTCTGCAGGCCAGGCCATGCAGCCACCTCACTCTGCTGATGAGGCTACGTGGCCACCTCACTTTGCTGACCAGGCCATGTGGCCACCTCACTCTTCTGACCAGGCCATGCGGCCACCTCACTCTGCTGACCAAGCCACATGGCCGCCTCACTCTGCTGACGAGGCTACGTGGCCAACTCACTCCGCTGACCAGGCCAGGCGGCCAACTCACTCTGCTGACTAGGCTACGCGGCCACCTCCTCTGCTGACCAGGCCACGGGGCCAACTCACTCTGCTGACCAGGCCATGTGGCCAACTCACTCTGCTGACCAGGCCAGACGGCCAACTCACTCTGCGGACCAGGCTACGCAGCCACCTCACTCTGTCGACTAGGCCACGCGGCCACCTCACTCTTCTGACCAGGCCACAGGGCCGCCTCACTCTTCTGACCAGGCCACAGGGCCGCCTCACTCTTCTGACCAGGCCACAGGGCTGCCTCACTCTTCTGGTCAGCAGGATATAAACACTTCGACACCATAAGATAAGACACAAAGCCATCATAACCTCCCCCTCCCATTCATCTCATATAGAAATACTTCTGCTCTGACACAAGAAAGATGCTGACAATGCCTAGTGGTGCCGCACACATTGGGCCAGATGTACTAAGCTTGAAAAGTGATAATGAGGAGAGTTATAAACAGCCAAAAAATCATCTCCAACTGCCATGTCACACAGGCTGTGTTTGAAAAAATGACAGGAGCTGATTGGTTGGTGGAATATCTCTCTTCATGTTATCACTTTTCAAGGCTTAGTACATCTCGCCCAGAAAGAGGTCCTGCTCATAGCAAGATCTTGGAGCATCAGGTAACAAGGGACCCAGAAATTCGGCCAGCATGCAGCAGACACCGGTGCTGGAACATATGCTCCTGATGTCTGGAAGGAACTGCAAGCATCTCCGGAACTCATGAGGTGGCCCAGAAATCCGGCCAGCATGCAGCAGACGCCGGTGCTGGAACATATGCTCCTGATGTCTGGAAGGCACTGCAAGCATCTCCGGAACTCATGAGGTGGCCCTGAAATCCATCCAGCATGCAGCAGACGCCGGTGCTGGAACATATGCTCATGGTGTCTGGAAGGCACTGCAAGCATCTCCGGAACTCATGAGGTGGTCCAGAAGTCTGCATCACACGCTGCCGAGACTCACAGCCATGGATAGGAAAGCAACAATAGAAGCTCTGGGACAAGTGACGCGCTCCGTGAACACTACACCCAGGGCTATATCCATTGAGAAGTGGTTAAGTGACTGGACACCGGCAGGCTGCCTCACCACTACACATGCAGTAGCCCACAAAAAAAGTGGCTGTGTAATGTGGCCACTCCCATATGTCATGTTGTCAATCCCCCATTGTTATGTAACCACGCCCCCTCATGACACGTGACCATACACTGGGGATAGTTGTTTTCATCAGCCAACAAATCAACCAGTATGTTTTCTGGGGTTTGGGAGGAAAGTTTTTTATTTCAATATTTTGTACTTAATTTTTGTTTTTTCTTGGTGTCATTTTTCCATTATTGTATTTTATTGTTGTTTGAGTGTAATATATATATATATATATATATATATATATATATATATATATATATATATATATATATATATATAATTCTTGCATTGACAGGTAATTATTTGAGAATAAATATTTATAATACCTGTATCCTTGCACAGTGATATATATATATATATATATATATATATATATATATATATTTTTTTTTTTTATAAATATATCATACAAACAAATGTTATACAATGACATGATGAGAAGGTAAGGCTAGCCTGCCCTAAAGAGCTTACAATCTAGGAGGCATAGAGAAGAATTCCTATACATAGGGTTCCCAAAGAAAGACAGAGAACTATAATCAACTTCCATTTTTATTGTAGAAATATTGTTTTTCTACTTAGTAAATTATGTTACAATTGTGTTATTATTATTATTAACATTAAACATCAGCCTTCTTCACAAACCTTAATAATAAATGAGGCAATTAATGGGCTATGGCATAGTACATGCAGACAACCAATGAGAGCGGGACACTGAGCCAGGAGGAAGTCATAGCCAACGCACTGTCATCAAGATAGGTTTCACTGACATATTCCACAAAGGACATGATTGCAGTTGTAGTCTCTTCACAAGTGGGCAGAATCTGGTCTTCTGGGAGCTGGAATCCATAGGTTCCATTGTCTCTCAACTCAAACGTATAGGAGAACTTGATCCCAATGTCAGTCGCATAATCTCCTGATGACCCAGAGTCAAAATATTCTATAAAACAGATAGAGGGAAAATTACGGAAACATATGATCACAAATCGCATATATATATATATAGCCGGAACTAGAGATTTTGGTCCCCTATGCAAGAAAATTACACCACACAGCTATGTCCCTTACACATTACGCTGCACAGCAATGCCCCTTACACATTACTCCGCACAGCAATGCCCCTTACACATTACACCACATATTAATGTACAGTATCTTACACATTACACCACACAGCAATGCCCCTTACACATTACACCACACATCAATGCCCCTTACACATTACACCACACATCAATGCCCCTTACACATTACTCCACAAAACTGCCCCTTACACATTACACCACACAGCAATGCCCCTTACACATTTCATCACACAGCAATGCACCTTACACATTACACCACACAGCAATGCCCCTTACACATTACTCCTACACAGAAATGGCACTTACACATTACTCTGCGCAGCAATGCCCCTTACACATTACTCCTACAAAGCAATGCCACTTACACATTACAATGCACAGCAATGCCTCTTCCATATTACACCACACAGCAATGTCCCTTAAACATTACTCTGCACAGCATAGTCCTGACTCTCCAGTCCTGCTGCTGCTTTGGCACAGGGCATTGTGAGAATGGGCTGTAAGAGACATCATGACATCTCTCCCAGTTCCAGAGACTCAGTGGGAGATTAGGGAAGATGGGAGTGGAGCAGGGGCGGATCCAGGAGAAAATGACAAGGGGGGCACCAAGATAGGGGAGGGGGGGGGGTGTTAGTGGTGCCAGTGTGCACTCTGAGGAGGAAGGGAAGGAGGACAGAGAGAGGGCGGGAATGGGATTAAAAATTAGGCATTGAAAGTACACAGGCCCACCTTGGCGTCAATACTGAAGGATGCAGTTGTGCGCACGCCGAAGGCGGAAAAGGGTGTGTGGCCTTGAGTGTTGTGTACCACACCATATACCACATCTACACACTATGCAACAAAATAGTAGACCCCCATTATACTTGCCCCTTACACATTATGCCAAACTAAGTGTGCAAAAATTCACATTATGCCACATGGATTGCACCAAAATTCACAAAAGACACCACAAACATGGACATTGCGCACCGTGGGTGCGCCAAAAAATTTCACCATAATGCCCATTACAAGTTGCCGCCCGCCGCCTGAAAGAATTCACAGCCGGGCAGAGCGTCCAGCTGCCCGGCTGCATACAATGTCCATCACAGAGATCACTGCAGCAGCCAGCCCCCTAGGACACAGAACCCTACACACACTCCCAATTACAGCCGTGCATAGAAGCATATGGGAGACTATTCTGCCATTTTTATCCGTGTTTTATGCAATGCAGCCATTACGTGCAATCTGCAATAGCCCCATCACAACTGTAAAGTAGAACAGCTCAGTCACAAGAGCTTACAGACACGAATGCTCTGTCATCACCTCTGTATTTATTATTAAACTATGCGATTTGTTTTTATATAACAAGATGTCAGCTCCTTCTCTATGCATTCATTTGGATAAAAAAAAGGTGATACAATGAGTTCATGGGTCACATGGTTTGTATATCATTGTGTAGTGAAACATTACCTGCACAGTTTCCTCCTTCTTGCTTGCAGGCTTTTTCTCAATCTCAGGGGAGGGGATGTCCATCGTTAACTATGACCTATTATTTATTTATTTTTTATTTAAATGCCGCCCCCCGCCGCCTGAAAGAATTAACAGCCGTCCTGCTGCCCGGCTGTATACTAGCTCTGCAGCAGCCCCGGGACCTCCGGCTATTTTGAAGCTTACCTCGCGCTGCCGAGCCGCCTGTCGGGACCGCGAGCCAATCAGAGCTTGCTTGCGGTCCAGCAGCCAATCAGGAGTGGTGGCTCCTGATTGGCTGCTGGACCGCGACCGAGCTCTGATTGGTTCGCGGTCCCGGCAAGCGACCGCGGCAGCGCAAGATACGCTTTAAAATAGCCGGGACTCGGGAGCCGCCCGGGACCTAGGGGCTGCTGCACAGCTGAGCCTGACACTGTATACAGCCGGGCAGCAGGACGATCTGCCCGGCTGTTAATTCTTTGCGGCGGCATTTAAAGTAAAAAAAAAATTGTGTCAGAAATGACAGGGGGGGCACGTGCCCGGGTGCCTTCCCCCCCCCCCTAAATCCGCCAGTGGAGTGGAGACAGAGTACACAAGCGGACAGCTGAAGTGCTGAACGCTGTAATGTATATAACCTTACACCCGGCAGAGAAGGAGACTGATGTACTGCTACATACATTACAGGTCAACAATGAAATGGTAGACAGCGACTTCATCGGGGTCAAAAGGTCAACAGAAAAGGTTGACACTTTTTTTGTTATTTTTCCTCCGGGTTAGCTAATAGGGTTCCCTCACCCTATAACCTAACCCTGACCTCCCCCTAGTGCCTAAAATTATCCTACTTAATAATGCATAACCCTAATCCTTCCCCTGGTGCCTAACCCTAATCCTCCAACAAATTCTCTCTCCCAGCATCCAAACCTGCAGCGAAGGCAAGTTTTATCTGTAATGGTCAGATGTGTTGGCAAAATCTTTACCCGAATGCAGGAATGCTACTAAAAGTGGTAATGGGGGTGGGTAGGAGCTTAGTGACTGCAGGTGCAACTGCAGCAACTAATAACGATTTCTCATCTCATCTAAAATTTAATCTGAGCTCAGTGCTCGCTGTTTAGGATGAAGGAAGGAGAGGGCTCAGGAAGATGCCACTAAGTTCTTCTCCAAGCTATTTAGTTCCCCAAACCCACCTACCGATATGATTATATCCTGCGTTCAGGAAGCGTTTCCCAATACTCACGTATAACAGTAGCTGAGGCCCCCACATCGTACTCATTGTTGTGCTTCTCCTTCATTTTGGCATTAGCCCGGTTCGCCACTGTCATCTGAAAGAGTAGATGGTTCTGTTACACCAACGTCAAACAAGACTGTGCACGTCTAGAAGAAGCCGCCATATTCCTAATGCAACTATATAGTGTGATTCTCTTGCCACTCTCCCAGGAGCATGTTAAGCAATGAGGGGCCCGCATGCAGATTTCCTGGCCCCCCTAGAACATATACGCTGATGCATGCGCAGGTTAGAAAGAGTCTGCTCCTGTGCCAGTCTTAGTTATCTCCTGTATATGCGCCATCATTGTGCCAATATCTTTCACCGACGGGAGGTAAATGTATTGGACACAGGATGTACTGAGAATGCGCAGCAGCCCCATTGCGGAGCACTGTTATGCGCACTGAGAATGCGCTGCAGCCCCATTGCGGAGCACTGTTACACGTACTGAGAATGGTCTGCAGCCCCATTGCGGGAAACTGTTATGCATACTGAGAATGCACTGCAGTCCCACATCAGAGCATTGTTATGCGTACTGAGAATGCGCTGCAGCCCCACAGCGGAGCACGTTTATAAGTACTGAGAATGTTCTGCAGGCCCAAAGCAGAGCACTGTTATAAGTACTGAGAATGCTCTGCAGCCCCACAGCGGAGCACTGTTATGTGTACTGAGAATGCAGCGCAGCCTCATAGCGGAGCACTGTTATGTGTACTGAGAATGCACCGGAGCCCCATAGTGGAGCACTGTTATGTGTATTGAGAATGCACCGCAGCCCCATAGAGGAGTACTGTTATGTGTACTGAGAATGCTCCGCAGCCCCATAGAGGAGTACTGTTATGTGTACTGAGAATGCAGCGCAGCCCCATAGCGGAGCACTGTTATGTGTACTGAGAATGCACCGGAGCCCCATAGAGGAGTACTGTTATGTGTACTGAGAATGCTCCGCAGCCCCATAGAGGAGTACTGTTATGTGTACTGAGAATGCAGCGCAGCCCCATAGCGGAGCACTGTTATGTGTACTGAGAATGCACCGCAGCCCCATAGTGGAGCACTGTTATGTGTACTGAGAATGCACCAGAGCCTTATAGCGGAGCACTGTTATGTGTACTGAGAATGCACCAAAGCCCCATAGCGGAGCACTGTTATGTGTACTGAGAATGCACCGGAGCCTCATAGCGGAGCACTGTTATGTGTACTGAGAATGCACCGGAGCCTCATAGCGGAGCACTGTTATGTGTACTGAGAATGCACCGCAGCCCCATAGTGGAGCACTGTTATGTGTACTGAGAATGCACCGGAGCCTCATGGCGGAGCACTGTTATGTGTACTGAGAATGCACCGCAGCCCCATAGAGGAGCACTGTTATGTGTACTGAGAATGCTCCACAGCCTCATAGCGGAGCACTGTTATGTGTACTGAGAATGCACCACAGCCCCATAGCGGAGCACTGTTATGTGTACTGAGAATGCACCGGAGCCCCATAGCGGAGCACTGTTATGTGTACTGAGAATGCACCGCAGCCCCATAGCGGAGCACTGTTATGTGTACTGAGAATGCAGCGCAGCCCCATAGCGGAGCACTGTTATGTGTACTGAGAATGCACCGCAGCCCCATAGCGGAGCACTGTTATGTGTACTGAGAATGCAGCGCAGCACCATAGCGGAGCACTGTTATGTGTACTGAGAATGCACCGCAGCCCCATAGCGGAGCACTGTTATGTGTACTGAGAATGCACCGGAGCCTCATAGCGGAGCACTGTTATGTGTACTGAGAATGCACCGGAGCCCCATAGCGGAGCACTGTTATGTGTACTGAGAATGCACCGGAGCCCCATAGCGGAGCACTGTTATGTGTACTGAGAATGCAGCGCAGCCCCATAGCGGAGCACTGTTATGTGTACAGAGAATGCACCGGAGCCTCATGGCGGAGCACTGTTATGTGTACTGAGAATGCACTGCAGCCCCATAGAGGAGCACTGTTATGTGTACTGAGAATGCTCCACAGCCTCATAGCGGAGCACTGTTATGTGTACTGAGAATGCACCGCAGCCCCATAGCGGAGCACTGTTATGTGTACTGAGAATGCACCGGAGCCCCATAGAGGAGTACTGTTATGTGTACTGAGAATGCTCCGCAGCCCCATAGAGGAGTACTGTTATGTGTACTGAGAATGCAGCGCAGCCCCATAGCGGAGCACTGTTATGTGTACTGAGAATGCACCGCAGCCCCATAGCGGAGCACTGTTATGTGTACTGAGAATGCACCAGAGCCTCATAGCGGAGCACTGTTATGTGTACTGAGAATGCACCGCAGCCCCATAGCGGAGCACTGTTATGTGTACTGAGAATGCACCGGAGCCTCATGGCGGAGCACTGTTATGTGTACTGAGAATGCACCGCAGCCCCATAGAGGAGCACTGTTATGTGTACTGAGAATGCACCGGAGCCCCATAGAGGAGCACTGTTATGTGTACTGAGAATGCACCGCAGCCCCATAGCGGAGCACTGTTATGTGTACTGAGAATGCAGCGCAGCCCTATAGCGGAGCACTGTTATGTGTACTGAGAATGCACCGCAGCCCCATAGCGGAGCACTGTTATGTGTACTGAGAATAAACCGGAGCCTCATAGCGGAGCACTGTTATGTGTACTGAGAATGCACCGGAGCCCCATAGCGGAGCACTGTTATGTGTACTGAGAATGCAGCGCAGCCTCATAGCGGAGCACTGTTATGTGTACTGAGAATGCACCGCAGCCACTGTTATGTGTACTGAGAATGCACCGGAGCCTCATGGCGGAGCACTGTTATGTGTACTGAGAATGCACCGCAGCCCCATAGAGGAGCACTGTTATGTGTACTGAGAATGCTCCACAGCCTCATAGCGGAGCACTGTTATGTGTACTGAGAATGCACCACAGCCCCATAGCGGAGCACTGTTATGTGTACTGAGAATGCACCGCAGCCCCATAGCGGAGCACTGTTATGTGTACTGAGAATGCACCGGAGCCTCATGGCGGAGCACTGTTATGTGTACTGAGAATGCACCGCAGCCCCATAGAGGAGCACTGTTATGTGTACTGAGAATGCTCCACAGCCTCATAGCGGAGCACTGTTATGTGTACTGAGAATGCACCACAGCCCCATAGAGGAGTACTGTTATGTGTACTGAGAATGCAGCGCAGCCCCATAGCGGAGCACTGTTATGTGTACTGAGAATGCACCGCAGCACCATAGCGGAGCACTGTTATGTGTACTGAGAATGCACCAGAGCCTCATAGCGGAGCACTGTTATGTGTACTGAGAATGCACCGCAGCCCCATAGCGGAGCACTGTTATGTGTACTGAGAATGCACCGGAGCCTCATGGCGGAGCACTGTTATGTGTACTGAGAATGCACCGCAGCCCCATAGAGGAGCACTGTTATGTGTACTGAGAATGCTCCACAGCCTCATAGCGGAGCACTGTTATGTGTACTGAGAATGCACCACAGCCCCATAGCGGAGCACTGTTATGTGTACTGAGAATGCACCGGAGCCCCATAGAGGAGCACTGTTATGTGTACTGAGAATGCACCGCAGCCCCATAGCGGAGCACTGTTATGTGTACTGAGAATGCAGCGCAGCCCCATAGCGGAGCACTGTTATGTGTACTGAGAATGCACCGCAGCCCCATAGCGGAGCACTGTTATGTGTACTGAGAATAAACCGGAGCCTCATAGCGGAGCACTGTTATGTGTACTGAGAATGCACCGGAGCCCCATAGCGGAGCACTGTTATGTGTACTGAGAATGCAGCGCAGCCTCATAGCGGAGCACTGTTATGTGTACTGAGAATGCACCGCAGCCCCATAGCGGAGCACTGTTATGTGTACTGAGAATGCACCGGAGCCTCATGGCGGAGCACTGTTATGTGTACTGAGAATGCACCGGAGCCCCATAGCGGAGCACTGTTATGTGTACTGAGAATGCAGCGCAGCCTCATAGCGGAGCACTGTTATGTGTACTGAGAATGCACCGCAGCACCATAGCGGAGCACTGTTATGTGTACTGAGAATGCACCAGAGCCTCATAGCGGAGCACTGTTATGTGTACTGAGAATGCACTGCAGCCCCATAGCGGAGCACTGTTATGTGTACTGAGAATGCACCGGAGCCTCATGGCGGAGCACTGTTATGTGTACTGAGAATGCACCGCAGCCCCATAGAGGAGCACTGTTATGTGTACTGAGAATGCACCACAGCCCCATAGCGGAGCACTGTTATGTGTACTGAGAATGCACCGGAGCCCCATAGAGGAGCACTGTTATGTGTACTGAGAATGCACCGCAGCCCCATAGCGGAGCACTGTTATGTGTACTGAGAATGCAGCGCAGCCCCATAGCGGAGCACTGTTATGTGTACTGAGAATGCACCGCAGCCCCATAGCGGAGCACTGTTATGTGTACTGAGAATAAACCGGAGCCTCATAGCGGAGCACTGTTATGTGTACTGAGAATGCACCGGAGCCCCATAGCGGAGCACTGTTATGTGTACTGAGAATGCAGCGCAGCCTCATAGCGGAGCACTGTTATGTGTACTGAGAATGCTCCACAGCCTCATAGCGGAGCACTGTTATGTGTACTGAGAATGCACCACAGCCCCATAGCGGAGCACTGTTATGTGTACTGAGAATGCACCGGAGCCCCATAGAGGAGCACTGTTATGTGTACTGAGAATGCACCGCAGCCCCATAGCGGAGCACTGTTATGTGTACTGAGAATGCAGCGCAGCCCCATAGCGGAGCACTTTTATGTGTACTGAGAATGCACCGCAGCCCCATAGCGGAGCACTGTTATGTGTACTGAGAATAAACCGGAGCCTCATAGCGGAGCACTGTTATGTGTACTGAGAATGCACCGGAGCCCCATAGCGGAGCACTGTTATGTGTACTGAGAATGCAGCGCAGCCTCATAGCGGAGCACTGTTATGTGTACTGAGAATGCACCGCAGCCCCATAGCGGAGCACTGTTATGTGTACTGAGAATGCACCGGAGCCTCATGGCGGAGCACTGTTATGTGTACTGAGAATGCACCGCAGCCCCATAGAGGAGCACTGTTATGTGTACTGAGAATGCTCCACAGCCTCATAGCGGAGCACTGTTATGTGTACTGAGAATGCACCACAGCCCCATAGCGGAGCACTGTTATGTGTACTGAGAATGCAGCGCAGCCCCATAGCGGAGCACTGTTATGTGTACTGAGAATGCACCGCAGCCCCATAGCGGAGCACTGTTATGTGTACTGAGAATGCACCGGAGCCTCATAGCGGAGCACTGTTATGTGTACTGAGAATGCACCGGAGCCCCATAGCGGAGCACTGTTATGTGTATTGAGAATGCACCGGAGCCTCATGGCGGAGCACTGTTATGTGTACTGAGAATGCACCGCAGCCCCATAGAGGAGCACTGTTATGTGTACTGAGAATGCACCGGAGCCCCATAGCGGAGCACTGTTATGTGTACTGAGAATGCACCGGAGCCTCATAGCGGAGCACTGTTATGTGTACTGAGAATGCACCGAAGCCTCATAGCGGAGCACTGTTATGTGTACTGAGAATGCACCGCAGCCCCATAGCGGAGCACTGTTATGTGTACTGAGAATGCACCGGAGCCTCATGGCGGAGCACTGTTATGTGTACTGAGAATGCAGCGCAGCCCCATAGCGGAGCACTGTTATGTGTACTGAGAATGCACTGCAGTCCCACATCAGAGCATTGTTATGCGTACTGAGAATGCGCTGCAGCCCCACAGCGGAGCACGTTTATAAGTACTGAGAATGTTCTGCAGGCCCAAAGCAGAGCACTGTTATAAGTACTGAGAATGCTCTGCAGCCCCACAGCGGAGCACTGTTATGTGTACTGAGAATGCACCGCAGCCTCATAGCGGAGCACTGTTATGTGTACTGAGAATGCACCGGAGCCCCATAGAGGAGTACTGTTATGTGTACTGAGAATGCTCCGCAGCCCAATAGAGGAGTACTGCAGGGTTGCCGACTTTAACATTCTCCTCTCCGGGAGAAGCCCGGAGAGGAGAGTTTCAGCAACCGCTCAGGGGGCGGGGCTTACGAGTGACATCACTAAGCCCCACCTCCATACTGGTAAAAGCAGCTAATTCAGGGATCTCCATGGAGGGGGCGGGGCTAAAATGACGCGATTGTGCCGTTTTAGCTCCGCCCCCTCCTCTGAGACCCGAGGATTGCGGCATTTTAATGCCGCGATCCGGGGGTCAGCGGGGGTCCCCCCTGAATCCGGGAGGGTTGCCCACCCTTCCGGGGGCCGGGAGGGGGTACCCGATTTTCGGGAGACTCCCGGAAATTCCGGGAGGGTCGGCAACCCTGGAGTACTGTTATGTGTACTGAGAATGCAGCGCAGCCCCATAGCGGAGCACTGTTATGTGTACTGAGAATGCACCGGAGCCCCATAGAGGAGTACTGTTATGTGTACTGAGAATGCTCCGCAGCCCCATAGAGGAGTACTGTTATGTGTACTGAGAATCCAGCGCAGCCCCATAGCGGAGCACTGTTATGTGTACTGAGAATGCACCGCAGCCCCATAGCGGAGCACTGTTATGTGTACTGAGAATGCACCAGAGCCTCATAGCGGAGCACTGTTATGTGTACTGAGAATGCACCGCAGCCCCATAGCGGAGCACTGTTATGTGTACTGAGAATGCACCGCAGCCCCATAGCGGAGCACTGTTATGTGTACTGAGAATGCACCGGAGCCTCATGGCGGAGCACTGTTATGTGTACTGAGAATGCACCGCAGCCCCATAGAGGAGCACTGTTATGTGTACTGAGAATGCTCCACAGCCTCATAGCGGAGCACTGTTATGTGTACTGAGAATGCACCACAGCCCCATAGCGGAGCACTGTTATGTGTACTGAGAATGCACCGGAGCCCCATAGAGGAGCACTGTTATGTGTACTGAGAATGCACCGCAGCCCCATAGCGGAGCACTGTTATGTGTACTGAGAATGCAGCGCAGCCCCATAGCGGAGCACTGTTATGTGTACTGAGAATGCACCGCAGCCCCATAGCGGAGCACTGTTATGTGTACTGAGAATGCACCGGAGCCTCATAGCGGAGCACTGTTATGTGTACTGAGAATGCACCGGAGCCCCATAGCGGAGCACTGTTATGTGTACTGAGAATGCAGCGCAGCCTCATAGCGGAGCACTGTTATGTGTACTGAGAATGCACCGCAGCCCCATAGCGGAGCACTGTTATGTGTACTGAGAATGCACCGGAGCCTCATGGCGGAGCACTGTTATGTGTACTGAGAATGCACCGCAGCCCCATAGAGGAGCACTGTTATGTGTACTGAGAATGCTCCACAGCCTCATAGCGGAGCACTGTTATGTGTACTGAGAATGCACTACAGCCCCATAGCGGAGCACTGTTATGTGTACTGAGAATGCACCGCAGCCCCATAGAGGAGCACTGTTATGTGTACTGAGAATGCACCGCAGCCCCATAGCGGAGCACTGTTATGTGTACTGAGAATGCTCCGCAGCCCCATAGAGGAGTACTGTTATGTGTACTGAAAATGCCCTGCAGCCCCATAGAGGAGCACTGTTATGTGTACTGAGAATGCAGCGCAGCCCCATAGCGGAGCACTGTTATGTGTACTGAGAATGCACCGCAGCCCCATAGCGGAGCACTGTTATGTGTACTGAGAATGCACCGGAGCCCCATAGCGGAGCACTGTTATGTGTACTGAGAATGCACCGAAACCCCATGGCGGAGCACTGTTATGTGTACTGAGAATGCACCGGAGCCTCATGGCGGAGCACTGTTATGTGTACTGAGAATGCACCGCAGCCCCATAGAGGAGCACTGTTATGTGTACTGAGAATGCTCCACAGCCTCATAGCGGAGCACTGTTATGTGTACTGAGAATGCACCACAGCCCCATAGCGGAGCACTGTTATGTGTACTGAGAATGCACCGGAGCCCCATAGAGGAGCACTGTTATGTGTACTGAGAATGCACCGGAGCCCCATAGAGGAGTACTGTTATGTGTACTGAGAATGCTCCGCAGCCCCATAGAGGAGCACTGTTATGTGTACTGAGAATGCACCGCAGCCCCATAGCGGAGCACTGTTATGTGTACTGAGAATGCACCAGAGCCCCATGGCGGAGCACTGTTATGTGTACTGAGAATGCACCGGAGCCCCATGGCGGAGCACTGTTATGTGTACTGAGAATGCACCGGAGCCTCATGGCGGAGCACTGTTATGTGTACTGAGAATGCACCGCAGCCCCATAGAGGAGCACTTTTATGTGTACTGAGAATGCACCGGAGCCCCATAGAGGAGCACTGTTATGTGTACTGAGAATGCACCGGAGCCCCATAGAGGAGTACTGTTATGTGTACTGAGAATGCTCCGCAGCCCCATAGAGGAGCACTGTTATGTGTACTGAGAATGCAGCGCAGCCCCATAGCGGAGCCCTGTTATGTGTACTGAGAACGCACCGCAGCCCCATAGAGGAGCACTGTTATGTGTACTGAGAATGCACCGGAGCCTCATAGCGGAGCACTGTTATGTGTACTGAGAATGCACCGCAGCCCCATAGCGGAGCACTGTTATGTGTACTGAGAATGCACCGGAGCCCCATAGCGGAGCACTGTTATGTGTACTGAGAATGCAGCGCAGCCCCATAGCGGAGCACTGTTATGTGTACTGAGAATGCACCGCAGCCCCAAAGCGGAGCACTGTTATGTGTACTGAGAATGCACCGGAGCCCCATAGCGGAGCACTGTTATGTGTACTGAGAATGCACCGCAGCCCCATAGCGGAGCACTGTTATGTGTACTGAGAATGCACCGGAGCCCCATAGAGGAGCACTGTTATGTGTACTGAGAATGCACCGGAGCCTCATAGCGGAGCACTGTTATGTGTACTGAGAATGCACCGGAGCCTCATAGCGGAGCACTGTTATGTGTACTTAGAATGCACCGGAGCCTCATAGCGGAGCACTGTTATGTGTACTGAGAATGCACCGGAGCCTCATGGCGGAGTACTGTTATGTGTACTGAGAATGCACCGCAGCCCCATAGAGGAGCACTGTTATGTGTACTGAGAATGCTCCGCAGCCCCATAGAGGAGCACTGTTATGTGTACTGAGAATGCACCACAGCCCAATAGCGGAGCACTGTTATGTGTACTGAGAATGCACCGGAGCCCCATAGAGGAGCACTGTTATATGTACTGAGAATGCACCGCAGCCCCAGAGCGGAGCACTGTTATGTGTACTGAGAATGCACCGGAGCCTCATGGCGGAGCACTGTTATGTAAACTGAGAATGCACCGCAGCCCCATAGAGGAGCACTGTTATGTGTACTGAGAATGCTCCGCAGCCCCATAGAGGAGCACTGTTATGTGTACTGAGAATGCACCACAGCCCCATAGCGGAGCACTGTTATGTGTACTGAGAATGCACCGGAGCCTCATAGCGGAGCACTGTTATGTGTACTGAGAATGCACCACAGCCTCATAGCGGAGCACTGTTATGTGTACTGAGAATGCACCGGAGCCTCATAGAGAAGCACTGTTATGTGTACTGAGAATGCGCTGCAGCTCCATTGCGGAGCACTGCTATGTGTACTGAGAATGCTCCACAGCCTCATAGCGGAGCACTGTTATGTGTACTGAGAATGCGCCGTAGCCCCATAGCGTAGCACTGTTATGTGTACTGAGAATGCACCGCAGCCCCATAGCGGAGCACTGTTATGTGTACTGAGAATGCTCCACAGCCTCATAGCGGAGCACTGCTGGATAGGGTGCATCCTGCCCTAATTGTTCTGCACATCTCCCCCACTTCCTACCTCAATGACCCCCCCTCCATTTATGATACTGTTTTCCTGTAATGACTATGATCCTGCAGTGGTTGTAGCACATTGTTTCGTATCCATGACAATTGTATTTAGGGGTCAGCACTCACCAGCAGTTCATGGTCCTTAGATACATCTAGTGTGTAACCATAGGGCAGGAGAATCATCTTCCCATAGGAGTGTATGGTGAGGTAGAAGAGGATGTCGGACTTGATGAGCTCGATGAGGCCGGACAGCGCCTTTGTCTCCGGCTCTGAGGCTACAGATGCTCCGCAGAAGGTGGAGCTGTTACAGTTTCTGGAAGCTCCGATAGCTTAACAAAGAGACAAAGAGGAAAAGATGACGTCACCTATGATGTCACAATAATCCACAGCTCCTACCTGGCAATGCTGATAATATACACAATACTGGTTCCTGCTATAACACCATATCCTAGTACAGCACTGGCGCTGTACATGGCGCAGAACCACCCACATAACTGCAGAAACCAATCACATCCCCACTGTACAGTCCTCACTTTCCCATCCTCCTGACCCCAGGCCAACATTGCTGGGTCACCGTGTCATACAGCCCACCAAGAGCCCCCGATATCCTTATACAGGGTAAGCTTGTGAGCAGGGCATAATTATCTACCCTCCCGCATTCTGCAGGAGACTCCCTGAAATAGGAGCAATCTCCCTCTCTCCATCATTAGTCTAGCAATCTCCCTCATGTCACCTAGCCCACATTACACTGTTACATCATAGTTACCTTCCCTCCTGCATTCTGCAGGAGACTCCCTGACATAACAGCAATCTACCTCTCTCCCTCATTAGTCTAGCAATCTCCCTCATGTCACCTAGCCCACATTACACTGTTACATCATAGTTACCTCCACTCCTGCATTCTGCAGGAGACTCCCTGACATAGCAGCGATCTCCCTCTCTCCCTCATTAGTCTAGCAATCTCCCTCATGTCACCTAGCCCACATTACACTGTTACATCATAGTTACCTCCCCTCCTGCATTCTGCAGGAGACCCCCTGACATAGCAGCAATCTCCCTCTCTCCCTCATTAGTCTAGCAATCTCCCTCATGTCACCTAGCCCACATTACACTGTTACGTTTTTGGGGAAAAAAAGAATGAGAGATAGATACATTGAATCATCAGCACCATTTCCCTGCACTTTACCAAGTATAGTAGCTCTTACTAACGGCTTTGGGCTCATCTACATTTGGATATAAGTCATTTTAAAAGATTCCTCTCAGATGTAGCAGTACACACCCACGCTTCCAGATGCCACAATCACAATCTCTTTTCAATATCTCTCTATCTATGGAACTAGACACGCCCTTTGGGTGGAGCATGACACGCCCCCTCAATTTGGCGCTGTGCAAAATTCTACTACCAATTATAATCTCCCTGAATGTAATTTTCAAAAGTAGGCAAGTATGGAGCAGGGCCCTCATACCTCTGCATATGTCTGTGTTTTCACTGTTTCCAATTGTATTGTTTTACTTTGTCATTGTTTCCAGCTGTAAAGTGCAACATCATTTTTCTATTGCTATTTTCCTGCCAGGACCTGTATATACCTGTCTGCGGTACCATTGTGCCTGCCCTCATTAAAAATATACCTCCCAAAAGGAACGCAGCCTCATAGGAGACAGTTGAGGATTACATGAAGCATACTAGAGGCAGAGGTGGACATTTTGGGAGGGACGTTTTGATGGGAGCAGGAGGGGCAGACCACAATGACGGCAGGAGCGGGAGGAATACCCTAAAAACAAGCAAAACCCCTGTGACAATGAGCAGGACATGTGGAGCAGCACCTGACAATGAGCAAGTAAGAAGGCGAGGAGACGGGCGCCAATAATCGTAGTTCCGCCAATGGGCTTGGGTCATCTAGACGTATGTGTGCATGGAACCACACATGCCTCCTGATACCCCTAGACGCTCCACCACAAGTAATGATCCCCGGACTTTTACACTTTTATTTAAAAATTAAGTTTCTGTATCGCATCATAGTTCAAATGGGGAACTTCAAAAATCATGATTTGCCCCCTTCGCCTGGGAAATCGCACCTGTTTGCCAAAAATGTATTGCACCGTATGGTATGGCGTACACTTTCAGGCGAGATTACGCATCCCCTTGCGGGGCTCGCTGCGCTCGGCACGGAATACATGTAAAGTGATCCGCGTCCGCTCACCACGCTTCGGGCTCGGTGGCTTGCTGCGCTCGCCACACTATATAAAATCAATTCCATGCGTAGTGGATAGTGGGGTACTATGAACAGGTACAAAATCTCATCCGATCGCATCGCACAAAAGAAAAAAAGGTACTTGTTTATTTTCACATGCATGCGATATATCTGCCGCCGTGAAAATAAACAAGTACCTTTTTTTCTTTTGTTGAACTTTTTTATGCTTTACGGTCTACACCAGTGGTAGCCAACCCTAGCCCTCGAGAGCTACCAACAGTTCACAATTTCCAGACAACCTAGCTGCTGCACAGCTGCACTAGTTAATCACTGACACATTTTAAAAGATACACAGATGGAGCTAATTAGCTCACTTGTGATTTTGTGAGGAGACCTGCAAAACATGCACTGTTGGTAGCTCTCGAGGACTAGGGTTGGCTACCCCAGGTCTACACTAACTATGCTAAATGGGTGTCATGTTGACAGGTGTCGACATTTACTCAAAAAACTTAGAAACTCATGTCAACCATACCTCCCAACTGCATACCTCCCAACTGTCACGATTTCCGCGGGAACGTCCCGATATTCGGGGACGTTCCCGCGTCCCGCCCGGGGCCGCCATTGTCCCGCGGTGGGGGGGACAGTTGGGAGCCCCCCCAGCTTGCCGAGAATAGACGCTGTGCGCATGCGCACAGCATCTATTCAGCGCCGACGAGCGGCGAAAACGGGGGCGTGGCCGGAGTTCGCGTCACCCCGTGAGGCCACGCTCCCTTTTCTCGAGGTCACGCCCCCTTTTCGGGAGCGCACGCGGCTTCGCCGCGCGAACGTCCCGACCTCCGAAGTTCAAAAGTTGGGAGGTATGCAACTGTCACTATTACAGCGGGACAGTCCCGATTGTCCTGCTGCGGGGGGGTGGCAGATGGGAGACCCCCCAATCTAATAGAATAGACGCTCGTTTCTCGTATGAAAATGAGGTCGCGGCTAATTAGCATAAGCCGTGCCCTCATTTGTGTATGCCCCGCCCCCTTTTCAGACGCTCTTTTTCATCAGCACAGAAGTTGGGAGGTATGTGTCAACCTCTTCTTGTGGTTACCTCTTTCCAGTCGATCTTCTATCAATGTCGACGTTGACCGTGTGCCTGTTGACCTTTTCACTGTTGACCCTTTAAACCACACCCAGTGCTAATTATGACCTGCACCTGGACAATATCTATCATAGCGCACTCTATGCATACAGCCTTTAATGCTCTGTATCCCTCCACCGAGTGAGTCCAAGCTGGAAAATAGTCCAGACCTCACTATTACTGCACCTATATATGATACATGCGTAGTGATATGAGAGATATTGCTATTTAAAAAAAAAAAAAATTGGAAAATAATCGCTGACCTAAATCTGTGCTGCGTTCCTTCCTATTCCTTATTCCAACCTTTGCCCTAACACGTTCTGTGAACCCTGTATAAGGCTGGTGCAGAAACTGGGTGACATTTAATAAAATGCGATTTTTAGTAACATTTTGAAACTTCAAATCACAAAGAGCCAACTCCAATCCACTCTGCACAATCTCCATCTCTGAAACCCTCACAGGTGTCCTTAATCATGTTGGGGTATATGCAGGGGAGATTATGAGTAAAAATGAGGACACCTGTGTGAAAATTAACCATTTCTGCACTTGACCAAAGTTGCTTCAGGGTCAATACGCCCATCAGGACCTGGTCTGAAACATTAGCGATTTTTTAGACACTTTAAAAATGAGAATTCCGTTTGCGCATTCCATTAAAAAAGCGATTTGTATACTTTTGTATGGGAAAACATCTGAATGCGATAAAAATGCAAATTAAAACCGGCAAGTTTGAAAGTGCGAGTTATCGCACAAAATGTGCGAATTACGGGATTTAGCGAACCCTATTGAGTAAGGGATTTCAGCAAAAAATGCGATAACGCCATTTTGTTGCCTAAAATTTGCAAAAAAAAAAAAAAAATCGCATCCTATTAAATGTCACCCAGTAAATGCTTTATTCTATACATTTGCTCACATACAGAATCTGTCCTGTAGTAATACAATGACTAGGGTGCCCTCTGGTGATGACGCCAGGTATTACAGGTGACAAAGGACTGTGTGATACTGCTACTCACAGTAACCATCCATATCAGTTACACTCACAGCAATGTCAATAACAGATTGATCGGGATTTAGGACCTTATGCTGATTGACTGCAAAATTCACAGCTTTGGGAGTCCACCAAATGTCGCCCGCTGCCCACATGTGGCTTCCTGCCCCCCTCGCGAGCTGAGTTTCCCCCTAACGCATGCGAATTGATGTTTTGCATAAACATCCATCTGCAGCATGCGTGCGAGGAGGAATTTCTGCAGCGCACACGGATGTGAGACACCTCTCTAGGTGCGAATGGAACGGCGAACAGGCAGTTTGCCTTGCCCGCTCGCACAAAGCGTCTGCACATGCGTATAAATACGCAGATGCAAAACATCGCTCCCCCGTGCAAACGTGCGGGGCATCAATTAAACCAGAATAACCCCCATAATATAACGCATAGAATTTGTAGCTCAATAACGGAAATAAAACATATACTGTACATTTAGTAATAGACATTTTTGAATGTGAAAAGTTTGGAAATGTTCTTACTGCACCACTGGGCATCAAAATTCCGATTCAGGTCCACTCCGTAACAGGTGCCGTTCTCGTACGGGGCGCGATTCTTTCTCCACAGGCGATCCTGCATTTAAAGGCAAAATGCAAAATTTTTTGGGGTGTGACTTGTGATAATACACTGTACTGTCTGTCCTGTACTGTAATTAGGGCCCCATAAAGATATCCTGGACCTTCAAAACGTTCCCAGAGGAGTGTGGCGTGACTACCACATGACATTATGACATCACATGGACCCGCCCACACTCCCAAGGTCCCTTTGAGTGGATGAAAACTATTAGGACACACACAATGGTCTCACACTGTATGTGGGCAGTCCGGGTACATGTGACACCGGTATTCGGCTACTTCCGTATACCTACAGCCTGATTCAGATTTGTACGCAATGTCGATGGTCACACAGCTGAGCATTTATCGATACCGCCTGCAATCAGCAACAAAAATGTAGTGCTATGGATTGTTTGAGGAGGGCCCCAACCCAATATCCTGCCTAGGGCCCAAGAGGTCTAAATCTGCCTGTGCTCCCAGCTGCCACCATAGTGTATCCCATCAAACATTTCATCGATACTAATATACAGCGTTATTACGGCAATCTATGTCTGTGTCTTCTAACATCAGCAGCTAGATTCGGTCTCCAGCATATTACATTTGTGTATATTATTTTAATCTTATGATTCTACTTTAATCTGTTGCACTGACCTTTAGTTTTATATATATATATAAATGCTGTCTACGTGACTATGGGGGTACGCACCCCAAAACGTTGTACATTAAAGCTCCTCTTTTGAATAAATCCTGTGTGCTGGGTTCTGGTTCACCTCATAAGGGAGGGTGTCCATAAAAGCTGTCTATATATATATATATAATTTTGGACAGATTGGGATCCCAGCACTTGCCACCTTCTGGGTATGTATGTTACCCTTATGTTATGTGATCCCTACTGTGTTCTTTTTATTGAGGATTTTTCCTTTTACAATAATAATATTTTCTGTGGAACAGTCATTGGAACAGCAAGGTTTTTATTGTAATATATATGTAATACTGTACATTATATTATAGTGTCAGTACCGGGTGACCTTATGCTCCCAGCTGTGACCATAGTGGGCCAGTGGTGCATGCACGGAACCTGTACTTGGTTTGCTTGGCACTGAGGGCACAGACGGTGTGTGGAGGAGTGGGCAGATACACAGAGCAGAAGCACGGAATCTAGCCTTCTGGCGGCCCTCACCAGGGAACCTCACAGGGCATAAGGACGCTACTACCGACAGGTAAGAAGTGGCCACTGTCTGAGGCTTCCTGTCTAACTCCAGTCATGCACAAACACTTCAGGAAACCAATGGTGGATAATCATTTAGGGAACCGATGGTTCTGGAGACATGAGCAGGGGTTAAAGTGAGGGGGAACAGAGTTCTACCACCTCTAATGGTATGGGGAACTGAGTTCCACCTCTCCCACAGTCCTGAACAGTAATTCCAACAGAATGGCCTGGCGTATGTGATGTCATGCCATCACCGCCGAAGTGAAGAAGGGCCACTAAGTGGAACAGGTTCTGTGCATGCTGAAGACAGGGTGAGAGGGGGCTGGAGGGACACAGAGGTGGGGAAGCTGCTGGAGGGACACAGGGAATGGAGCTGCTGAGCGACATGGACAGAGAGCTGCTGGATTGACAGAGTCAGATGTATATAAGCAGCACAACTGTGAAAATTATGTGTATAAGGGGCAATACTTTGTCACTTAACATGAATCAAGAGCACTATATGCGGCGGTATAATGTGTATATGATTGTGCTACTGTATGTTGTCATGTTAATTGGACTTACTTTTGTGTGACTACACCCCTCCCTTGTGGGACCATTATCCCTTTATATCCCAGTAGGGCACAAGTTCCCTGGCACTAGTCTCTGCCTAAAGTATGGGGGGGGGGTCAGGGGAAAGAAGTTCCACCACCTTTCCAGGACCACTTTAAGCCCTGGACATGAGTAACAATTGTATGGATACTGATTGGTGGTAGGCAGCTGATGGCCTCCAAAATGTGCCCAGTATGCCGACAAGAACACAAACAGTTAGTTAATAATATTCTCTGTACAGCGCTGTGGAATATGTGTGTGCTATATAATATAACTGGTAATAATAGTCTCTGTACAGCACTGCGGAATATGTGTGCGCTATATAATAATAACTGGTAATAATATTCTCTGTACAGCGCTGCAGAATATGTGTGCGCTATATAAATAACTGGTAATAACATTCTCTGTACAGAGCTGTGGAATATGTGTGCGCTATATCATAACTGGTAATAATATTCTCTGTACAGCGCTGCAGAATATGTGTGCGCTATATAATAACTGGTAATAATAGTCTCTGTGCAGCGCTGTGGAATGTGTGCGCTATATAATATAACTGGTAATAATATTCTCTGTACAGCGCTGCAGAATATGTGTGCGCTATATAATAACTGGTAATAATATTCTCTGTACAGCGCTGCAGAATATGTGTGCGCTATATAATAACTGGTAATAATAGTCTCTGTACAGCACTGCGGAATATGTGTGCGCTATATAATAACTGGTAATAATAGTCTCTGTGCAGCGCTGCGGAATATGTGTGCGCTATATAAATAACTGGTGATGATATTCTCTGTACAGCGCTGCGGAATATGTGTGCGCTATATAATAACTGGTAATAATAGTCTCTGTACAGGGCTGCGGAATATGTGTGCGCTATATAATAACTGGTAATAATATTCTCTGTACAGCGCTGCGGAATATTTGTGCGCTATATAAATAACTGGTAATAATAGTCTCTGTACAGCGCTGCGGAATATGTGTGCGCTATATAATATAACTGGTAATAATAGTCTCTGTACAGCACTGCGGAATATGTGTGCGCTATATAATAACTGGTAATAATATTCTCTGTACAGCGCTGCGGAATATGTGTGCGCTATATAATATAACTGGTAATAATATTCACTGTACAGCGCTGCAGAATATGTGTGCGCTATATAATAACTGGTAATAATATTCTCTGTACAGCGCTGCGGAATATGTGTGCGCTATATAATAACTGGTAATAATATTCTCTGTACAGCGCTGCGGAATTTGTGTGCGCTATATAAGTACCTGGTAATAATATTGTCTGTACAGCGTTGCGGAATATGTGTGCGCCATATAAATAACTGGAAATTATAGTCTCTATACAGTGCTGCAGAATATGTGTGCGCTATATAATAACTGGTAATAATAATCTCTGTACAGCACTGTGGAATATGTGTGCGCTATATAATAACTGGTAATAATAGTCTCTGTACAGCGCTGCGGAATATGTGTGCGCTATATAAATAACTGATGATAATATTCTCTGTACAGCGCTGCGGAATATGTGTGCGCTATATAAATAACTGGTAATATTCTCTGTACAGTGCTGCGGAATATGTGTGCGCTATATAAATAACTGGTACTAATATTCTCTGTACAGCGCTGTGGAATATGTGTGCGCTATTTAAATAACTGGTAATAATAGTCTCTGTGCAGCGCTGTGGAATATGTTTGCGCTATATAATAACTGGTAATAATATTCTCTGTACAGCGCTGCGGAATATGTGTGCACTATATAATAACTGGTAATAATACTCTCTGTACAGCGCTGCGGAATATGTGTGCGCTATATAATAATGTAATAATACTCTCTGTACAGCGCTGCGGAATATGTGTGCACTATATAAACAACTGGTAATAATATTCTCTGTACAGCACTGCAGAATATGTGTGCGCTATATAAATATCTGGTAATAATATTCTCTGTACAGCGCTGTGGAATATATGTGCGCTATATAAATAACTGGTAATAATATTCTCTGTACAGCGCTGCGGAATATGTGTGCGCTATATAAAAAACTGGTAATATTATTCTCTGTACAGCGCTGCGGAATATGCGTGTGCTATATAATAACTGGTGATAATACTCTGTACAGCGCTGTGGAATATGTGTGCGCTATATAATAACTGGTAATAATAGTCTCTGTGCAGCGCTGTGGAATATGTGTGCGCTATATAATAACTGGTAATAATAGTCTCTGTACAGCGCTGCGGAATATGTGTGCACTATATAAATAGCTGGTAATAATAGTCGGTACTTGTTTCCTAGCACGGCCACAACGATCATGATCGTGGGCATCGTGAGTAAAAATCGGGGGCATCGCGGCCATCGCATGCACTAAAAAATCGGGTGCGATGGTACCGACGCGATGCCCGCGATTTCCCCATAGGGGACAATGTTAAATGCCTCAATTTACTCGCGATGCCCCCAATTTCCCATAGGAAACAATGTTAAATGGCTCAATTTTCCCAAATCATCAGAGGGAACAATGGTAAATGGGCCAGAAACCCCCAAAAAACACCACTGAACAGTGAAATGTCCCCCCAAAAGTAGTTTACGCCACCCCACGATCAACGTGAACCCGAAGCGTGGCGAGCGCAGCGAGCCCACGAGGGGCGGCGGTACGCGTCCTACGACCCTTCCTACCCCCACTATCCACGTCGGCGTGGAGTTGAGAATAGAATAGTGTGGCGAGCGCAGCGAGCCACCGAGCTTGAAGCGTGGCGAGCGTATGCGGATACCTGTGAAGCCCGCGAAGGGACGCGTTTACCTGTGAAGGTATCCGCGTCCCCACGCAGGGCTCACTGCGCTCGCCGCGCTTCGGGCTCGTGGCTCGCTGCGCTCGCCACACTATTCTATTCTCAACTCCACGCCGACGTGGATAGTGGGGTATGAAAAGGTCGGAGGACGCGTACCGCCGCCCCTCGCTGGCTCGCTGCGCTCGCCACGCTTCGGGTTCGCGTTGATCGTGGGGTGGCGTAAACTACTTTTGTGGGGACATTTCACTGTTCAGGGGTGTTTTGGGGGGTTTCTGGCCCATTTACCATTGTTCCCTATGATGATTTGGTGAAATTGAGGCATTTAACATTGTTTTCTATGGGAAATCGGGGGCATCGCGGGTAAATTGAGGCATTTAACATTGTTTCCTATGGGAAATCGGGGGCATCGCGTCTGGACCATTTAAGCCTTTTATAGCCGCATACGACGCGCTGACGCGACTTTTTTCAATGCATTTCAATGGGAAAATCGGGGGCACCGCGATTGTGGCCGTGCTAGGAAACAAGTACCTAATAGTCTCTGTACAGCGCTGCGGAATATGTGTGCGCTATATAATAACTGGTAATAATATTCTCTGTACAGCGCTGCGGAATATGTGTGCGCTATATAATAACTGGTAATAATAGTCTCTGTACAGCGCTGTGGAATAAGTGTGCGCTATATAATACAACTGGTAATAATATTATCTGTACAGTGCTGCGGAATATGTGTGCGCTATATAATAACTGGTAATAATAATCTCTGTACAACGCTGCGGGATATGTGTGCGCTATGTAAATAACTGGTAATAATAATCTCTGTACAGCGCTGCGGAATATGTGTGCACTATATAATAACTGGTGATAATATTCTCTGTACAGCGCTGCGGAATATGTGTGCACTATATAATAACAGGTTATAATATTGTCTGTACAGTGCCGCGGAATATGTGTGCGCTATATAATAAATGGTAATAATATTCTCTGTACAGCGCTGCGGAATATGTTTGCGCTATATAAGTAACTGGTAATAATATTCTCTGCACAACGCTGTGGAATATGTATGCGCTATATAAACATCTTGTAATAATAGTCTCTGTACAGCGCTGCGGAATATGTGTGCGCTATATAAATAACTGGTAATAATAGTCTCTGTACAGCGCTGTGGAATATGTGTGCGCTATATAATAACTGGTAATAATAGTCTCTGTGCAGCGCTGCGGAATATGTGTGCGTTATATAAATAACTGGTAATAATAGTCTCTGTACAGTGCTGCGGAATATGTGTGCGCTATATAAATAACTGATAAAAATCTTTGTACAGTGCTGCGGAATATGTGTGCGCTATATAATAACTGGTAATAATAGTCTCTGTACAGCGCTGCGGAATATGTGTGCGCTATATAATAACTGGTAATAATAATCTCTGTACAGCGCTGTGGAATATGTGCGCTATATAATAACTGGTAATAATAATCTCTGTACAGCGCTGCGGTATATGTGTGCGCTATATAATAACTGGTAATAATAGCCTCTGTACAGTGCTGTGGAATATGTGTGCGCTATATAATAACTGGTAATAATAGCCTCTGTACAGTGCTGTGGAATATGTGTGCGCTATATAATAACTGGTAATAATATTCTCTGTACAGCGCTGCGGAATATGTGCGCGCTATATAAATAACTGGTTATAATATTCTCTGTACAGCGCTGCGGAATATGTGTGCGCTATATAATAACTGGTAATAATATTCTCTGTACAGCACTGCGGAATATGTGTGCGCTATATAAATAACTGGTAATAGCCTCTGTACAGCGCTGCGGAACATGTGTGCGTTATATAATAACTGGTAATAATAGTCTCTGTACAGCGCTGCGGAATATGTGTGCGCTATATAATGACTGGTAATAATATTCTCTGTACAGCGCTGCGGAACATGTGTGCGTTATATAATAACTGGTAATAATAGTCTCTGTACAGCGCTTCGGAATATGTGTGCACTATATAATAACTGGTAATAATAGTCTCTGTACATCGCTGCGGAATATGTGTGCGCTATATAATAACTGGTAATAATATTCTCTGTACAGCGCTGCAGAATATGTGTGCGCTATATAATAACTGGTAATAATAGTCTCTGTACAGCGCTGTGGAATATGTGTGCGTTATATAATAACTGGTAATAATAGTCTCTGTACAGCGCTGTGGAATATGTGTGCGCTATATAATAACTGGTAATAATAATCTCTGTACAACGCTGTGGAATATGTGTGCGCTATATAAATAACTGGTAATAATAGTTTCTGTACAGCGCTGCGGAATATATGTGCGCTATATAATAACTGGTAATAATAATCTCTGTACAGCGCTGCGGAATATGTGTGCGCTATATAATAACTGGTAATAATAATCTCTGTACAGCGCTGCGGAATATGTGCGCTATATAATAACTGGTAATAATAATCTCTGTACAGCGCTGCGGAATATGTGTGCGCTATATAATAACTGGTAATAATAGCCTCTGTACAGTGCTGTGGAATATGTGTGCGCTATATAATAACTGGTAACAATATTCTCTGTACAGCGCTGCGGAATATGTGCGCGCTATATAAATAACTGGTTATAATATTCTCTGTACAGCGCTTCGGAATATGTGTGCGCTATATAATAACTGGTAATAATATTCTCTGTACAGCACTGCGGAATATGTGTGCGCTATATAAATAACTGGTAATAGCCTCTGTACAGCGCTGCGGAACATGTGTGCGTTATATAATAACTGGTAATAATAGTCTCTGTACAGCGCTGCGGAATATGTGTGCGCTATATAATAACTGGTAATAATATTCTCTGTACAGCGCTGCGGAACATGTGTGCGTTATATAATAACTGGTAATAATAGTCTCTGTACAGCGCTTCGGAATATGTGTGCACTATATAATAACTGGTAATAATAGTCTCTGTACAGCGCTGCAGAATATGTGTGCGCTATATAATAACTGGTAATAATAGTCTCTGTACAGCGCTTCGGAATATGTGTGCACTATATAATAACTGGTAATAATAGTCTCTGTACAGCGCTGCGGAATATGTGTGCGCTATATAATAACTGGTAATAATATTCTCTGTACAGCGCTGCAGAATATGTGTGCGCTATATAATAACTGGTAATAATAGTCTGGTACTCTTTACCTAGAAGGGCGCCAGCGATTGAAATCGCGGGCGTCGGGGGTAAAATCGCGGTCATCGCGGGTAAATCGCGGGTACATAAAAATCTGCTGGCCGCGATGACCGCGATTTTCCCATAGGGAACAATGTTAAAAAGGCTGATTGACCGCGATTTTCATGTAAAATGCCTCAATGCCCGCGATTTGGCCATAGGAATCAATGTTAAATGGGCTACAGAGCCCAAATAGGCACAATTAACCCTTAAATGTCCCCCCAAATTTTTAACGCCACCCCACGATCCACGCCAACCCGAAGCGTGGCGAGCGCAGCGAGCCCGCGAGGGGCGGCGGTACGCGTCCTCCGACCTTTTCATGCCCTACTATCCACGTCGGCGTGGAGTTGAGAATAGAATAGGCCCTTATTCTGATCGGTGCGGATATTCCCGCATTCTTACGGTGCGGTCCGCACGCCACGGTGTTTTGCCGCGTGCGGCCATCGTCCGTAGAAACGCCCACGTGTCCTCCGCATTCGGACGGACTCACTCTTTAAGAACAGGGCGTGTTTACGGACGACATACAAAGCATGCGTGTGCGGGAGAAACACTCCGATTCGGCACGGTATTACAGAGTATTACAGAGTATGCTCGGGAATACCGCATCCGAACGGGAGCCAAGCGGTGCTACCGCACGTAAGCGGAGTATTTACGCCAAACAACCCACTATGAAGTATCTTCTGCTATACATCACATGACCCACTTATTCAATTACCTATCCTCATAAAAAAATGCTTATTTGGAATTGGAATCAATTAGATTCCAATATATCCTTACAAGCATGCCTAACACATGCATTGCACACATTAACCCTTACAGCAATTGAAGTGCAATGGTTTGTATTACACCCTGTGTAAAAGATTATAACCAATCTACACATATACTATTTAAAGTGCAAATAAAACCAACAACTGTAAACTTGCATAAAGAATTTATTTAAACAGACAATTAACAGAAATAAAAAAATATAAAATTATAAATTAAATAAGCAGGTCTTTGAGGTCCTGCAGGTCTGCTTGAAGGAGCCGCAGATGGTGCTCCGCTCGCAGGAGGGCCCCACGCACCCCCTCATCTGCCGGTGTGGTGTCATCTGTGGGCATGTCAAAGGGGCAAAAATTAGTCATGTTATTCTTGCATACATTTCACATACTGCGACATAAATTGCACAAATGCTAGGTGACATGTGTGTATATATATATATATATATATCTATGTATGTAGAGAGATAGAGACACACATAGATAAATAGATATGACACATACATATATACATACATGCTAACTTATTTACTACATACTGTATTTTTTGGCCTATACCCTTTACTCTGCAGAAGACATAACAGTCATATTGTTTCTTCTCAGTCACAACCCACCCATGACTAACCAATGACAACCAGGTCATGGCCTCCGTCAATAAGAACTTGTCACAATCTGCTCAGTTTAAGTTCAGTGATGGTTCGTGGCATGGGAGTTATGCAAATGTCAGGAATGCACAGTACACACCCTCAAAATCATAATTCTGTCTAAACCAAGCTACAATTCTGTGAGGGCAAAAAAACAATCAGAACTACAGGGGGTGTTTAGGTAGAGGAGGTTCCTGGGACACTGGCAACTTCTGACTCCATTCCAAGGTAGGCCGGGCCATACTCCATTTATAGCATACATCCTATAAGTTTATAAATAACATTCACCAACAATATAGATTCCACTATTTGATGGGTCATAATCAACGCTTGCAGCAGGTGAATTTAATCCACAAATGATCCACTCATCCCTTTACTCCAGGATCCTGTTTAACTACAACGGTTATGTGGCAGTCAAAATGGAGCTCCAAGCCATCCCACAAACCGGTGTAATTCAGAGGTGTCCTGGATGAAAGGGATGCCTTGGACACCCCATCTAACCCGTACCTGTATCTGTAGCTACCCACTTTGGGGTCTATATGAATAGTATGGGTCAAAAATTTTTTATCACCAGTGCAACATAACAAATACCAGTACAACTACTTCATGAATGATGCATTATGTTAACATACCGATCTGCTGGTATTCCGGGGCCTGGCACGCCTCCTCCCCATCGTCATCCGACTCCTCCGGGGCAACCGTGGCCTCCTCAGCCCCCTCCTCCGCCAGCTCCTCTGCAACAACAACCTCCTCCTCCAACTCCTCCTCCACCTCCACCTCCTCCTCCTCCTCCTCCTCCTCCTCCTCCTCCACCACCACCTCCTCCTCCACCTCCTCCTCCGCCACCAACACCTCCTCCTCCGCAACCAACTCCGCTTCCACATCCTCCTCCACCACCTCCTCACGCACCTCCTCCTCCACCACCATCTCCTCCTCCTCCACTTCCTCCTCCTCCACCACCATCTCCTCCTCCTCCACTTCCTCCTCCTCCACCCTTGCCGCCACCTCCTCCTCCGGGTCTTGGGCCTCCTCCTGGCCCAGGGCTGCCTCCGCCTCTTCACGGGCCTGTCGTGCTTGGGCTCGTGCTGTGTGGTAGAAAAAAACATCATGGTCAATGTGGGGTCATTGGGGCACATGTATTAATCCATAACAAGACATACATGGAAGGGTGATAATGATGGCAAACGATGCAAGAAAGTAGCTCCTTACTGTTAATGGATTCCAAATTGTGACATTTAAATTAGTATGTGATTGGTAGTAATTTGTTCACACATTACAACCCAGGCATTTATCAATGTGTAACACATATTAGATCTGGCACATTGTATGCATCATAATCCTCAATGCTATGGCATTACATATAAAAGCCACATGACTGCATGTTAACCAGGAAGAAGCACACATAACAGTCTATGGACTTTTAAACCCATGGACACCCACTTATCATGAGACACATTTTATTGTTTATATATGCTATGTTGTAAGTGCGAAATTTCATAGCTAAAATACTCACAATCAGCAATTTCGCCCCTGAGTTGCTGGAGCAGCTGGGGCTGGCGCCTGCGGAGGTCCGACCACCGCCTCTCCAGCTGGCCGAGGGACCTACGCACCCGAGTGCGGGCGTAAATTCGGCGCCCTGCCGCAGCATAGGCCCTCCGCTTATGCCGGTTCGTGATAAAGGGCCCTGCACGGCCCAGCCTTGTCTCCATGACGGAGACAAGAACCCTCAGCTCCGCATGTGTGAAGGGTTCTGCCCTTCGTGTCTCCGCCATGTTGACAATGGCATCAATCAACCAATCAGGTGGTGGCATTGGTTGATCACAGTTATTTGTGTTAATAACTTTATTGTTCATCTTTACATGAACAGCGTCTCTGCGCCAACACAAATGGTGACAAATTCGCTTGCCTTCAAAACAGTAGTGTTGATGTATGGCAATGAACAAATCTGATATATATAAAACACAGTGTGTATGCACTTAGCAAATCCAATGACGCCTCGCTCCGCCAAGCAACGCGTGCTATAGCTTAGCAACGCATAGCTGTACTTAGCATTATTTACTCTATGCATCTATGTGTATGCGTACATTTATGTGTAAAAGACACATACACACACTTGCAGGTATCCTGAGACCAGCATTATACAACAGCCCTGCCTGCCTGCCTGCCTGCCTGCCTGCCTGGCTGCCTGCTCCTTGAAATGTTGAAACATGTGAATAAATTCTAATATCATATATATAGATATATATATATATATATATATATATATATCTGCAAACAAATCAGACATCAACACATGAAAAAATCCAAAACACATTACAGAATAAAACAATGTACTCACCAGTCATCAGGGATAGTATCAACTACAATAATGAAGATATAACAAACACATAAGATCCCTTTAACAAGGTATAATAATTAGCACCAATATTTAACTTCCCCCAAAACTAAGCACATATGATAAATATCTCCTATTTCTTTGCCATTAGGAGGGCAGGCTGGCTAATTTTCGTGTTGTAACACTGACAACTAACACACTGTACTTATTTGAAGGGGTGATTTGTACAATAATTGGTGTGTTCTGTCAACTCGATAACATGTACCTGAAGTATCTTTGCGCCACAGAGTCCCGCAGCTGGTATCCCCTCCGGCATTCAGGGGCGCGGGATGGGCGCATGGGCGGATCTTGCGGCTCAGATGGTACCTCCCACTCATCAAAGGGTATCTCACGCCGCACAGCAATGTTGTGGAAAAATATACACAGGCCCACGATCCTCGACACCATTTCAGGCGCATATTGTAAGTCACCACCAGTGCGGTGGAGCACTCTAAATCGACCTTTTAAAAGGCCAATTGAGCGCTCCACCACTTGCCTGGTGGCAACATGCGCCCGATTGAATGCCTCCTGTGGGCCCGGTGCTGGGTAGCTGTACGGCGTAAGTAGCCAGGGCGTACATGGGTAACCGGAGTCACCCAGAACCCACGCATCACGGCCTTCCAGCTCTTGGAGTCTATGCCATATCCCGGTTTGTCGGATGACATGAGAGTCATGGGCACTTCCGGGAAACTTTGAGTTGAAGGCGAGAATCTCCATGGATGGGCCACATACCACCATCACGTTCAGTGAGTGGAACAATTTGCGGTTCCTATATATCTTCTCACTTCGAGATGGAGGCACAAATGGTACATGGGTGCCATCCACAGCCCCTATCACATTAGGGAAGCCAGCAATTTGATGGAAGGCCTGCTGGCTTCTGCGCAGGGTCTCGGTGGCAAATGTCATGGCCATGAAGTGCCCTTTGCGCCTGAACATGGCCGACGTCACACGCCTCAGGATTCGGCAGAAGGCCGGCTGAGATATTCCAGCAAGTACTGCCACTACTTGTTGGAATGATCCTGAGGCGCAGAAATGCAACACCGCCAGCAGCTGTGTGTGAGGCGGAATTGCTGTCGTGATCCCGTGTAGAGGTTCCAGATCGCTCTGAATTAAGGTGAGCAGATCCAGAATTACATGTGGTGGTAACCGGTACCTAGTAAGTACCTCATCATCGGGCATAGCAAACAGAGTCACCCGTGTGCGATAGATTCTAGCACGTCCTGGCCTCCTTGGCCGACGAGTGGGGAGAGCCGCAAGTGCCCTTAGCCTCCTCTCCATGTAGCGCATAATAGCTTCAGCAACCTATAAAGAAATGAACATAAATACTGATGCACCTATGCACATAATGGCCATATCCCACTACAAATAGATTTGTAGCCTTCAATACGTACAATAGATGGCCGCCCCGTGAAATCCCGCAGATCCATTTGACTCTCTAATGATGACACAATAATATGAACTCAATACACACCGTCCAAAACACACAGATAAAGGTGTCAGCATTTTTTGCCGACATCATGTACTATGACACATTTCATCTATTGCTGGGACATGTTGTCCTGCAATAGATGAACCCACACAGGTTTAAGACCTGTGAGTGAAATAGTGAACATGTGACATGTTGCAATAATGATACACCCACTTTGCTGGCCCAACAATCTGTAGTCAGTGAGGCAATGGTGCATACATTCATACACTTACATTGTTAATGGATATCATATCTACAAGGAGCATGGAAGAGCTTACCTTAGACCCTGACAAGTCCAGATCTGGAGACAAATGATTCTAGCAGGAAGTCACTATTTATAGGGCTCTCACATGTGTGGTCTATAACAGTAGAGATGAGTATTGCATGACTTGTGGGCTGGATTCTCTAAGGGATTGGGCTACTTTTAGCTTGCACTAAAACGCCACAATACCACAGTAGTCATGAATGAAATGTCATGTCATGCTAGCAAATAGCATGTGTATTGTGCAATAGTCACAGGTGTATCAGAAGATTCTATGCAATGTTAGCATTGGTGACCAGTATTTCATGTAGAACTTTCGCCAGGTTTTACACAATGGAATTTCCGCCACCGTATGCGGCGCGAAAAAACAGCGACGTACGCTCACGCACGGAACGCAGCTGCCGCTGATGTCCGCCAAACAGATTACACAAACAGTATATAAAGGTGTATTAGAAGGTGACAATGTTGTTGCTAACATGGCTGGATCCCAACCAGAGGTGGACCCAGTGCTGCAGCAACTATTTGACCAGATGGACTCCAGCACCACCTATGTGCCACTGCACATGCGGCCAGTGGGTAATGAGGAGGCTGCTGCCCCTTCTACAGCAGGGGAACCTGCACCTGACCATTCTACAGCAGGGCAACCTACACCTGGCCCTTCTGCAGCAGGCCAACCTGCAGCTGGCTCATATCCACCATCAGCAGAATTGTTTGGAACACAACAGGGGACTTCACAAGGTAGTACCATGGCCAGCACTTCAAGTGCAGCGACTGGTGCCAGGGGGCGTGGCCAGGGACGTGGCAAGGGGCGAGCCAGTGCAACAGCGGAACCACCCAAAAAAAATAAGGCATATGAAGCACAGGAGCTGGCCATCCTGGTTCCCCGAGCACGTGATTGGATAGAGTGTCCATCCGAGAAGCTGACACACACACGCAGATGGAAGATTTGGGAACAGATAACGGCAGAGATTAATGAAGTAGCGCCACAAGTTCGTGAGACGGACCATGTGAAGAAGAGGCAAGTTGTTTTGTGATACATGTGGCCAGTAATAGCCAAGTAATGATTGAATTGATGCTTAGATGCATTTAGCAAATGGGCCGTGAGGTTGTTACGATACACATACATTATTGCCATGTTATTTCGTTGAGAGTTAGAGTAGGGTGATTGTGAATGTGTATTGTAACGGTTGATATCCTAGTTGCATGTAATATTATATATGGGACATTAATCACATGTTGTAATATGTAGCACAGAGCAATGGCTGCAACAGCTAACATTGGGAGTGACATGTATTAATATGTCAACTTACATTGCAGGTGGCAGGACTTCAAAACCAACCTGAAGAGGAAGATGACCAAGCGGTGGGACCACAGCCAGACATCTGGGGCCGGCCCCATGCCATCAGGGCTAGAGCTCACCCCCCTGGAGGTGATGGCCGAGAGCTGTATATCAGTTGAGGAGATCAGGGGGGTGAGCACGATGGATAGCGAGGCCCCAGCTGAAGTGTTTGCGTCTTTTCTGGAAGGTAAATATTGGTCATGCCATAAACTTGTGCAAGTAATTATCGTAGAATGTCTACTAATTGTGTTTATCTTTTCCCACAGACACCCCACCGCTTGGTGACGACTCTGTTCAGGAGGTGGAGGAGTCCGTGCCACCTGGCCCCAGAGGTAGGCCTGTGCAGCAGCAGGCATCGGGCCAAGCCGATTTGGCCGCCTTGGCCGAGGTGCTTGGGGACATCAACCAGCAGGGAGACTTGGCATCAGAACGGGTGCGTAGGACCGAGGAGATCCTGGCGAGCTTGGTCAGCACCCAGCAGTCCATGGCTGCGAGCATGCAGGCCATGGCTGCAAGTGCTCAGGTGCTGGCCGAGCAAGCCACCCGCCAAAATGATCTCCTCCTCCACCATAATGAGCTTATGGTGGAGCTGGTTACCAGCAACAGGGTCCTAATGGCATCCGTTTCTGGTGCATTACCAGCGGCAACACTCCCTGCTGGCAGGAGGGGTAGACCAGCCAACCCCTCCACATCATCTGCTCCACCTGCCCCAGCATCTGGCCGTCCCCGAAGAGCTGCTGCACAGGCCAAGGAGCCTACCAAGGCCAAACGTGGTCGGAAATGAACTTGTGGCTGCATTAATCTCTGCCGTTATGTGTTCCCAAATCTTCCATTGTGCTGTGTGTGTCAGCTTCTTGTGTCCAATCACGTGCTGAGGGGAACCAGCTGAGCCCTTGCTTCATATGTCCTTTGTGGTTCCCCTGTTGCCCTCTTTTGCCTGCCATTACTGTCAGCTGTACTTGAAGTGATGGCCATGGTACTATCTTGTGAAGTCCCCGGTTGTGTTCCAAATGATTCTGCTGATGGTGCATATGAGCCAGCTGCAGGTTGGCCTGCTGCAGAAGGGCCAGGTGTAGGGTGCCCTGCTGTTGAATGGTCAGGTGCAGCTTGCCCTGCTGTAGAAGGGCCAGCAGCCTCCTCATTTCCCACTGGCTGCATGTGCAGTGGCACATAGGAGGTGCTGGAGTCCATCTGTGTGCAATTATATTTGTTTTGTATTATTATTTATTTTGCGGCATTCCTGCCATGTTGTTTATTGTTTGTATGTATTATTTTATGGTCATTGCATCACACTGGCATTGACTGTGACATGAATATAAATAAATGTGTTTACTTTACCCAAAATGTGTGGTTTCATGAGTACATGTCAAATACACATGTGTATTGCTAGTATTAATATTCTGTCATGTCCATTGTTAGCAGTTTGAAAGTGTCTGACAAGTACAGCATATGTGGGTGTTTAGTACGGGTTCCTTGAAGCAGCAATGGTTTCAATTAAAGCACTGACAAGCGTCCTATTAGTGAGTAATGAGTAAAGGAGTAGATTCTATTGGGTTCAGGTGTTAATGGTTGTAGTCATTAGGCGTACGTTCGCCTACCGCATGAACGAGTGGTGTCCGCAAAGCAATAGTACACTTGTGGACACCGCACATTTCTGGCCTTTTTGATCGCGTGCATTCGGAGTGGTTTCCGAATGTACGCCCCCCAACATAAGTGTACTCCCCCGTGTCCGCCCATGTTTCCGCCCCGTTTTGCCCACTTTGAAACTACGCCCATGTGTCATTCCGCATGACGCCCATAATACGCCCCTATTTCCCGAATGATAGCGGTGAACAGTTCTGGACGGGATCTGGCCGAACTGGTACCGAGTCAAGGCGTGGCACATGCGCGTTGCGTTCTCCACGCATGCGCATACGCCGTAAACACGCGATCCGAAAGTATGCGGTAAAGTCCGCGTCAATCAGAATAAGGGCCGTGTGGCGAGCGCAGCGAGCCACCGAGCCCGAAGCGTGGCGAGCGCACGCGGATACCTTCACAGGTAAACGCGTCCCTTCGCGGACTTCACAGGTGTCCGCGTGGCCACGGACACCTGTGAAGCCCGCGAGGGGACGCGTTTACCTGTGAAGGTATCCGCGTCCCCTCGCGGGGCTCGCTGCGCTCGCCACGCTTCGGGCTCGGTGGCTCGCTGCGCTCGCCACACTATTCTATTCTCAACTCCACGCCGACGTGGATAGTAGGGCATGAAAAGGTCGGAGGACGCGTACCGCCGCCCCTCGCGGGCTCGCTGCGCTCGCCACGCTTCGGGTTGGCGTGGATCGTGGGGTGGCGTTAAAAATTTGGGGGGACATTTAAGGGTTAATTGTGCCTATTTGGGCTCTGTAGCCCATTTAACATTGATTCCTATGGCCACATCGGGTCCATTGAGGCATTTAACAGTAAAATCGCGTCGGTCGGGCCATTTAACATTGATTCCTATGGGAAATCGGGTGCATCGCGTCGCGGGCATCGCGGGTACATTTATGGCCGGCCGCGACGCGACCGACGCGATTTCCATGTTTAACATGGGTTTCAATGGGAAATCGCGGGCATCGCGTCGGTCGCGTCGCGGCCAGACATAAATGTACCCGCGATCACCACGACGGGCGCCCTTCTAGGTAAAGAGTACCAATAGTCTCTGTACAGCGCTGTGGAATATGTGTGCGTTATATAATAACTGGTAATAATAGTCTCTGTACAGCGCTGTGGAATATGTGTGCGCTATATAATAACTGGTAATAATAATCTCTGTACAACGCTGCGGAATATGTGTGCGCTATATAAATAACTGGTAATAATAGTTTCTGTACAGCGCTGCGGAATATGTGTGCGCTATATAATTAACTGATAATAATCTCTGTACAGCGCTGTGGAATATGTGTGCGCTATATAAATAACTGATAATAATCTCTGTACAGCGCTGCGGAATATGTGTGCGCTATATAAATAACTGATAATAATCTCTGTACAGCGCTGCGGAATATGTGTGCGCTATATAAATAACTGATAATAATCTCTGTACAGTGCTGCGGAATATGTGTGCGCCATATAAATAACTGATAATAATTATATATATATATATATATATATATATATATATATATATATATTATATAATGTATTAGTTGTGCCCGGTTTTTAGCTTCAGTGTTATTTCGTTAACCTAAACAATTATTTGAGATGTGTCCCGTTTATTCCATAAGCCCCATACCCACTGGCGTCTACTCTTGTATTCAGGAGCATTTACTGTATGCCTTATATGCGCTGTGTGTAATCCAGACCCCCACCTACTGTAGGTCATACCTAGAGAAATCACTGGGGAGGGGGGGGGATTTTCCTCCTGTCTGACTGCGAATGTACTAACATCCACCGCATGTCGCTGGTGTATAGCGCCACCCCAGTGGGTAACTGGCCCCATGTAACCCGTCTGAGGTCGCCCTCTCGTTACATGTAGGATCATTATTTCCATCTTATCTATGAAATACTTATTGAAGATGGGTCGTAAAAAGACTTCAGCAATTCTGGCACAAAGTAACAGAGGTTACAGTGATAAGTGTGTTATATACCGCGATGCTGGAGTTAATAAGTTACCATTTGAAATGTATTTAATTGTATATATGTATGTTCTAAAGGTGATGATAATGATTGTAATAAACCAGCGGGCAGCCTTGGTGATCTCTGTCCTGTCCCATAGGTCTGGCAGATTAAGGAACAGGGAAGCTTCTTTGTATCTTTACAGGGAAACCTTTTGGTTGATCTGTGGATTTTATATTGTATTTGTAATGCTAGACTATGGTAATATCCTATATGATAACAGCCTAACGCTGCTCCTCACCTAGATGGTGCCCCAGTACAGCTTTCCTGGGCCCCGGGCCTCTGGAAGGGCCCGGGTAGCTCATTTTGCCCACCGCAACCCCCCGACTGCCTCCATCGGCTTTTGAGCCAGTCAGAGCTTGCGTATCGGCAGCCAATCAGAGCAGCTGCCGGTACACGAGCTCTGATTGGCTCACCAGCCGGTGCTGCATTTTAATTGTCAGCCGGCATCCTGAGTTGAAGAAGTATGTGCTCTGGGGCCTCCGGGCTGCAGCTCAGTGGAAGAGGAGATGGGGGAGCAGGAGCCGGTTCACGGTAAGTCAAGTGAGAAGGGGGGGCTGGGCCCGGACTGGAAATGGGTCCTGGGCCTCAAAATTCCTGACGGCAGCCCTGTTCTACTCTTTAACATGCATTACTTATCCTTGGTCTTACCGTTGTCCAGGTGTAAATGTAGCCATCGATGTTTAATACAGGTACAACGTAGAAGTCTACTTCTTTAAGGAAGTTATTCAGGAAAGCATCGGTCCTGTAATTATTGACAATCTGCAGAAGGGAATACAGAAGGAGGTCATATGAAGTATCTATTATATTATATTATATTATATTGCAGTATGTGTACAGTACAGAACGTATTGGCAGAAGTGATCTGATTGGGCAGCAGTAATAAGGTTGTATTGCAGCCACGTAGTATGGGAGCTGAGGAGGATCTGATGGGTCCATGCATTAATGCGGCATACACATGAGGCTGCTGTAGCTCTCAGCTATCTGACCGTGTGTATGGGGCATAAGCTTCAGGCAAAGATAAAGGGAAGAGAGATAAAGTCGCAATCAATCAGCGACTAGTTGCAATGTTGCAGGCTGGGTTATAAAAATGACAGTTAGGAGCTTGTTGGTAGATAATTTCTCCCCGTCAACTTTATCTCTCTCCATAGTAAATACACCTTAGGATCCACAGGGATATCTGGCGAGACTGAGCTGAGGAAAACGGGCGACGTGTCTGTGACACTGCAGACTTGCCACCGGGGCACTGCTCAAAAAGTTCAGGTCAACGGTCCCCATGACAAATACTGTTGTGTAAATGCAGGGCCGTAAGTAGGTGATGGTGAGCAGGGCACTGCACCATGGGGGCACCTAATTGCCCGTGCTTCTGGCTGGCAGGGTTCAGGGAACAGTAGTGCCCCATACAGCAGCCTTGACTCTGATTGGTAAAGAGCCCGATATTTTTGGATGAATAGAAGAAGTCTTGTACGGAACAACAAGCTGCTGCCCGTGGGCAGTAATCTCACTAAGATGCCCCGTTACAATACACATGCAGGATATGACTTACCTCTTTCACAAACCACTGACAGAAAGCGACCGAGATCCATTCTCTGGCATGGAAGCCGCAGTCAATAAACATGATTTTCTTCTTCTTGTCCGATGGCCATCCAATCTGCAAGCAAATTACCGTACAGTCAGTGGTCAAAGTGGAAATTTAGAAGTGGGGATATGGAAAGTAGAGGCTGTAACCATGTTCGTGCCAAAGGCCACTCAAAGGGGGACATGTCCTTCAGTGTAGTGTACTACCCCATATACCTCTTATACGCATTGTGCAACCCAATAGTAGACCCCGTTATACTTGCCCCTTACACATTATGCCACACAGAATGAGTCCAAATTCACATTATGCCACTCAAAATAAGCCAGAATTCACACGGAATAAGTCACATCAAAATGCAAATTATGCCACATGGAATAAGCCAGAATTTAAATGGAATAAGTAATTTCAAAATTCAAAATTCATATATTATCATTAACATGGAATGAGTCAAAGTCACATGGAATGAGTCAAAATTCACAAGGAATGAGTCAAAATTCACATAATTCCACACGGAATAAACTCAGGGATGGTACCAAGGGACTGGTGCATAGCTAACGTAGTAGCAATATGGAAGAAAGGTAGCAAAACTAACCCTGAAAATTAGGCCTCACATCCATTGTGGGAAAAATATTAGAAGGAATAATAAGAGATAGTATCCAAAATTTCTTAGAACAGGAGAAGGTGAGACGTAAGGCTCACAATGGGTTCGTCAAAAATAGATCATGTCAGACTAATTTAATTAGCTTCTATGAGGAAGTCAGTAGGGGGTTGGTGTTACATCTGTTGATGTAATACTTCTTGATTTCGCTAAAGCTTTTGACATGGTGCCTCATTAAAGGTTATTAATAACACTAGGTAGTTTAGGGTTAGGAGATAATATTTGTAATTTGATTAAAAACTGGTTGCACAATCGGGGACAGAGAATGGTGGCAAATGGCATACATTCCAGCTGGGGTAAGGTCCAAAGTGGAGTCCTACAAGGTTCAATATTGGGACCCATCTTGTTTAATATATTCATTAATGGAAGTGACGTAGTGAGTAAAATTGCAATATTTACAAATAGCACAAAATTGATTGAAGAAATGATCTCAGGAGAGGATGTGGATACACTACAAAGTGATTTATTGAACTGGAAAGGTGGAAAATGCAGTTTAACATTGATAAATGTAAAGTAATTAATTATGGGAACAATAATGAACAAGCTATTTATAGGCTAAATTGAGTTATTATAGAGAATTCTGCTGTAGAGAAGGACTTGGGGGTCATCATAGATGATAAATTAGGTAATGGTGCACACTGCTCAAGTGCAGCAGCAAAAGCAAACCGGACACTGGCATGAATTAAAAGGGGAATGGATTCAAGGGATGCCAATGTGATAGTGCCTCTTTACAAGGCATTGATGAGATCACACTTGGAATATTGTGTTCAGTTCTGGGCACCGCACCTTAAAAAGGACATAAATGAATTGGAACAGGTACAGAGAAGGGCGACTAAGCTAGTAAAAAGTCTTGAATCACTAGAATACAAAGATACAGTTAGATAGGTTGAACTTGATGGACTAACGTCTTTTTTCAACCTTAATTACTATCTTACTATGGAATAAGCCAAAATTCACACTTATTGAGCCAAAATTCACATAATGCCACATGGAATAAGACAAAATTCACATGGATTAAGTCAAAATTCCCATTATGCCACACTGATTCATCCCAAATTCAGAGAGAGGGATGGCAGGGACAGAGATGGCGGGGATGCAAGGACAGAGATGGCGGGGATACGAGGACAGATAGTGGGGATGTGGGGACAGAAAAGGCAGGGACAGAAGCGACGGGGACGTAAGGACCAAGATGGCGGAGATGCGAGGACAAATAGCAGTGATGCGGGGACAGAGAAGGCAGGGACAGAAGCGACGGGGGTGTAAGGACAGAGATGGCGGGGATGCAAGAACAGAGATGGCAGGGATGCGAGGACAGATAACGAGGATGCGGGGACAGAGAAGGCAGGGAGAGAAGCGACGGGGGCGTAAGGACAGAGATGGCGGGGATGCGAGGACAGAGAGCGTGGATGCGGGGACAGAGAAGGCAAGGACAGAGATGGCGGGCGGGGATGCAAGGACAGAGATGGCGGGGATGCGAGGACAGATAGCAGGGATGCGGGCCAGAGAAGGCAGGGACAGAAGCCACCAGGGGGCCTAAAGACAGAGACTGTGGTGATGCAAGGACAGTGATGCACTATAGCAGGATATGTATTGTGTATATGGTAGTACTATATTATTACAGCCATCTGACCTGCAGACACATTACCATATGGTATTATTATATTACTACTGCCGTGCACTGGTAATATGCACGATCCATCTACGCATGATGGGGCAGATGTAACAATGAGTGATATTTTGTTATTTCTCATTATGAATTATAAATGATGAGCAGCTAAACAGCTCCTGACTGTCATTTTAATGACAGTAAATAGCTGACAGGCTGGAGGGGATAGGATTAACATCCTGAAGGACGGATATCTCCAGTCAGGATACCAATGACCCATCGTAACTTGCAACCGATGCCAGAATCCTGACAGCTGGCATCCCCAATGTTAATAATTATTAACATACAGTAATAATACAGTAATAATAGGAGACACAAAGCACATACTGTATAGGGAATATATTATCCCTAATTTACTGAATACAGGCAGTGGCCGCTTATAGTTTAACACACTTGGTTTCATTCCTTCTTTGCTTTCTGTATTTTATCAAAAACAATAAAAGTTATAATTAATTTTTATTATACGACTCTTATTGCACCCAAACTATTGCTTACTTTTTCTTTGGTGTTTCAGGTTTATATCTAAGCAGTGGTTAGAACCTCCAAATCTTAATTGAAAGGCCAAATAACCCATCATAAGTTGGGGAAAAGTGGGTCATTGATATAATATTGTGGACTGGTGCAGGATTCATATCTGTATGGGTGGTGAAGGTAAGTATACTTACCGTACCCCTATAAGGATTCCCGCTATCAGGATGCTGGCATCGGTACTGTGACTGCTGGCATCCCGTCTGCTGGTCATCTGTATGTGTTCTGGCTGGAACACCATTTAGCATACAGAATAATTGATAAGTGATCTTACTCACCGTAGAACCTCCATTATGGATACATCTAGTTTTTAGAGGCTGATTGTTGAGATTTCCTTAACGTTCAGTTACAAGTGAATAAATTTCAGTAATTTTAAGAAGAAAAAATAGTTATGGAAAATGTATGAAGGCTCGGAGAGAGAAGTCCAAATCAACCAATCAGCTTCTGCCATTTTTCTAGCACAGTCTTTGAGTTGGAAGGGGATTGGTTGCTGAGTGACACTCCTCCACTGAATCTCCCTCTAGACCTCGATCCATCTCCTATTTGGAAGAGTATAATATTGTACAACTCACCTTAAAGTAGTATATTGATCTCCGCTCATATGTACTCCCCAGGTACAGCTTTGTCACCAAGTCACTGTATCTCACTTTAATCTCATCCATCCACTCATAGATCTGCAATAAGTGTGTGCTTCAGTGAGTGAGCTTTCTACAAAGGACTTGGGGCATTTTACCTCATCATCATCATCATCATCCAACATTTATAAAACCCCAAATACAAGAGATCCAAGGCAAACAAAGGAGACAGAGGGGAACGTTACTTTGTGAGGTTCAAAACAGCATTGGGATTAGGGTCCCAATGTTGGGGCAGAGAATGCCAGGTGGGGTATGTGGAAGGACATCCGAATGATAGGTCAACAATGTTTTACTGACAATCAATGGGTCGATACGTAAAGCTCAATGTACACCAAGTGAACAATGACACAATCGAATGGTTGACCTAACAATGGTTGACACATGAAAAGTTTGACGTGAGTTTTTTTACGATTATTTCCCGTTTTTGCACTTTCATACTTTTCTCTACCCGTGGACTCTGATTGGAAATGGTAAAGTGTGCCGAGAGCAGCCATTGTGCAGTGAGATACTTGGTGCTCAGACATCGACATTGACAGAAAAACACTCAAAGACTTGTGGTACCCTTTTCATGTGTCAACGTTTTCTTTACCGACCATTTCTGTGCGTTGAATTATTGCCAATGTCAACAACTTACATGTTGACCTTTCGTCAATGTTGAGCTTCTGCATGTTGACCTTTTGGTATTGACTTATTCATTGCCGACTTAGACTCTGTCGACCCTACGATCTATTCCCGGTGGAGGTTATGGAGTTGGTGACGGTTGTGTTTAGTGCTCTGTATCGGGGACCCTTTGATATCTGCAATAGTAATGCTACATACGAACACACGGCTCGACTTGGTCTATTTTCTATTCGATTCTGCTTATATAAACAAGGTCAAATCGAAATCGAATGGACATTGAGTGGTTTTCAGCCGCATTTGATGCCGATTCGATCCTGATGCGCTGCCCTGCGGCATTGAAATCGAGTAGAAAAATAGGCTGTGCAGGCAAGACTATATAGTACAGATCAAGTATAGATCTGTCCTAGATCTGTGCTAGATCTGTACAATATCTGTACTATGTGGTCCAAATCAAATGCGTTTTACTTGCCGTCCGATTCAATCCCGATTCAGTCCCAATCGAATCAGGGTCGAATCACAAGTAAAATCAGGTGTACACCTCTTAGTACTACACCTAATACTTCTAGAGAAGAACTGGTTTGCATTGTGGGGGTGCGGGTGGCTGATGTCACATGATGTCAGTGACCACCCCCTTTTTGGCGAACAGCGCCGGAAATAAAAGTTAGTTTTCACTGACTGTTAAGGGGAGAGGAATCCTTCGATGGTCGATTTCCCGCCCGATAGGCAGAGAATATACGCTGCTTATAAAGCGTGTCTGAATCAGGCCCAAAGAACCAACCAATCAACTCCTACCTGTAATTTTTCAAGCAGAGCCTGTAACATGGCAGCTCGGAGCTGATTGGCTGGTACTTGATCTCCTCCCACATGTGAAATTTCGGGGGCACTTCAAAACCTACAGCGCTTGGGGCAGAATGATTTCTCGGACAGACAAGCTGTCACCTACTGTACCTCATCCATCGGGTGATACTGCGTGTAGACATAATTCTCCAGCGACACTGCCTTGGCGTTTCTCCTATTGGCTGTGTTTTTGTCTATTGAATGCTGCACATCATTAATCAGCACACTACAAAGCAAAAACATTAACGTTAGACATTCATTTGTGATGGTCATTTTCCATTTAATAGGTATTGCCGGCTAGGAAGCTTTATTACTAAGCACCGATGACTACAAAGCAAACCTCGTGTTTTTGGTGCTAATTTAGATTCTGTTTTTAATCATCGATAGTCATTGATAAAAATTGATAAAATCCGCTAAAATTATGTAATTTTTTGCAGTTTAAAACATGGAACTCGTGTGTATCAGATCTCCATGCCCGTGGGAACCACAAATTTCTGGTGGATTTAAATTTCTGCAGAACATAACCTTTCACCTATAGTACTAAGTGCAGGGGGGTGGCGGACGGGGTCCCGGCATTCGGGATCCCGACAGTCATTTACCCGACATCGGGATCCTGAATGTTAAAAAACCGATAGACGGGTCCCCGACGGCCACCGGCTATCTCCCTTGTGGGGGTCCACGACCCCCATAGAGGGAGAATATAATAGGTGGCGAGTATAGCGTGGCGAGCCCGCAATGGGCTTAATTGCGCTCACCATGCTGTCTGAGTCCGGCCAGACGGGATCCCGATGTCGGGCTAATGACTGTCGGGATCCCGACTGTCGGAACCCTATACCACACCCGTGCAGGGAATGTATACCTACAGGTGCCCTCAGTAGGACTATAGCAGATACAGTTGTTATAGAATAAATCAGGGTGTGTGGCACAGCGTTTGCTGCCGATTCCCTATAGAAGCCTATGGGCTTCTCTCCGCAACATCGTCAGAGGGATCCGTCACGGATCCCACCCAGCATCCCCTGCAGACGGTGCCATCCTGGAAGTCCATGAGCTACCCTGTGCGTTACTAATCGCATACTGTATGTTAGTGCATATATGATTAGTAAGAATGCGGTAGCCGGCGGAGAGGGGTGGTGCCCAGATTGTGATAAAATGGACAGTGATAAAATGGAGAGGGATAAACCACCAACCAATCAGCTCCTTTCTGTCATATTTAAACCCATCATGTGACATAGCAGTGAGGAGCTGAGTGGCTGGTGGTTTTCACTCTCCGTTTTATCACTTTACAAGCTTAGTACATCTGGCCCGGAGTCCTCTACATGAGGTCTCCTTCACAAGTAACCGGCATGAGGAAAGGCGGAACGTACTGTACCTGTACGGAATTTCATACTGGAGAAGTTTGTCCTTCATTGGTTGCAGATAAGCAGAAGGGATGTGAACATGGACCTTGCTTCCCTGCTGAATTGCTTCCGGAGAACGTGGCTTCCACAAGTCCAGCTAAAACAATAGGTACTGGTCAGGACACGACAGAAATTCGCGCCTCTCATATAACGGCCAACTTACTGCAGCTTACGCACTTTGTATGTCTACTAACATGAACCAATTGCAGTCATTGGATTATGACATATTTGGGCGTTTCCCAGCCCAGCATTTCATGGGTGTCCCATATAAAAGCGGCCATGATGGAGTGTGTCAGGGGCAGGCAGCTGACATCATATAGGGTACGGGGCATAGCCATACCTTTGCAATTAGGCCCCACCTCCAACAGTACCTAAGCCCATCCCTGCTCTCTGCAGCCCTGCCAGTGGGGTACAGTAGAGACAAATAGGTATAACTGATCAGCTACAGTAACAGCTGCCCAGTGTTGAATTACTATTATACAATGTAAGCAGAATATTTTGGGTGTTCCCTACCAGGTAACTACCTAATAATGACTGTATTATGTTAGGGTGGGCCGGGCTTATGCTACATTGTTGCTTTCATTCACTCATTGTTACCCTTGTTACTTACCAACCATTCGTTTGCTATGTCCTGCAGATATGAGGCATGTTTGGCCGTCTTGGGGACAATTTCTAGGACTTGATCTCTGTGATAAATATAATAACACACATTACAAATATACAAATGGGTGGGTGCTGGGGGACACTATTAAACATGTCTGAAACTAGGATTTGTAGCTCCTATAGTAGAGAGGTAATTCTGCCATCAAAAAAATTGAAATTAAATTGATCACTCTGTAGTGCAATCTTACTCACATTACACCACACTGAACTACCCCTTATTAGTGTTACACCAAACTGAAGTCCTCTTTCTACCCACTACGCCACACAGCAGTATACAGCAATAATGAGAAGTAGAATTGTCTCTTTGCTGGCGCACTTAAGAAGAGGATTTATATTCTTAAAATATAACCTTTATTGTATATCATCGTATCTATAAGAAGGCAATCTGGAATATAACAGAAAGTACAGAGTACTTTGCAATAAAGAATCGAAACAAGTGATTACAAACTTTATGTCTGCATTTATTGCACATGTTGCTATATAATATAATATGTGTGAATCTATATAATTGTGACACATAGACTGTATACAACTTTGACGGTTCAGGGATATATTTCACAATTAATGTTAATCAACGTGTTATTATCTATCCAAGATTGTTAATCTGTTGTTTGTGTTGCAGTTATTATTTCATCAGTCCTAAGGTCCATACACACTGAGCAATTTTAGATCCCTAAGCACACGAGCCTGTGTATATGCCCCTCGCCAAGGGTGCCATATGACAGCCCAACAGGTGGGATCCTGATGGTAAGTATACCAACATCAGACCCTCGACTGACAGGGGCTTTTCTCTATCGAGGGGGTTCATGACCCTCCCATAGTTACATAGGGGGTTATTCTAGTCCATTCTTTCTGACAAAATCCTTCTTAGATGGACAAAACCATGTGCACTGCGGGTGGGGCAGATGTAACTTGTGCAGAGAGAATTAGATTTGGGTGGGGTTTTTCTTCAAAGTGAGATCTATATTGAAGTGTAAAATCATGCAGTCAGTATTTTCCCTGCACAGAAACAAAATAACTCACCCAAATCTAATTCTCTCTGCACATGTTACATCTGCCCCCTTGCAGTGCACATGGTTTTGTCCATCTAAGAAGGATTTTGTCAGAAAGAATGAACTAGAATAAACCCCATAGTTTCATAGTAGGTGAGGCTGAATAAAAACTTGCGTCCATCTAGTTCAACCTATGTTTATAGTAGCTTATCCCTTGTTGTATAGTATGTTTTGATATTTTAAAGTCAGATTATGTTACTTATTTGTAACCGCGGATGTTTTAAACCAATAAATGTTTATCCAACCTTATTTTAAACGTATTTATAGTGTCTGCCGACACCAGTTCTTTAGGAAGAGAGTTCTAAATTTTGACTGCTCTGACTGTAAAGAAATTTTTTCTTCTAGATGAAAAAAAATCTTTTTTTCTTTTAATCTAAACTCGTGCCCTCGCGTCCTGAATTCCTTTTTAGCAGAAAAAAAGGGTGTTTGACAGTTCCTTATATTGGCCCCTAATGTATTTTTACATATTGAGCATGTCCCTCCTTAAACGTCTCTTCTCTAGTGTAAATAGTCCCAAATTGCTTAATCTCTCCCCGTAGCTTAAATTCTCCATTCCCCTAATAAATTTTGTTGCTCTTCTTTGGATTTTTTCTAATTCTATGATGTCCTTTTTATAGTGCGGGGCCCAGAACTGTACTCCATGTTCGAGGTGAGGTCTAACCAATGATTTGTACAGAGGCATAATTACTTTTTAATCCCTAGTTTCCATGCCCCTTTTAATACATGCAAGAATTTTGTTGGCCTTTTTAGTTGCTATATTACATTGAGCACTACACCCCAGTTTGTTGTCTATTTGGACTCCTAGATCCTTTTCGAGTATTGATTTACCCAATTCATCCCCGCTTAGGTTATAACTAGCACACTGGTTATGTCTCCTGAGGTGCATGACCTTGCATTTGTCCACATTGAACCTCATCTTCCACTTTTTTGCCCACTCATCTAGATTGTCAAGATCATTTTGAAGCATGGTGACATCTTCTGATGATTTAATAACTCTGTTCAGTTTTGTATCGTCCGCAAAGATGGATACATTGCTGAGTAACCCCATCCCAATATCGTTAATAAAAATGTTAAATAAAATGGGCCCAAGAACCGAACCCTGTGGCCCTCCACTTAGTACTGTATCATATCTGATACGGCACCATTCACAACCACTCTTTGTTCTCTATTACACAGCCAGTTCCCTACCCATCTGCAGATATTTGCCCCTAATCCCATGTCCTCCATTTTATTTATCAACCTCTTGTGTGGTACGGTGTCGAAGGCATATAGGGAATATATAATCGAGTCTGCAGCGTGGCGAGTGCAATGAGCCCACAAGGGGTTTCTTTGTGCTCAATGTCGGAGTAGCAGCAGTTGGGATTCTGATGTTGGTATATGGACCGTCAGAATGCCTACTATCGGGCTGTCATACCACACCCGTTGCCAAGGACTTCTGGTTTATCATTTACAGCTGGATTGATGTACAGTTGTATAAACTGTTATTGCACATAGGGGATTATGGTACTTTAACATGTAATGATTACAACCTGCTGATTAGGGCAATGGCTGCAATATAACAGGTTATAGAGTAGGAGTCATCTCTGCCTTTTTGGGTTATAATAATGTAAAAGACAAATCACTTATGTATTCTGCACCTCGCCGCTTGCCTCTATGCAGAGATCCACTCCATTCCCGAAATGTGCCCGTCTCCCGTACTTTCATTCTCTCCTGACTGTACTCAGGGGGAACCATCTGTTGTATGAGTGTTAGTACATAACTCAGATTAATGCTGTAATGCCCTACATTGTCCCAAAGGTAATTTGTTACTTGTGTATTATCACGGCACCCACGATTTCCATCGCAGGGCATTGTACGATGAAAAATCGCGTTGCATCGCATCGGATGCGATATGATCGCATCCGATGCAATGCAACGCAATTTCACCCAATTTTTAATTGTACAGGCACCCAGATGCCTTATTACCATGTTAAATGCCCCCCCCAGACCCGATTTTTAATTGTGTACCCACCCTCATGGGTCATGAGTAAGTGAAATGCCACCCCATTGTTAAAGCCACCCCACTATGAACGCCAACCCAAAGCATGGCGAGCCCGCAAGGGGCGGCGGCACGTGTCCTCTGACCTTTTCATACCCCCACTATCCACATCGGCGTGGAGTTGATTTTATAAAGTGTGGCGAGCGCAGCGAGCCACCGAGCCCAAAGCGTGGCGAGCGCAGCGCGCCCCGCGAGGGGACGCATATACCTGTGAAATAATGCGCGTGCGCTCGCCACACTTTATAAAATCAACTCCACGCCGACGTGGATAGTGGGGGTATGAAAAGGTCGGAGGACGCGTACCGCTACCTCTTGCGGGCACGCTGCACTCGCCACGCTTCGGGTTGCCATTGATAGTGGGGGGCCGTTAACAATGTGGGGGCATTTACCATATTTATTATCCATCAGGGTGGGTATACAATTAAAAATCAGGTCTGGGGGTGCCATTTAACATGGGACTCAATGGGAAATCGCGTCGCATCGCATGCCATTGTAATGGCATGCGATGTGACGCAATGTTAAAATTGTATACTCAGCCCGGGAAAAGGCTGAAATCGGGTCCATCGCATGTCTTCACATACCTTAATTAGTGGTATGCGATGCGATGGGCGCCGTGATAATACACAAGTCAGGGCCGGCGCCACCACTAGGCAGCTCTAGGCATTTGCCTAGGGCGCCGGCACCTGGAGGGCGGCAGTTCGCCCCTCACCCCCAGCGAACTGTGTAAAAAAATTGCTGCCCTGGCGTCCCTGCAGTGCTGGAGCGGTCAGGGGTGTCCGTGCCGTAAGGGTACCTGCGGCGCCGTCATGTGTATAAAGCTGGCTGCGGCCAGCGGGGTCCCTGTAGTGAATAGCAAATAACTAGCGCTTCCCGCGCCGCCACACGCATAGCGCTAGTTATTTACTATTCACTACAGGGACCCCGCCGGCCGCAGCCAGCTTTATACACATGACAGCGCCGCAGGTTCCCCTATGGCACGGACACCCCTGACCGCCCCAGCACTGCAGGGACGCCGGGGCAGCAATTTTTTTACACAGTTACCACCCCCCCCCCTCCCTCCCCCCACCCCGACTTGCCTGGGGCGCTCCGGTGCCTTGCACCAGCCCTGACACAAGTACCGGTGATTTTGAAACTTACGTTTTTTAAACAATCTAGAGGCTATCCTTTACAACACTTCCTTACCATCATTGCTACTTGTGTATTATCACGGCGCCCGGCTACACTGCGTTTTCAACGTAGGCTAAGCTACGTTGTCAGCATAGCTGGCTCCGTGATAATACAGGAGGCAGCACTGGGAGCAGGGTGGTGTGGTTTATACTTACCCTCCTTCGGGCGGCGATCCCCGATGACTCCCCGGAAGCAACGACAGTTACTCCCTGGCGGCAGCGATGGTCACTCCCCGGCGGCAGCACTCATAGTGGACGATGTACGTAATTCAGCGTAGTGCCGCTGGACCAGCCATTTCACCCCCACTATCCACGTCATGCCTCCACTACTATATTTTATAAAATGTGGCGAGCGCAGCGAGCCACTGAGATCGAAGCGTGACGAGCGCACTGCCCACCCGCAATGTAGACGGAGGCGGCGCTTGGAGATTACATCATCTACAAGCACCGGGACTGCGGTGATCCCCGCCGGAAACACTGATTGCCGTGCTGGGGGCAGCCCCACTTGGTGCAGCCCCCGTGCACCCCCTCCCCCCCCCCCAGGCGGTCAGGACCTGGCTAGAAGTCCTGTGTAAAGGGACACGGTGTGTCCCATTTACATCGCCGCTGATCCGGGTCAGACCCACTGAAGACCCGGGATTTTGCGGTGGTGTAAAACGGGTATTAGTACATCTGGCCCCTTATAACAAGCACTAATACTTGGCTACTAATAGACTTCTATATTGTATCCAAACTTACTTGCCACCTTTTTTGAGTTCAGGTTGATTACCCCACTTTCCCCCCGCACCATGTAGAATTACTATGTAACATTGCTTTGCCTTTACAATTCGCCTGTACAATAGAATTGCGCAATCCACGGAGAGCGCATGATGAAGATAGCCTGTGAAGTGCAGTAATGTAACCCGTGGCTTCTGTTGATGGAACTAATTGAATTGGGCCATAAGGATGTTTTGATTGCTGCAAACAGTAGATACTGTAACTAAAATAAATGAATTGTAACTATTGGTGATATCATTTCGTAAGTACGAGAGGAAAGGAGAAAATATGCAAATCTGTGACACATCACTAGAGTCCCTTTGGCGCTAAGGGTTCAGTTAACTAGAGGAGGCGTGTCTTGCCCCACCCATGGGGCGTGTCTTTTCCTACCCTAATTTTCCACATTATTATAAAGTCATTACCTGTAATAACTGATAAGTTCAACAACAACAAATAAACGTGAAACACTTATTGTACCTTAACCAGAACTCAGCATAATTGTATAATAAATGACTATATAACCTTATCATAAAGCGATTTCTGCCGATGTATCATTGAGGTCAAATATTATACTGCTCTAGAAAGCACAGAAGCTGGAGGATAGGAAAACAATGATTACACAAACCGCGCAGTCACATCAAACACGTTCTTGACTCTTATCCACTTTTTTTTTTGCAAATATTGCTCAGAAAATATGCGCTTCATTAAACAGTCAACAGTGACTAGGTCAACACCTACGAGTGGTCGACATACCTTAGATCGACAATGGACAAAAGCTTAAGGTTGACCTTGGTTTAGACCATCTTGGTTCAAACTTTACTATCCAAGTGGGCATTGGCCCTTATTCTGGTTTATTCAGTCAGGCACGAATTCGCATGGGGGAACGATGTTTTGCACATGCGCAGCAGCATTTCTGCACATGTGTATACGGTGGGACCGTGCAAACTCGGTGCAAAATCTGTTCGCCGAGCACACACTCCCTGCCTTTCAAGCGGGGGGTGGCGAAGGGCGTGGAGTGCCGGCCTGGGCCATTAGTATATGTGAACACCAAGCGTTTCATGGGTGTTCCTGTGAGAACGCAGGGCGTACACATGCTAATGCGATAGTGATGCACGTGCGGTGGGCGGACATCTTACATAAACGGACATCATGCCTGCCGACGTGGATAGTGGGGGTATGAAAAGGTTGGGAGGATGCGTAATGCGTCTGCTCGCCACGCTTTGGGCTGGCGTGGATAGTGGGGGTTTGAAAAGGAGGCATTTACCAGTATATACCATGGAGCACTGGCAAATGTGTCCTTTATTGTGCATGAGACGCATTTGCGCACCGCACCCCCCCCCCCCCTTTGTGCAGGAGATGCACGTGCTACCGAACCCCAGCGTTGCCGTACCCTGCCGCAATACTAACTTTGAGGCGCACAAGCGTCTGAGACACACAATACAGGTGAAGAGTCTCTCCGCCGGTGCCCGCATGATCCCCTCTCTGCCTGCATCCGCCAGCGCAGGGGATCTGGTGGTTACTAGGCTTGCCAGGGACGCCGCGGAGACAGTACGCTAACTACGCTAGGCAGCCATTGGGCTACGCTGACAATGTAGCTTAGGCTGCCGCCGTAAAACTACGCAAGTATCTATGATAGTGTGCTGATAGTGTGTCACAGTACACTTACATGGTGTCTATGTCGACATAGACAGACACCCATTAAGTAAAAAAACTCGACATTTTGAGTGTTGACCATGTTGACTTAAGACATGTGTGTCGACCTTCTGTCAATGTCAGCCTCCTGTCAATGTCAACCATTTTAGGTGTCGACCATTAGTGGTCGACCTAGACACTGTCAACCCCCTATACCATAACCGGATTCGTTGGGTGGGGAGACCACATGTTTCTGAGGGATGCAGTTAGAATCCCAGCGGTCGGAATCCCGGCGGTCAAAATCCCGATGCCGGAATGCCGACCACTGAAATCCCAACACTTTCCCCCTTTATGGGTGTCAACGACACCCATAGAGGGAGAATAAATTAGTGTGCCGAGCGTAGCGAGCCTGCAAGGGGGGCGATCCACGTGCCCCCTTGTCGGGATTTCGGCAGTCGGGATTTCGGCAGTCGGGATTTCGGCAGTCGGGATTCCGGCGTCGGGATTTTGACTGCCGGGATTTCGTACCAATCCCATTTCTGACACGAGACCTTGACAGATACATATGCGATGGTGTTCTGTAGTTTCCTACTTGCTGCGAGTTGTGGCATTGGATACCATATTACCGGAGCAAATCATGATTGTGTCGGCAGCAGACATTTATCTCTAAATTCATCCATCCCCGTGACCCCCAATCTGTATTCATGCATGCACACGGAGAGGATCCTGCTTCGCAACTCGGACATCATTCCCATAGCAAAGTACAGGGCACTGGGAATAACGTCATCTGAAGATGGCATTGGTTGCTGCATGCTCTGGAACGGTTAATACACTATGCTTTGAAATCATAATAATTGTAACGGTGCTGCCATCAGGCACATGGAGCATTTCATGCAGGGAGGTCGTTACTTAGGACATGAGTACTGAGGGCAAAGGTCATGTTTCTCTCTATGCTTAGGACATGAGTACTGAGGGCAAAGGTCATGGTTCTGTCTATGCTTAGGACATGACTACTGAGGGCAAAGGTCATGGTTCTGTCTATGCTTAGGACATGAGTACTGAGGGCGAAGGTCATGGTTCTGTCTATGCTTAGGACATGAGTACTGAGGGCGAAGGTCATGATTCTCTCTATGCTTAGGACATGAGTACTGAGGGCGAAGGTCATGGTTCTGTCTATGCTTAGGACATGAGTACTGAGGGCGAAGGTCATGGTTCTGTCTATGCTTAGGACATGAGTATTGAGGGCAAAGGTCATGGTTCTGTCTATGCTTAGGACATGAGTACTGAGGGCAAAGGTCATGGTTCTGTCTATGCTTAGGACATGAGTGCTGAGGGCAAAGGTCATGGTTCTGTCTATGCTTAGGACATGAGTTCTGAGGGCGAAGGTCATGGTTCTGTCGGCTTAGGACATGAGTGCTGAGGGCGAAGGTCATGGTTCTGTCAATGCTTAGGATATGAGTGCTGTGGGTGAAGGTCATGGTTCTGTCTATGCTTAGGACATGAGTACTGAGGGCAAAGGTCATGGTTCTGTCTATGTTTAGGACATGAGTACTGAGTGCAAAGGTCATGGTTCTGTCTATGCTTAGGACATGAGTGCTGAGGGCGAAGGTCATGGTTCTGTCTATGCTTAGGACATGAGTACTGAGGGCAAAGGTCATGGTTCTGTCTATGCTTAGGACATGAGTGCTGAGGGCAAAGGTCATGGTTCTGTCTATGCTTAGGACATGAGTACTGAGGGCGAAGGTCATGGTTCGGTCTATGCTTAGGACATGAGTGCTGAGGGCAAAGGTCATGGTTCTGTCTATGCATAGGACATGAGTGCTGAGGGCGAAGGTCATGGTTCTGTCTATGCTTAGGACATGAGTACTGAGGGCAAAGGTCATGGTTCTGTCTATGCTTAGGACATGAGTACTGAGGGCGAAGGTCATGGTTTGGTCTATGCTTAGGACATGAGTACTGAGGGCGAAGGTCATGGTTCTGTCTGCTTAGGACATGAGTGCTGAGGGCAAAGGTCATGGTTCTGTCTATACTTAGGACATGAGTACTGAGGGCAAAGGTCATGGATCTGTCTGCTTAGGACATGAGTGCTGAGGGCAAAGGTCATGGTTCTGTCTATACTTAGGACATGAGTGCTGAGGGCAAAGGTCATGGTTCTGTCTATGCTTAGGACATGAGTACTGAGGGCGAAGGTCATGATTCGGTCTATGCTTAGGACATGAGTACTGAGGGCGAAGGTCATGGTTCTGTCTATGCTTAGGACATGAGTACTGAGGGCGAAGGTCATGGTTCTGTCTGCTTAGGACATGAGTACTGAGGGCAAAGGTCATGGTTCTGTCTATACTTAGGACATGAGTACTGAGGGCAAAGGTCATGGTTCTGTCTATACTTAGGACAGGAAGATGCGTGGAAGATCCCAGAACCCTGCGGGAAGCCTCATATACCACCATCCTTTCCATTCCACGCAGAAGTATAATAGCGCTAGGGCTGGGGGTACATTTACTTAAGCTTCTAAAAATTTGATGTTGCTTATGGCAACCAATTCAATTCTGTCTATAATGTTCTAGAATGCAAAAGAGAAATGATAGAAAGAATCTGGTTGCTATGGGCAAAGTCCGCACTTTTCACCTTTAGAAGCTTTACCCCACGAAATCTAAAATCGTTCAAAGCAAAGTTACCATAAGTTACACACAACATAACAACAGACTCCTTGGGGGATATTTACTAAGATGGGAATTCTATTTCACATGGGATGTTGCTATGGGCAACCAATCAGAGCCTACTTCTCATTCATTTAGCACCTTCCAGAAAATAATAGATTAAATCTGATTGGTTGCCGATAGCAACATCCCATGTGAAATAAATCTCCCATCTTAGTATATTTCCCCCTTGTATACTGTACATTGAACCAGACATGCACTGAGGACATATACATTAACGTGGGATATAAATATGTCCGCGTCCAATTTAGAGCCGGACGCGGATGCGGCTGCTGCATGTTTTGGCGCCCACCGGCCTGTGACTCTAGGCAGATGCCGCTACATAACCCTTCCCTGGTGTGTGTCGGTGCGTATGTATGCGCAGGTCCTGTAACGCCCACTATCAGCAACTGTAGATGCAGTAATAGCGCCTGGTGCAACTTTGTGCGACAACCGCAGCAGCATCTTTGTGCGTACACCCTGTAACATCTGCACCAAAGGAGTTGTAGCTCATGCAACGTTGCAATAAAATCACTTCAATCAATGCAGCGCGCGTCTCTGAATCAGGACCCTTTTGTGTGTGTGTATTCACAAAAGTCTAACTGCGTCAGTAATTATCTTGTCCACAATATTTTAGCTCTGCCAGGATAGAGATAACGAGATGGTAGCAGTTGTGTCTACTCACCCATTGTACTGCACCCTTACGCACAACCCACCATAGACCAGGGCTCCCAGTAGGCAGATGATGCTGGATATACCCTTCATCCTGTACCACTGATGGCCGTCTGGTGGTAGCACACTGTGAAAGTTATAGCACCATAGCAGGGATGAACTTTGTCACATAGATACCATTATCAGTTTCACAGGCATACATGTGACCCGCGCCCAGCACTGTGTTATATGTATAATGCACTGACTTCTTCATGCAGAATTAATGCACTTTGCTTTACATCGTAGACAGCTGGAATGCAGAAGTTATGTCCATCGTATCTGGGATTGGAGCATCCTGGACTGAGTGGTCAGCATCTGAGGTAATACCCCTTTCACACCAGAGAATGCAGGGACTTACTCTGGAAAATGGTCCTTGGATCCAGTGGCGTAACTACTGTAAGGCAGCCCCAGCTGCTGCTTGGGGGAGCAAGTGGCAGCAGGGTCTGTGTGGGTGCCGGCACCTGCTCGACGCACTGACATGCTGCTGCCTGCCGCTGCCCACTGGCCGAGCACCGGAGTTGCAGAGCGAGTGCCGCCATGGCAGAGACAACAAATACCCCACTGATTACACAGAGCCAGCTATTGGCTACTGTGTACATGATGGGCGGGCGGATGGGCGTGCTAGGGTGGCCTGGAATGCGTTGGAGCCAAGGGAAGCAGCAGTGTCTGCTGGTCTCTCTTCCTCTCTCCTGCTTCAGCTTCTCCATTATGCCTGTGGGTGGCGCCACAAACATTTTGGCAGGGGGGCGCAAAATTTATAGTTACGCCACTGCCTGGATCAAGCAGGGACATTCCTGGATTGGCCCCTTACACACCACCCTAGTCCCGCCATTTTCTGGTGTGAGGGGGGCAGCAGCGTCCAGGCAGCGGGGTCCAGACAGCGGGTGGTGGGCAGCGGGGCCCAGACTGCGAAGTTCCAGGCAGCGGCGGCTGGGCACTTTTACCGCTGTTTGCCAGGCAGCGAGGCAGGAAGCGTTGCTGGATTTGAAAACATTTTTAAAAGACTGTCCGGACGCTGACTGGCCACAAACCATCAATGATTTAGAATCATCAAGTCCTTAGGTCAACCATTATAGGTCAACAATCACTAGGTCGATACATAAAACATGAGTTTTATTTTTAATACTTTACTATTCTAGAGGCATAGAGTGAGTACAGTACAGATGGAGCCGGCCTCTTCCTTGCAGGGGCTGGCGACGCTCGCGCGCACCCTGTGGCTACGGCGCTGGCTCTGCCACCCACTGCCTCCCTTGCCGCATCCCTTGCCGCCTCCCCCGGTGCCCCTCGCTGCCCGCCGTCCCCCCTATACCTGCCGTCTCCCTGAAGTGGACCCGCAGCGGCGCCATCCTGAAACTGGGACACGCGTGCTTCTGAAACGCATGCGTGTCCCAGTCAGATTGAGCGCCTCTGCGCCGGCGATCACCAGAGGAGACATGCTGGCGATTCCCGGCCAAAGAAGAGAGGCGCTCCATCTGTATATAATAGTGTCCCGAGCGCAGCGAGCCGTGTAAGGAGGTTGCGGTACGCTTATAACGGTGTCCATGTCAACTTGGGTCGACATAGACAAAAAAAATGACACACTTTTTTATGTTGATCATTTCCATGTCTAATAAATGCATGTGTCAACATTTTGACCATGTCGACCTAGTAATTGTCGACTGGGAATCACTATACTGTATATTATACAAGACCACCAGACAGCACTCTGTGTTCTGTTTCAGTCACTGGGCTGCTCTCTGTATAGTATGACAGTCATTAGGATGCTCATTGTATTGTACATCTGTAACTAGGGTGCACTGTATTTTCTGAGATGCTATTGTGCAGTGGGCACTAGAATGCTCTATATATTACAGTCATAATATAATATAATATATAGTAATCTGAGTTTAGGTGCAGATAGGCAGAGGCAAATGCATTTTTTCTATAACACAAGTATATTAAATGCATTTTAACCCCACCTACTTTATACTAGCCCCGCCTTTAGTTGATTTTGCCCCACCTACAGGATGCTACATTCAAAATAATTTGGACATAGCCTGTTGAAGTTCACAGGCCCAGCTACAAGAATGCATTGGGACAGACATTAACAAGAGATACATATTGGGATATTTGGCAAAGGAGCCAGCGCTGAGTCTTCTCCCTTTCACCTTATTTGTGTAGTTTTATAAACCACAGATAATACTGTATTTATAGCGGCAATTATCCAGGAAACAGTCATCTAACTATACAGCAATATTAATTATCTAGGAATACTTTTAATGATGTGATAACACCACTCTTCCAATGAGTTTAGATACAATGGGGGGGGGGGTTGGGTTGGTGATCGCGCTACTGGGGGGGGGGGTGGTGGTGGTGTTTATTGTTCCCGGGCCAGGGGGTGCTTCTCCTGCCAGGGGATTGAGAGGGCGGACGCTACTGCCGGGGGGCTGGGGTGGGAGGGCGGACGCTACTGCTGGGGGGGTGAGAGGGAACCGATGCCGACTCCATAACCTCTCTCTCTCACTACTTACATTATTGTTCCCAGGCCGGGGGGGTGCTGCTCCTGCCGGGGGGTGCTGCTACTGCCGGGGGGTGGGAGGGCACCGATGCGAGTCCTGCCACAGGACAGGAGCTGTCCCGGCCAGCTCTAGGTCCCCACTAATACTGGAGTCGGTGTGACGTCATCCTATGCGGCCGCAGCATAGCCGCATAGGATGATGCCAGCACCGGCCCTGATAGCAGGGTCGGCGGCCCGGCCAAGGGGCAATATGGACCGGCCCACCGGGAAATGGCTCGGTTTCCCAGTGGGCCAATCCGCCCCTGCAATAACTCATGGGAATAATGATTAGATCAGGACTGTAATGTTTTACCTATTTAAATGAATACATGTATGTATTTTCTATGAATGTTTTATATAATATACACTAAACATCGGCACTCACCTTTCCTAGTTTTGGGGAGCCCTATGGCTTGTGACCACATCTATATTTAAATAGAAATTCTCTCATGCACCCTGTTTGAACCTATTTTTCATACTGTAGCTTATGTTAACTACAGTATTTCCCTAGATCAGGGGTGGGGAACCTTTTTTGTGCCAAGGGCCGTTTGTATGGGGAAAAAAATCTTTCGGGCGCCATATTTAAAAAATTCTCTTACAAATTGTCCTGCTCCAGCCGTACAATGCTCCGGCGGCTGCCGCTGAATATCACTGACCGTCTCCAGCTGCTGTTGATTAAGAGGAATCTTGTGAGAACTACCAACTTCTCGTGAGAATTCCCCTGTAATTGACTCCCAGCAAAGCCATTGGGCGGTCACTCAGACCGGCTACGACGATATATACAGACTGCTAGAGGGCATATTATACTGCCCAACTTCAACTGGCTGGATACCAGCATTTCACTGTTAACCACCAGTTCGATTTTATTGATCCGGCTACAGGGAAGCACACCCAAAAAGTGGAACGACTTTGGGGTGCATGCAAGTGGCGGAATAAGTGCCAAAGAGGCACTGTGCATCATGAGCTGCAGTCATACCTTACAGAGTTCATGTGGCTCAAAACTTTGGGAGCTGAGGACCCTTTCCTCTGTATAATTGAGGCCCTGAAGCTCCTCTGAAAGGACGATTAATCATGTTTTCATTTATTATTATTCATGTTTATTCTTCTTGTTCTTTAATCATTAGTGTTTATGAATTTAAAGTTGTTATATTGTAATTAATAATGAATGTTCTTAATTATTTATGCTACATTAATCAAATTATTTAAGTAAATTAGTTATTAGGTAACACATTTCGTCATTACTGTGTCAGCTGTATGAATGTGCAGATGCGAATGTGTTCCTAAAACACCAGCACTATCCACGCCACCTTGAAGCGTGGCGAGCGCAGCGGAACGCGTCCTCCGACCTTTTTATACCCCCACTATCCACGTCGGCGTGGAGTTGATTTTATATAGTGTGGCGAGCGCAGCAAGCTGCCGAGCCCGAAGCGAGGCGAGGCGAGCGCACGCGGATTACTTTACATGTATTCCGCGTCCCCTCGTGGGGCTCGCTGCACTATATAAAGTCAACTCCATGCCGACGTGGTTAGTGGGGGTATGAAAAGATCAGAGGACGCATTCCGCTTCGGGGTGGCATTGATACTGGGGTTGACGCTAAACAATGGCATAGGTGCAAGTGCTTACAATTGTAAGCACCCATCACATCTCATTGTAAACACCCATCACATGTCATACCATCACATCTCATTGTAAGCACCCATCACATATCGTGGCATGGGTGCTTGTACAATGAAATATCGCATCGCATTTGGTGCACTGAGATCGGATTCGACATTTCATTGTATAAGCACTCCTGTGCACTTTATATGGACATCACATTGCATTCAGAGCGATGCGATTTTACTACGGAGAATAGCCCAGTACACTAAATGCGTACTGGGCAACCCTGTTAGGAAACAAGTACCCTCTGTAGGATTCAGTATGAAATCCCGGCGGTCGGGATCCTGGCGTTCAAAATCCCGACGCTGGAATCCCGACCGCCGAAATCCCGACAAGGGGGGGACGTGGATTTCCCCCCTTGCGGGCTTGCTGCGCTCGCCACACAGCGGGCCCGCTGCGCTCGCCACACAGCGGGCCCGCTGCGCTCGCCACACAGCGGGCCCGGTGCCTCGCTACGCTCGCCACGCTAATTTATTCTCCCTCCAGGGGTGTCGTGGACACCCACGGAGGGAGAAAGTGTCAAGATTTCGGCGGTCGGAATTCCAGCGTCGAGATTCTGAACGCAGGGATCCAGACCGCCGGGATTTAAACTGTATCCCCCCTCTGTACCCCCATAATAGTGTCCATTCTTACCCCATGTACTTCGGAATGTAGAATTACTGATTTATCCACATGCTCAGTAGAGGCACAAGAAGGCAATGGAAATACGTCCAGAACTAATGCACGGTACAGTAGCGCACACAGGGGGTGGGGGTGGTGGTCTGAGTACCCATACACCTCACTAACAGTAGAGAAAAGGCAAGCATGATATTACAAAACCCCGCCCCCTCAACAGCAATTTCACACTGGTAAGAGGGGGGAGCCAACATGACGAGATCCTCTTTATTTCTTTTGACCCCCCCATCTTTTAAATAATTGCCTATTTGAAAAAAAAAGTCCTGATGTGTACCGCACCTCTAGCAAACTCGGACTGCATTAAATACCAGCTAACGTGTCATTATTGAATGAGATGTCTTTATTTGTTACATTTAATTCTTAAAGGTGGTTTAATGACAAACTTGAACCATGACCATGAGGGAGTTTAACCCAAACATTGGCCCTTATTCTGATCGGTGCGGATATATCCGCTTGCGTTCGGCCCGCCGATGTTTTGTGTCTGCGCATGTGCAGAGGCGTCTCTGCGCATGTGCGAGCGGGGCGTACGGCCAAATCCCGCATGATATGTGAACACTCCGAACAGGGGGTGGAGAGGGGCGTGAAGGGCTATTTGGGCTCATTACTATATGCATACGCCCCGCGTTTCATGGGAGTTCCCATGAAAACGCTGGGCGTACGTATGGTAATGCGGCCGTGACGCACGTGTAGGGGGCGGACATATGACATCGCCGGATGTCAGCTGCCCGCCCAGATCCCTGCTTTTGCACGGAAAAATGTCCGTGTGGTCTGAGGTTGCGGGAGCTGGCGGATCACTCGGTCCTGAATTCGATGGTCTGCGACCATCGAATGATGGGGGAGGTTCCCTTAGATGGAGGAGGCGTATTCCGTGAAAAATACACGTGCGGTCCGTTCGGCAAGCTTCTTACCGCATACGGACGGAGTTGGCGATCCGTATGGAAGGCGGGGTTTCGCACGCACGGTCCTGGCCGCATAATCGGCTCCGGCCGCACCGATCAGAATAAGGGCCATTGTCTTTTGCAGGTTTCTCTTTAGCGGGTAACGACAAACAGTATAATCCGGAAGAAAAACAATTATGAATGTGATTAAAATAATGAACAGTATGTGCCAATGACAATTGAGAATGTTAAATAAAACCACAAAGTTCCGGGCAACATATTTGCTGCATTGGGAAAATGTTTTTCATTGATGTAGTCGACAATGGACAATATCCCATCTGTGGTCTCCTCGCACGTAGGTCTAATCTGCTCTTCCGGAAGTATAAATCCATATGTTCCATTATCTCTAAGCTCGAACGTGTAGACAAAGTCTAATCCCAGATCGGCAGCCCAATCCCGCGAGGAGCCAGAACTACTGTCTGTTAATGAGAAGAAATCAGGCATTAGCCAGCAGCTTGGTCGGCCATATTTGCTGTAGATAGCCTACATGTTTCGATACATGAATGCCTCCCATACCCCCATTCTATAAGGGAATAGTTCAGGCGGCAGCGCTGTGCCCTTAGGACTACAGTGCTCTGGGCAATGGCCTCGTCAGCCAGTACCTTCTGCATCTTTGGTTGGTTTGAATACAGCTGTCAACATTGGCAAGACTAAAATATATATACAAATGGGTAAAACTTTTGAAGGGTACATGCAGGCTCCGCTGTACTAAAGGGTACATATTTCAATCGATGCTATATGACTTATCCCACCACAGAGCATCACGGAGGCCACCATATATTGCAGAGAGCAGAGAGCATCAGTGACCACCATGGTGCCAAGTGTTGGGGCCCAAAATCTTTTGGAAGGGTCTGAGTCCTGCTCCCCACTCACCCATTGCAGGGAGTGAGAAAGAACTAACTGCCACTGCAACAGCCTTTCTCTCCATCCCAGTAGATGCTGTTCAGTGCTGTGTGCTGAGTGGGGGAGAAAAGCAGCTGCAGCGTCTCTGTCCTCTCTTTCTCCCGGCATCTTGCCACCATCTGGGTTATATACTGATGCCATACTGTGTGGCACATGCGGAGGCATGACCTCTGTTATTTTCCTTTCTTTTTCTTCATGGAGGATCTCTAGTCATGCCTGCTTTTGTTGGTCACACCCTTAATTTTACTGAGGCCCTTCTGAACTGTTAGTTCCCCTGCATCATGGTGGCCACCAAATACTACCGACAGCATCAGTGACCACCGTATAGTGCACAGAGCATCATCGTGGCCACCATATACTGCTTATAGCATCTGTGACCATCATATAGTGCACAGAGCATCATGGTGGCCACCATACACTGCTGAGAGCATCTGTCACCATCATATAGTGGATAGAGTATTAGAGACCACCATACAATGTAGAGGCCAATCAGTTAATGACACTGTTAATATCCCCCATGTAATACAGGAGGCATGGCAGTGAGGGGCAGAGGAGGTACCCCCTCACACAATGCCATAACCATGCACCCAACAGGAAGAAAAGGTCAAAATGGGGCATTTACACCTCCCGCCCCAGCAACAAGACACATTGTAACCAACTTCCTATCTTTATTTTTCCCAGCAGCCAAACATAATTATCAATTCACAAGCAACAGCTATAATACTGGAAGCAACATAATCTGAAATGATCAGGCTGTGACAGCATCATAAATCTATACTAGTAGGTAGTTCTGTGTTCTCAGTCTACTCTCACCCCTTTATCTTCCATGATATCTCAATGCATACAATACTGAATATGAGCATGTGTGTGTTTTCCTTTATTCCCTACTGCCTGCTTGTACCTTGCACACCTCTTCAATCTATTCCTCTCCTCTCGTATATTCCCCTCATCCTTCAAACTTACTCTTCTCTCATCCATTTTAAAAATAAAAACAGCAACATTGACTCCTCCTCACTCTCTAATTACTATCCCATTTATATTTTCCCATTTGACTCTTAAAATACTTGAGCAGCTTGTCTACAACCATCTCACCTGCTTCCTCTCCAACAACTCTCCTGGATTCTATCCAATCTGGCTTCCGCCTCTTCTGCATCACTGAACCTGTCCTTGCCAAAGTCACCAACAATTTCTCTTCCAAATGAAGGAGCCAGTTCTCCATCTTCAACCTAGTTGACCACTCTGTGGCCTATGACACAGGGGATCATCTTTCCTGCTGCTCATCCTTCAGACCATCACTCTAACACTATTCTTTCTTGGTTCTTCACGTACATCACCAACATCTCCTCCTCTGATTCTACCTCTGGCTCCATCCTTCTAATGGGTGTCTGCCAGGGTTCTGTCCTCTTCTCTGTGGACTTTACACCTCCTCACAGAGTAAATGCATTGGCCTCCAGCATCTCTATCTCTTCTCTCACCTTCTCTATCAGATGCCTCTCTGGTGTCACCTCCAGGAAGTCAGAACGCTTTCTCAAATTCAGTGGGGTTTATTTACCAAGTTGTAAGTTCTATGGAAGACGGATGTTGCCCATAGCAACCAATCAGAATCAAATTCTTAAACAGAGCTACCATCTTATTAAGTAAACCCCAACATGATCAAAACTGAACTCATTGTTTTCCTTCATCTAGATTCTCCTCCCTTCTCAATATGTCTATCACTGTCAATAACATTACTATGACCTCTGACCCCCAACTCAACTGCTTCTGAGCCATTCTTCACTCTTTTGTCATCTTCACTAACCACATTCAAACTCTTGCTCTATCCCGTTGGTTCCAGCTCCGCAACATTGTCCACATCATACTATTCCACTACCAGGAAGACACCAAACCATTGTCACTCAACTTTCTCCTCACACACCTCCCCCACTGCCATCTAGCTCTCTCCAATCTGTACTCAATGCTTCAGCTAGACTCATCTTCCTCTCCTGCCACTCCACATCAACCAAGTCCTCCCTTCAGAATCCTCTTAAATTTCACCACCATATATAAGGCCCTCTCCAACTCTGCTGCTCCCTACAGTTCCAATACATACTGGCTCACACCCTCTATAGTTGGTTAATGACTGTCACCTTTCCTCCCCTCTGATCACCACATCTTATAGCAGAACCCAAGACGTCTACCGTGCAGCCCCCCCCCCCCCCCCCGACATTACAATCATCTCCCTCATCTAATAGACTCTTCGACAGCCTAGATGGCTTCAAGCAGGCTTTGATGTAAGTTCAAATACAGTAAGCATACCAGTCCACCACATCACCACATAGTCTGTCTCACCTTCTTGAATCCTCCAACTTTCCTACTCCTGTTTCCTGTCCTTAGTTCCGTTTAAACTGACTCCTTATGGTTTCGGTTTGTCTTACCGTTTCCCTTTTGAATGTAAGCTATGAGCAGGGCCCTCCTCCCTCTTGTTCTTATTACCTATTGTACTTCTTGCACACTAGTTTCACTCTTTACCTCCCTCCTGGGGCGCTCTGCCCCCTGACTCTACCCCTTAGTTGCTTTCTTTTCTTCAGCATCTTTAGACCGGTTATCTACTCCTGCTGTACGTTAGCTAGTACAGGAATATTCCCATTGAACCCCGTTCATCACTAAGATTTGTAGCGTTGTTACTGGTCTGCTGTATAGTGCAACTCTCTGTACTGTGCTGTTTGACCATGAACGGTCTTAATTGCCCAGTGTATGGCACTGGAGAACACTTGTAATGCACTATCAAACATATATTATTACTATTACTGTACAAATACTATTACGTGTCCAGATTTATCGTCTTTCTCTTGTTGTAGAAACTTACACAGTATATCAGATGATGATCCAACTCGATACTGTGTACCATAGAGCCGCGCTATCTGGGTCGCTGCGTTCTGCCCCACAGACATCTGTAATAAATATTATTTGTAAATGGTAAATGACTTATTTTGTCAGATATTTTGCAAGATAATCATTCGGATCGTAGTGTCCCCCTGACCCATGCATTTTATTTATTTAGTTTGAGACCAAGGGGGTCTGGTAGTACTGATGTCACCGCCTAAGTCTCTGGTTTAAATATCAACACATAAATTTTTTGGAGATGCACTAGGTCGACATTGACAAAAGGTCTACACAAGCAATCAGCTGACACCTGAAACGGTCCAAGTGAAGTTTTCACGTCTTGATGTCTGTGTCAACATCTGTCATCATGAACCCAAAATTGGTGTAATGCGGGGGTTCGCTCCTCTCGCCATGCCATCCACTTTACCATTCCCAATTGTAGTCCATGTGGATCGTAACGTATGAGCAAGTCATTTGGATGAAAATAATTAGTGAAAAACTCATGACACCCTTTCCATGTGTTGACCATTGGCATAATAATCAGCCTGATGCCCCATAATGCAGCGTGCTCAGGCTGGTGGTGGCCCTAATGGTTCAATCCTCTTAATGTCACCTGGAACCATCACCTGTTACTGGATCTTAGTAAGCTGAGAGTGAAATTCACGGTGGAATACCGGTTCAAAACCGTAAAGAGATCTAAAGTATAAACCAATCGTCTTCTGTCATTTCCAGCAAAGCCAGTAACATGACAATTAGACGGTAACTGGTTGGCGCTTACTCTCTCCCCAAGCTTTAATACAACCCCCCCCCCCCCCATAGTGATTGCCAAAACTCTGCCTATGTCACAGTAACGATAACCCAACGGTCAGAAGAGCCTGTGATATGATCCTCTTTGTATAATTACCATTTCCTCGTGGTTGGCGGAGACGTTGGTGGTGTAGCCGTAGGGCAGGAGGATGAGTTGGCTGTACGAGTGCATTGTCAGGAAACATAATATATCAGATTTAAGACTGTCCACCAGCTGGGCCACAGCGCTGACCTCCGGTTCCGAGGCCGGGCCAGGGCCACAGAATGTAAGGTCTCTGCAAACTCTAGAGGCGCCGATGGCTAAAAAGAAAAATGTGCGAGATGGTTTAGGCTGAAACATTATAATTAATTCTATACAAGGAACACGCACTATTGGGATACCTCAGGAGGCCGCAGATGGACGCACAGCATCTATTCATGAAGACAGAGCCGCTGTGGGCATGGGTAATAGCTCACAGGCCGCTAAGCACGCCCACACATTGATGAAAACCGGAGGCGTGGCTTGTGTTCGTGTCATTCCTGTGAAGCTCATACATAGACCACGCCCCCTTTACAGGTGGCTGCATTCTACATTAGGGGGAAATTTACCAATATGGATTCGTAAAAAATAGGTGTATTCGTAGGCAGAAATACACCTATTTTTTACACATTTGTATTTTCGGGATTTACTATCCCGAAAATACAACAATTCGTATTCCTAAAGATGGGACATTCTTATTTGTATTTACAAATACGAATGTCTACACCATCAATAGGATACGACAGGAATCACCATTCAAAAGAATGGTGGTTCCTGATTTACTAAGCAGCTGTATTCATAATACGCATCTGACTGCTTTGTACATTCCCCTCCGGAACACGACTTTGGATACGACTGAAACAGTCGTATGCAGTCGTAGGGAAAATACTAATACGAAAAACTAGGTTTTTCATATTGGTAAATTTCCCCCTAGAAGTCTGGAAGGGTGGGAGGTATAAAATACTGGGCCTGATTCAGAGTTGATCGCCAAAAGCCAACTCGTTCTCAAATGGACAAAACCATGCTGCGCTGCAGGTGGGGCAGATGTAACATGTGCAGAGAGAGTTAGATTTGGGTGGGGTGTGTGCAAACCGATATTTAAATTGCAGTGTCAGAATAAAGCAGCCAGTATTTACCCTGCACAGAAACAAAATAACTCCCTCAAATCTAAATCTGCACATGTTACATCTGCCCCACCGGCAGTGCAACATTGAAGGTTAATCAGACCTTTTTGCTGTTGTCAGAATTTGCACATCGGCCGATTATCAATAGTCTGCGCATGCATATGGATTGTATCGGCCATGCGTGAGACCATCCTGCGATAAAATGTTTTTTTTTTATTTTTTTATTAAATGTTCGCAAGTTGCTTGACTGGAAGCCGGCGTTTGGACGCAGTTTGCCGCTATTCCCACACAATAGACCACGTGTATAGTAAATGAAGAAAAAGTTCTGAAAACATGTTACAAAATCTAAAAAATGTCTGTGACCTTTTGAACCTGTTGAATGTTTGTGCCGGCTGACCTTAAACACTGTCGACCTTTCATCTGCTTGACCTTTAGTACCTGACTATCTAATACTTGTCGACATGGTGTCGACCTAGCAGCTGTCTATTATCCGGATCCCCTCCCACATACTGTAGGCGAAACATTGTCTACTGTCATGAACTTACAGCACCACTTTGCATCAAAGTTTCTGTTCAGGTCAACGCCATAGCAGGTTCCGTTGTCATGCGGCGAACGCGATTTTCTCCAGAGACGATCCTAGGTATTAAATTCAAAGTAACATTGGTACTTGTTTCCTAGCACGGCGCCCATTGGGTTCCATCGCATACCTTAACTTAAGGTATGCGATGGGACCCGACGGACCCATTTTCGGTCTTTTTTTGAGGTTTCCCGACAAATGTAAAATCGGGTCCATCGCAGCTGCTGCTATCACGCCGGTGCACTAGCACCTTCTTGGCACTTGGACACTTTCTGAAAGGACGCACTTGCACTTTTCCTCCGGGACTCCTACCCTTAAGCCTTCTGCGGTGGTGCAGCAGAACATACCTCCCAACTGTCACGATTCCGTCGGGACAGTCCCGATTTTCGGGTCCTGTCCCGACGTCCCACCCGCGGCAGGCATTGTCCCGCTGCGGGGGGGGTGGCAGTTGGGAGACCCCCCAATGTAGTAGAATAGACGCTGTGCGCATGCGCACAGCGTCTATTCTCGTATGAAAATGAGGTCGCGGCTAATTAGCATAAGCCGCACCCTCATTTGCATACGCCACGCCCCCTTTTCGGACGCTCGCGCGGCTTCGCCGCGCGAGTGTCCCTATTTCTTAACATGAAAAGTTGGGAGGTATGGCAGAGCGTACCATTTAAGTCAAGCCAACCGCAACCATCAAATAGGGTGAGGTATTTTTTGTTCATTCTGTTAAACAGAAAGGATTATACCCGGTTTTGAATCAAAGTGCCCATGTGTACATTGTATGTATAAATTTTATGTTATCTGCTAATAAATGTTGTTTTAAATTCAAACAACTCACATTTTATTTATGAATTTGCGCCAAGCTATACCATAACTTCAACTTACCATATTCCAGTCTAAAGGGGGACGGTATCCCTCCCATGGTAAAATAGCAGGCTGCATTTTCATAATCGATGCGCATTGATCACAAGTACTCCAAGTAAAATTGTGTCGGTCTATAGACACCGTTTAGAACATGCAGTAAATTTTGCAAGAAAATAGACTGGCAGCATCCACGTGTCACCAAGGTCAGGAACGTGACTGCGCTCGTCAGAGCGATGTGACAAAGAGGATTCTGGGAACACATTCTTAGCATCTTATGTAAGGAATGTATATTCTAGAGCAATTCTTACATCTCAGCGTGGATTGTTATTAGAGAAAAAGCCGTTGCCTGCGATCAAAAAGTCAGAAAGAACAACCGCCCGGTGCAAAACTGCGCATACATCGCAAATAGCCATCCATTCGCAAAAAAACAAAACTTCAAAGTTTTCCATCTGCGCCAGTCTAGAACTTCTACTGATCGGCACAAGAACCAGGCTGGAAGTGGTCATCGCTGACATCAGAGACACACCCGAAAAACCTGGGTACGTCTGTGTATTCACACACATTCACCCAGAAAATGCCATGTTCCCGCCCCTAAACACTGGCCTCCTGTCAATCAAACTACAGCCACTCTGCAACTTCTCTGCGTTCAGTAATCAACTGGATTGCAAATCCTCTAAATAACGATCTATGCTGAATTAGGCTGTATATTAGTTATTGTTAGACTGTTGTAGAGTTCTTACCGTAGTCCAGGAATAAATAAATCCATCCACATTTAGGACAGGCAGAATGTAGAAGTCTATGTGTGTAAGTGCCTTATGGATCACATGGTTGCTAACGGAGTTTTCAAGTATCTGAAATAAGTATAAAAAGTAAAGATGTCGATTTACCATTACGAGCGGTTTCCTTATATGAAGTCATCTCTCTGTTTGTCCCAAAAAAACAGTCTTGGGATCTATATAGATGTGAATATATACCTTACTGCGTTGTGTTTCCCGTGTGGTTACAGACAGCGCTCGCTCAGAATGCGAACTCTCAAATAAATATCAAATCTTGCAGGTCTATGAAGGGGGGCAGTATAAAAATAACGCAATTGTGTCATATTGGCATCTCCTTTGAGGAAAAAATTTGAGATGTGCAGGTTCGGATTTATCCAGATCTCATAATGGGATCTTATTGTCTATCGGCTGCCACCTTTTTTGACTCCAAAACATGTGACAGCCAGATAGCCAATACGATTGTATTGGGGGAGAGATTAGGCCAGGATCTACATCAGAGGACAGGGATTTCCTAGCCTCTTTGTTGGATCTGTGGCATTCTCCTTGCACGGCCCCAATGGGTTATGCAGCCGGCCAATGGTGTTGCAGCTCAGACCAGTACTGCATGCTGGAGGTGTGGCGTCCCTGCTGCATTACCATATTAGTAAGCAATGTAAGTAGAAGCGGAGGCTAATCCAGGCAGGATGCAATCAGCATCCCGGCGGCGGGGATGGTGGCATTTACAATACCGATGCCGACATCCTGACTCCCAGACAGGCGATGGAATCCCGACATCAATACCGGCGCCGAAATCCCGACTGGCAGGATGCCAAATATAAGTATGCAGGGCAGGTAAGGGTTAGACCCCGGAGGGGAGGTTTGGCTTACACTACAGGGGGAGTGTGGGGGTGGGTGGGCATTAGGCACTTAGAAGGAGGTTAGGCTGCAGGGGTATGGGCATAGGTTTGACCCAATTAAGGTAGACACTATGGGGGACATTTACTAAGAATACGAATACAAAAAATTGGGTACTTGTTTCCTATCTGGGCGCCCACTAAGTTAATTGCGCACCATGCTATTCTCCGTAGTGAAATCTGATCGCATCGCATCGTACACATACACGATATTGAACGATGCGATGCGATGCGATCCGATTCGATTTCCCATAGGAAACAATGTTAAATGGATCAATTTACCCAAATCAGCATAGGGAAGAATGGTAAATGGGCCAGAAACCCCCAAAAAACCCACAGAGCAGTGGAATGTCCCCCCAAAAGTAGTTGACGCCACCCCGCCATCAACGTGAACCCGAAGCGTGGCGAGCGCAGCGAGCCCGCGAGGGGCGGCGGTACGCGTCCTCCGACCTTTTCATGCCCTACTATCCACTAGGGCGTGGAGTGAGAATAGAATAGTGTGGCGAGCGCAGCGAGCCACCGAGCCCGAAGCGTGGCGAGCGCAGCGAGCCCCGCGAGGGGACGCGGATACCTTCACAGGTAAACGCGTCCCTTCGCGGGCTTCCCAGGTGTCCGCGTCGCCATGGACACCTGGGAAGCCCGCGAGGGGACGCGTATAACTGTGAAGGTATCCGCGTCCCCTCGCGGGGCTCGCTGCGCTCGCCACGCTTCGGGCTCGGTGGCTCGCTGCGCTCGCCACACTATTCTATTCTCACTCCACGCCCTAGTGGATAGTAGGGCATGAAAAGGTCGGAGGACGCGTACCGCCGCCCCTCGCGGGCTCGCTGCGCTCGCCACGCTTCGGGTTCACGTTGATGGCGGGGTGGCGTCAACTACTTTTGGGGGGACATTTCAATGTTCAGGGGTGTTTTTGGCCCATTTACTATTGTTCCTATTATAATTTGGCTAAATTGAGCCATTTCACATTGTTTCCTATGGGAAATCGGATCGCATCGCATCGCATCGCATCGTTCAATATCGTGTATGTGTACGATGCGATGCGATCCGATTTCAGTACGGTGCTGTACGTAGAAAACCTGGGCGCCCAGATAGGAAACAAGTACCAAAAATTGTATTTGTATTCTTGCTACGAATGAATACGACTGCATACCTCGTATGCAAAGTCGTGTTCCGGAGGGGAATTTACAAAGCAATTTACGTCTGCTTTGTAACCCTCCGATGTCGTATTAATTCGTATTAACGGCCGTATACAGATGGGGCAGGTCCCATCTTGGCAGGGGATGGCGATGGCGATGCCAGCCGCCATCCCCCGCCAGCGCCATCTGCATAGTGAGATCGGGACGCGCGCGCACGAGAGGCGCGCGCGTCCCCTTCCGACGGCGCTTCCAGCCGCTCCCCCGGGTCACTGCCGGCGTGTCGGCGGTAACCCGGGGTCCCCGCCACCTGCCTGCACCCCCCTAACCCTGTCCGTCTCCCTGAGGCGGAGACGGACAGGGTTCCCGTCGCCCCGCCGACGGAGATTGAGACGCGCGTGCGCGTGAGACAATAGTTTATTCTAGTTTTTTACACTGAAATCAGCCCGGTGGCCACCGCACAGGGCCACCGGGGACAGCACCAGGCTTCAGCCTGGTCAGGTAAGTCCTGGAGGGGGGGACCCCTTTATTGGGGGGGGGGCCCACTCCCCCAGGGCCCCTGGCCAGGCTGACCGGTCAGGGGGTTAATGTTTTGGCCGCGGGACCTTATATAATAAGTGTCCCCCGTCTGTGACATTAACCTGCTGGCTGGTTTGGCCTGGGGCTGGTTCTTAAAATACGGGGAACCCCTGATTTTTTATTACCGGCCCCGGATCTTTCAGCCTGGTGCTGGTTACAGGTGTGTGTGTGTGTGTGTGTGTGTGTGTGTGTGTGTGTGTGTGGCGGGGGGGGGGGGGGTGGACCCCACGCTGATTTTTATTTATTTATTTATTTCTCTATTTTTTTACCTTGAAGCCTGCAGGGATCTGACTGATCCTTTGCAGGCTTCTGCCAAATATGACAGGAAAATAAAGTGTATTTTCCTGCCGTATATTCGTGGCAGTTTTACACTGTATTTTCCTGCCGTATATTCGTGGCAGTTTTTTACGGCTGCTTAGTAAATCAAAACCACCATTCTTTTGAATGGTGATTCCTGGAGTATTCTATCGATGGTGTATTCATTTGTATTTGTAAATACAAATACAAATGTCCCATCAATATGAATACGAAAATTCATATTTTTGGCATAGTAAATGCCAAAAATACGTATACGCCACCCCCCAAAAATCATATTTTCGTATGAAAATACGATTTTTTTTCACAAATTTTTGTTAGTAAATTTCCCCCTATTAGACGATCTTAAAAAGGTCATGGCTTAGGTCGATAGGGACAAAATGTCCACACAAGCAATTGGTCGACATGATTTTTCTAGTTTTTTTTTTAGTCTTTGTTGACTTATGTCAACATGAACACGGTATAAATGTACTCGCCCCACTCGCCACACTATTATATTCTCCCTCTATGCTTATGTGAATAGGTAAGGATGATAGAACACCTGCTCTGGGGAAAGAAACATGAAAAACGTAACCAATCTCTTATGTCAGCCTTTTCCATGTCAACATATTGCTTGTATCGACATTCTGACATGTTGACTTAAGCCATGTTGGCTTTTTTAAGGTGTGGACCTATGGCCTATCAATCAACAGTGGTCGACCTATTGTGCCAACCTAATTAACCATCAACCGCATAACGTCTGCAGAGGGGAGGAGTTAGTTGTAGGTGGTGTGGTACGGAGGTTAGGCACTATCGGTGAGGGTTGGGGGTAAGACGGCTGGGGAGAGGGTTAGGGGGCAAGTTTTCCATCCATCGTGATGACAGTGTCGATATTCTGAACACGGTCATCAGTACATATTCCTTCCAGCCCAGGGACAGATTTAAGTAACTGCCCGCCCATAGGCACAACATTGTGTCCCGCCCTCCCCGCGCATTCCGCAGACCCCCGTGACCCCCTTTCCGCAATTTTCTTCCCCGCCCCGCATTTTGTGGGCCCCCGCAACCCCCCTCCCGCGATTCGCGGACCCACGAGACTCCCGTCATTCGCGGACACCTGCGACACCCCCTACCATGATTCACAGACCCCTCCCGCGACTCGCGTACCCCCGCAACCCCCCCACCCGTGATTTGCCGACCCCCGTCACCCTCATCCTGTGATTTGCGGACCCACCTGTGACCCCCCCCCCTCCTGCCGTGCCGCCCCCAGCAGATGCCGCCCCTAGGTGCCTAGTGGGAAATCTGGCACTGTTCCAGTCACATCTGCCCCTTTATAAACAATGTATTCAGTATTGTTACGTCACCATACCGGGGAAGAGCCACCACTGGACACTGAAGGTTACAGATACTTACTTCTTTAATGAACCACTGACAAAACGCCACCGAAATCCATTCACGAGCATGAATTCCGCAGTCCATCCAAATAATCTTCTTCTTTATATTTGAAGGCTGCCCGATCTGCAAAGAAGACATCATGCTCAGAGGCTGCCCATCATGCTCAGAGGCTGCCCATCATGCTCAGAGGCTGCACATCAGACTCAGAGGCTGCACATCATGCTCAGAGGCTGCCCATCATGCTCAGAGGCTGCACATCATGCTCAGAGGCTGCACATCAGACTCAGAGGCTGCACATCATGCTCAGAGGCTGCACATCAGACTCAGAGGTTGCACATCATGCTCAGAGGCTGCCCATCATGCTCAGAGGCTGCACATCATGCTCAGAGGCTGCCCATCATGCTCAGAAGCTGCACATCATACTCAGAGGCTGCACATCATGCTCAGAGGCTGCACATCAGACTCAGAGGCTGCACATCATGCTCAGAGGCTGCCCATCATGCTCAGAGGCTGCACATCATGCTCAGAGGCTGCACATCAGACTCAGAGGCTGCACATCATGCTCAGAGGCTGCACATCAGAATCAGAAGCTGCACATCAGAATCAGAAGCTGCACATCAGAATCAGAGGCTGCACATCAGAATCAGAGGCTGCACATCATACTCAGAGGCTGCACATCATACTCAGAGGCTGCACATCATACTCAGAGGCTGCACATCATACTCAGAGGCTGCACATCATAATCAGGGGCTGCACATCATAATCAGGGGCTGCACATCATACTCAGAGGCTGCACATCATAATCAGAGGCTGCACATCATACCGAGAGGCTGCACATCATACTCAGAGGCTGCACATCATGCTCAGAGGCTGCACATCATACTCAGAGGTTGCACATCATACTCAGAGGCTGCACATCATACTCAGAGGCTGCACATCATATGAGGAAAAAGTACAGTCCGTCATCAGAGCCACTATTACAATGTTCAGCTTATAGTAACTGTTACTGAAGGACAGTTTGTGTGCAATGGGGCCGAGAGGGTGGGGAGAGAGATAAGAGGGGGGCTGGCCACACCTCCATGCATTGGCCACACCCCCTCCAAGTACCCTGGGCATGGCACAGCTGTTGGCATTGCTACTAGCCTGGATTCCTTCTCCTGGTAACATCTACCTGCTCTGCACTACAACAGTATAAGCGGCCCGTTTATCATAAATTAGTGGCTAATTCCCCCAAAACACCCATTTTTAGGGGATACCCATAAATATTTAGTACCCCCCACATGCATCAAGGAAAAACTGCAGCAGGAATTTCTGATCCCTCATGCCCAGCCAGCAGCGACATCCCTCATAGATTACTACGGGGGATGCGATGCCCCTCGATGTATCAATATCGAGCAGCAGCGGGTCCTGGAGCTACTGCCATTCTGAGATGGTGATAGCCCATTGCAGCCTTTGTGCTACAGACCACACTGCCAGCGGGGGGGGGGGGGGGGGGGGGGGGGTCAGCACAGGTCGTCTGGGGGTCAGCACCAATAACGCATGCGCAGACCCAGTGGTGCAGGTGGCTGGTGCGTTATCACCTTTCACTTTATCACTTCGCCAGGCTTAACCCTTTGAGTGCCAACATCTGTGAGAGATGCGCAAAATATCCACTAAAAATTCCAGCGTTGCTCACATTTGTTATATAAATTCAAATAAAAAATGTTGTGTAAAAAAGGATGATATTTCCTCTATGAGGTAACATACATTACAAGTAATTATGATGCATATAAATGTTTGCTTGGCAATTTTCACATCTACAGTATTTGACAAATTCACTTGGCACTCAAAGGGTTAATCCATCTGGGCATATTACTCATATCACTATTCACTACCAATACTATGTCAAATGGTAATGTAATGTCAATGCTTCCGCCAGGCTGTGACATCATTAATGACGACGGATCTGCCAGTGTGTATACAGGACACTCTGCCCGATCCATCTGCAAATATATCTTTAGGTGTGTACCCAGACTAAGAATAAAGCTGCCCAGCATTTGTGGGCCACATGCAAACGCAGCCAGTATTTACCCTGCATGGAAACATTAATAATGTATTAGCCCATATTATATTGCTACATCGTTTGTCCAGGTGCAAAGTAACAGTATTTGCTTTTATTGCTGCTCCCAGCTCAGAATCAGAATTGCATGGAACGGATTGCACATAATCATCCGTAAAGTAAAAGCACCAGACGTAATGCAGTAACGTGCAGAACGTAAGGCACAGGTACAGGTACAACGCTTACTTTGAAATAGTAGATCGGTCTCATCTCATAGGTTGGTCCGAGATAATGTATTGTTACAAGATGTTTATAAGTGTCTTTTATTTGATCCATCCATTTGTAAATCTGTAAAATGCAAAGAAACACTTATTTATTTGTGTAATAATGGTCATACGTCGCGGAGGATACGTAACACAGAAATATGGAATATCTAGCGCTGACGTCGGGTTACCCTTTCTATGGACATGGCCTGTGCGGGAGTTCTTGCTCCATGGGCAAAGCAAGCACTGAGACCATGCCAGGAATACTTACTTCTGTCCATTGTGGAATTCCCCTAACCCTGTTCCGTTAGACACAGTTACTAATGTAGTGCAGGGCTGGCCCAAACCAGTTCTCCAGATCTACAAACAGGTCATGTTTCCCAGATCACCTAGCTGGAACACAGGTGTAGTTATTACTAAAGGTCCCATTTTTGAATGTGGGCAGCTTTTATTCATAACTGACACATTCTACAGATCCCCAGGTGGCCTGGAAAACATGGACTGTTGGTAGATCTCGGGGACCGGTAGGATGTGCGATCTGATGACATCACGTTCCACCAGTGCTCAGTCGTCCATGGTTTCTGCTCTACACACCATGGCACTCAGAGCCAGATTAAGGTCTAAATGGGCCTGGAGCTGAAAATGATCAAGGGCCTATTATGCGCAATAATGTGGGGGGCGTGACCAGTGTTCTGGTTGGGTGGTCTGCTCATGGGTGTGTCTTTATTTGTGTAAATGCTTTCAACTAATTATATATGCCTGGAAAAGGCAGGGGGCTGGCATAAGAAAAATGCATGGAGATATATTGGCAGGTGCCCTCCAAAGGTACACCCGCAGGATGCCGATGTCCTCAGATACTTGCGGGGTGAGGCGGCACTCCAGTCATAAAAAAAATACTGAAAGCCGAAACTTGGTAGACAACATTTCAGCACCTAAAGTTACCACACCGTATACCCCTTATACAAATCATGTAATACAATAGTAACCCCCTTATACTGTACTTGCCTCTTACATATTATGACATATGGAATGAGCCAAAATTCACACCGATTGAGCCAAAATTCACACTATGGCACACAGATTGAGTCAAAATTCACGTTATGCCACACAGATTAAGGCAAAATTCACATTTTGCCACATGGATTGAGTCAAAATGCACACTACACCAGGCATGTCCAAACAGTGGCCCTCCTGCTGTTGTGAAACTACACGTCCCAGCATGCCTTGACATAGTTTTAGCATTCCCTAATAGCAAAACTGGGGAAATGCATGGTAGGACTTGTAGTTTCACAACAGCTGGAGGGCCATAGTTTGGACATGCCTGCACTATACCAAACAGATTGAGCAAAAATGCACAATATGCTCCATAAACAGGGGCATTTGGCGCGCATTAAAAATTGACACCATAATGCCCATTACATGTTAAGCCACACACCATAATGTCCATTAGGTATTATGCCAAACACCATAATGCCTATTAAAAATGATGCTACATAAGTGTTGCTTACCTACATGTTCATTGCCAGGGGTTCGATGCTCATTGCCAGGGGTTCCATGCTCGTTGCCATGTGGGATTACATGCTCATTGCCAAGGGGGAATACATGCTCGCGGTAACTGGGGGACAGCCACCGCGGGGCAGAAATGACAGCCATTGACAGCAGGGCCAGATTAAAGCAGGGGCAAAAGGGGTCAGTACCCATGGGCCCCCTCTAGCTAGGCGCCCCCTGTGGTTGGCATGTATTTTTAACAAAAACATTATTATTATTTTTTTTAGCTAAAGGTTTTGTGCATGGGAGTGGGGTAGTGCTGCAGCTTCACCTATCTGCCAATGTGACATTGATTAATGGTGCTGAGCATCGGGAGCCAAGGCACACTGACTGCACAAGTGTGCAGTGCATTACTGGGAGTTGACTAAGTCCCATGACACTTTGCACAAGAAGGCAGAGGCTGAGAGGTTTATGCTGAGCTCTGATTGGTGGAGCTCATTACATGCTTCCCAGGCCTATGGAGGACAGCAGCAGCAGCCTAGTCATGGGAGGGTTTTTAATCAGAGGCACTGACACTGTGAGGTCTCCTACAGTCCTACAGAGTAAGCAGTTACCCATTGACCAAGTTTATACTGTCTTTACTCTGTGTTTTGACAGTATAATATTCTCTCATGCAATTTGTGGCCAGTAATGACAAGTGCAAGGGGCCCCCCGAAGGCTTAATCTGGCACTGATTGACAGCCGGGCAGAGAGCAGTGGGCTGCTCGGCTGTATTCAGAGCACTGCATGTCCCGGCTATTTGAAATAATACCCCTTTCACACCAGAAAATGCAGGGATTTACCCGGGAATACGATCCCAGGATCATGCAAGGACATTCTCGGACTGGCCCATTTTACACCAGCCTAATCCCTGCATTTTCTGGTGTGAGGGGGAGAGAAAGCCACCGCCGCCCCCTTTAAACAAACAGCTATATCTTCGGAACCAACTGACCCATTTAAATGTAGGCTTCAAATGATTTTGGTCCCGTGAAACTGGGCCGTTTGGTTCCAGAGAATTCTGACCTCAAACAACATGAACAGCCATGAAATTACATTTTAGAAATGAAAAAAAAATTTGGTTTACCCACAATATCTCTGGAACCAATGAACCCATATGGACCAGGTATCAGATTGAAGGCCCAGCAATTTGGGTTTGACTGAGATCAACCTCGAGCTTCTGTAATGCCGGAGTGGGAACTGACAGCCGTTGGAACCGGGTGGAGGTCGGAATTAGCGGGTCCCATGTTATCCTATGGGGACAACGTTCCAGGTTTGCCTGGCGGTATCTCTGGTTCCCGGGGGGCTAGCGACACGGGGCTGGGCTCGTTGGAAAGCCCTGACCCTCAGCTACAAAATGGGCCTATTTGGAGAGTGGGCCTGGAGCAGTAGCTCCATCAGGCCCATTGTTAATCCGGCCCTGGTGGCACTACCTGGCATGGAGAGTGGGGTATGCCCTACAGCTTGACGATATCTCTCATCATGGAGTTTGTGGACCACTTATAGCTGCACTGGCTGATTTTTACAGGTAGACATATGCCACGATAGGCATATTGGTGCTCACCCATTTTGCCTTGCACATGATAACATACACTGTTACCCACTATTGTCATCTGCTGACCATGGTTTGCCCTGGACCACCATGAGGGAATCCCCTTAGACATCCTTGTCTATGAAACATTAGCAAAGTCCACCTGTGTGGGTCACTGAAGTTCCTTCCAAATATTCTCCCCTCTTTTGAAGCAACCGAAGTTCCCACCACCCATCCTGGTAGTCATAATCCCATACAACCAGGGCAGTCCAGTGTCCAGAAGTTTTATATGAGCATACTGGGGTGTTTATTTAACTTATCAATGCACAAGACAACTGTATAGAAGCTCAACATGCCATATCTCTGGTGACCCTCATTTACCCAGGATGAGGTGGCTATGGCACAGCCCCCTCCTCACCTCGTCCATTGTGTGGTATTAGCACAGCCCCCTTTTCATCTCTTCCATTGTGTGGCTATAGCACAGCCCCCTCTTCACCTCATCCATCATATGGCTATAGCACAGCCCCCGACTCACCTCATCCATCATATGGCTATAGCACAGCCCCCTCCTCACCTCATCCACTGAATGGTTATAGCACAGACCCCTCCTCACCTCATCCATAGTGTGATCATAGCACAGCCCCCTCCTCACCTCATCTAATGAGTGGATATAGAACAGCCCCCTCCTCACCTCATCCATCATATGGCTATAGCACAGCCCCCTCCTCACCTCATCCATCATATGGCTATAGCACAGCCCCCTCCTCATCTCATCCATTGAGTGGTTATAGCACAGCCCCCTCCTCACCTCGTCCATAGTGTGGTCATAGCACAGCCATAGGTGCCGATTCTGTGGGTGCTTGAGGGCCTGAGCACCCATGGAAATTGATGAGTACCCACCCTTTCAGCAGCGGCCCACCCGCCCGTGTCCCACTGCACTCCCCCTCCCTCGTCGCTGGCACAGGTACTGTGTGGGCATTTATGTACCTGCACTGTGGGGGCATTTATGTATTTGGCACTATGTGGGCATTTATGTATTTGGCACTGTTGCCATAATTTGAATATTGGAGACAACTGTGCTGCGTAATATAAATCAGTATTATTTTGTGGCCACACCCCTTTCCCATAAAGCCACTCCCCTATATTTTGGGCTTGAGCACCCACCAGCAAAAACATAAATTGGCACCTATGAGCACAGCCCCCTCCTCATCTCATCCATTGTGTGGTCATAGCACAGACCCCTCCTCACCTCATACATTGTGTAGTTATAGCACAGCCCCCTCCCTCCTCACCTCATACATTGTGTGATTATAGCACAGCTCCCTCCTCACCTCATCCATAGTGTGGTCATAGCAAAGCCCCCTCCTCATCTCATCCATTGTGTGGTCATAGCACAGTCTCCTTCTCACATCATCCATAGTGTGGTCATAGCACAGCCTCCTCCTCACCTCATCCATAGTGTGGTCATAGCAAAGCCCCCTCCTCACCTCATCCATAGTGTGGTCATAGCACAGCCCCCTCCTCACCTCATCCATTGAGTGGTTATAGCACAGCCCCCTCCTCACCTCATCCATAGTGTGGTCATAGCACAGACCCCTCCTCACCTCATACATTGTGTGGTTATAGCACAGCCCCCTCCTCACCTCATCCATAGTGTGGTCATAGCACAGCCCCCTCCTCACCTCATCCATAGTGTGGTCATAGCAAAGCCCCCTCCTCATCTCATCCATAGTGTGGTCATAGCACAGCCTCCTCCTCACCTCATCCATAGTGTGGTCATAGCAAAGCCCCCTCCTCACCTCATCCATAGTGTGGTCATAGCACAGCCCCCTCCTCACCTCATCCATAGTGTGGTTATAGCACAGCCCCCCTCCTCACCTGGTCCATCATATGGCTATAGAACAGCCCCCTCCTCACCTCATCCATAGTGTGGTCATGGCACAGTCCCCTTCTCACCTCATCCATAGTGTGGTCATAGCACAGCCAGGGCTGGTGTAAGGCTTCTCAGCACCCTAGGCAAAACTCCAGCCTACTGCCCCCCACCCACCCCCCACCACCACACACACATACTGCCACCAATAACCATTTTCCAACCCCTTAATGCATACTTGATTAACATTCTGGAATAGCAGGGAGCCTCCCAAAATTAAGTGGTCCTCCCAGCCCCCCAGGTAGGTGGGCAAGACTCTTGCTTTCTCTGGAGGCCCCCAGCACCCTCCCCTTTGCCACCCACAACAGAGTACAGGAAGAGAGGGCAGCAAAATAGGGAAATATGCCTCAAGAGAAAGTATGGAGGTGAGGTCGTAGAGGTTCCACAGCAACCGCCTGCGTTAAGTACAACAAGGATCCTCACAGACATCCTTGATTTTTTGATAGGCAGACATGGTGGCACCTCCCTAGATCCTGGTGCCCTAGGCAGCTGCCTAAAGCTGCCTAGTGGTAGAGCCTGCCCTAAGCACAGCCCCCTCCTCACCTCATCCATTGGGTGGTATTTTGTGTAATCAAATGAAGCCAATGACTTCTGCTGCCTTCTGCCTTCATGGACAAGGTTTTGATCAATAAGTTTTTGTACATCATTTATCATCACCCTAGAAATGAGAATAAAGAATACGTGATGAAACAATCCTGTATCACAGAATACTTACTGTAACTTGCATGTTATTGTTGTCCTGTTACTATAGACTTTGCACTAATGGGCATTCAGATAGCAATGGTGTCAGGGGGAGACATGTGGCGATGTACCGCAAGGTTTAGGCGTGTTACCTGCTGGAGTCATGACACAACAGTGATAATACTGGATTCATTTACTATAGATCAGATAAGATTTACTAACGAGCGGTACTGTAGGGGTTTGTAAACTGATGGGGATCACCATGGATTGTCTGAGGGTTCAAAATACAACATTTAACAAAGGTCGCTTCGAATTTCTAAATAGAAACTACTGTCAATCTGGATTGATTGTGAACCCCCCATCCTTTCGCTATGCGTAGAAGGTGGTCTATAGGTTCCGAGCAGGCTCATAGCAGGTCAAGACCTTCAGAAAGACTAAGCATAGGAAAAGTAGTTCTGGCTGTTCCATCTTTAATTGTGTAACTTGACCTTGCTGGTACCTGTTGTGTACCACTGGAAATATGTGATTGGTCTATTTTATCATCAATAAGGTGTGGGATGCCATTGGCACTAGGGCTGGTAATACTGCACGTAAGAGTGGGGTCCAACCCTGGCCCCAATTGTTTTGGAAATGTGTAATTTTCGCTGTTCTTCTCTACCTATCATTGTAATTATCACTTATCTGTAGGGTTATGACAGGGATCCCTCCCAGAATTCCCCACGGCCACCGCCAGCACCCTGCGTATGCAGAGACGTACTCCATGGGTCACTGACCTGGGTGTCCGAGGGTGTGCGGCCATCGCAAATGGCAGCTCTTATTGGGAGAGCTGGCCTTTGAGTTGCTCATCGCAGTTAGTACATATGCAATTAGCTTTGTTACGATGAGCGGCCGGATGTACAGTACTGTAAATGTTGGTACTGTATATCCCACTCTCTAAGCTTAGTGCTCAATATGGTGTTAAATTGTTTCCGTATAGTAGTGTCCATCTTTCTCAGTGTGGGGCGGGTGACTGGGCTGCTCCATGCACTTACTTAACTGGAATATCTTTTTGAAGAAAGTTTTGTTTCAGTTTTGGCAAAAGAGAAGATGGCACCAGTACATGCACCTCTCCACCCGGGGAGACGTCCCCGACATCATCTGGTTTCCATAGATCCAGCTGCAATGTAAGAAAACACCATACATTACCAACAGGAACCCATACTACTGTGGGAAATGTATAGTGCTGTAATATACCGGTGCAAAGTCAAATCTAACTCACTCTGCACATGTTACATCTGCCCCACCTGCAGTGCAGAACGGTTTTGCCTATTTTGAGAACAAATTCACCCTGTGATCAAGTCTTAATTAGGCCCCCTGTGTACTGTATAGGAGTTAAGAGTTTTACTGATCCCAAATGAAAGTTTGCAGTATTAAGGTGATACGTTACATTAGATTGATCGCAGTTTTTTTACTTATTGACCTTCGTGGTCCGGCCTCATTCTATCCAAAATCAAGGAAAGTGTAAACTCGCCTCTAGTAATCCTGTGTTTATCATTGATGCCCGAAAGAGAAAATGAGCAGGGGGCAAAGTGCACGGTGCAGATGTGGCATGAGAAAGAACGTAAGAGGTAATATAAGTTACTTAAAAGAGATAGAAGCAGGCTAATTAATAAATGATAGTAAGTCGGGAAAAAGTAAACAGATAGAGGAAGCTATGAGGACGGAGACAAATGAGAAGTAGGGCAGCTCTGTGGTATAATGGGTCTGATTCAGAGGTGGACACAGCTCGGGTCATGGCTGCTTCTTTGTACACAATCAGGGGCGGGCTGGGCCGGGGGGCAGAGTGCCATGTGCCCCCCAGGCCGCTCTGGATGGAGGGCTGCGGGCCGCGGCCGCCTTACCATTGTTGTTCTGCCGGCGGCCATGTTCCTGTAGCCTTTTAAAATATGAGTCTGCGGCCACAGGAACATGGCCGCCGGCCTCCACAGCTACGTGGAGGAGGGCCCGGCCGCCTGTTCCCTCTCTCTTCCAAGCAGTGCCAGACGCTGGGTGTGGACGTCATGACGATGACGCCTCCCACCCATGCGTCTGCACAGGAAGTGGAGCCAGGCACTGAGGAGTGAGGACTCAGGAGGCACTCTGCATACTGGACGGCGGGCTGACCTGGGGCCGCAAATCTAGAAAATCAGGGAGCAGCAGGTCTGCAGGAGGGAGAAAAGTAAGTGACAATAGAACTCACAAATTAAAAAAAATATATTTATGCTGTTTCCTGTATAATAATGCCATGACACCACAGGCTGCTCCCCCTGTATAATAATTTGTGTCATGGCATTACTATTATTATATTATACAGGGGGAGCAGTCTGTGGTGTCATGGCATTATTATTATTATACAGGGGGAGCAGCCTGTGGGGTCATGGTATTATGCCATGACCCCACAGGCTGCTCCCCCTGTATAATAATAATGCCATGACATTATTATTATTATACAGAGGGAGCAGCCTGTGGTGTCATGGAATTACTTTTATATTATACAGGGGGAACAACATGTGGTGTCATGGCATTATTGCATTATGCCATGACACCGCAGGCTGCTCCCCCTGTATAATAATAATGCCATGACACCACATGCTGCTCCGCCTGTATAATATAAAAGTAATGCCATGACACCACAGGCTGCTCCCCCTGTATAATAATAATGCCATGACACCACATGCTGCTCCGCCTGTATAATATAAAAGTAATGCCATGACACCACAGGCTGCTCCCCCCTGTATAATGTTATAAAAGTAATGCCATGACACAAATTATTATACAGGGGGAGCAGCCTGTGGTGTCATGGCATTTTATTATTATTATACATGGGGAGCAGCCTGTGGTGTCATGGCATTACTTTTATTATACAGGGAGAGTGGCCTGTAATGTCACGGCATGATTATTATACAGGGGGAGCAGCCTGTTGTGTCCTGTCTTTTACGCAATGGAGCAGCCTGTGGTGTCCTGTTTTTTTTACGCAAGGGTGTAGCCTGTGGTGCTGTGTTCTTTACGCAGGAGAGCAGCCTGTGGGGTCCTGTTATTTATTTATGCAAGAGAGCAGCCTGTGGTGTCATGGCATTATTATTATACAGAGGGAGCAGCCTGTGGTGTCATGGCATTACTTTTATATTATACAGGGGGAGCAGCATGTGGTGTCATGGCATTATTGCATTATGCCATGACACCACAGGCTGCTCCCCCTGTATAATAATAATGCCATGACACCACAGGCTGCTCCCTCTGTATAATAATAATGCCATGACACCACAGGCTGCTCTCTTGCATAAATAATTAATAACAGGACACCACAGGCTGCTCTCTTGCGTAAAGAACACGGCACCACAGGCTACACCCTTGTGTAAAAAAACAGGACACCACAGGCTGCTCCATTGCATTGCGTTGTATGCGCTACTTATGGGCTACTTATGCGCTACTTATGGGCCAGTGCTCTGGACTTGCCCCCCAGGCTAAAATTTGCCAGCCAGCCCCTGTACACAATGGATCTGAGAAGATATGATAATGGTGCAGGAGTCGCCTTTGGTAATGACAGAGATGCCCATCGTTGGCTTCTTAGGATTAGCAATAGTTGTTGTCATCTCTCTTCTGCAAAGAGGCTAAAACTCAGCATCGAAATAACCTTACACCACAGGGTCTCAAAGTGGGTCCAAAGTGGATCCACACAGAATCACAAGTAAAATAATTAACTCCACCTGTGGATCTTTTAAAATGTGTCAGTGAGTAATGAATGCACCTGTGCTCCTACTGGGTGACCTAGAAACATGAACTGTGTGAGGAAAACTGCCTTACACAATACCCAGAGTTGTCAGGCAATACTCACAACCAGTGGCGGCTTCAGAGGCAAGGGTTGCAGCACAGATCAAAATTCAGTTTGGAGAGCCACACCCACTGCTAGTGAGTCATCTTGGAATGACAGTGGGTGTGACTTCCGTATTTGAATTTTGGACTGTGCTACAGCCCCCACCCCTGGAGCCGCCACTGCTCAACATGTAACCCCTAAACAAGACAGCCCCCCGCCTCCTGGTTTACCCTTAGTCAGCCTCCTGTTCTCTGAAACATAAGCAATAAATATCACAAAATATGAGCAAACATGTTTTCTGTGGCACATTTGTAACTTTTCTAGTCTCCTGAAACATCGGGTGGTACTCCCAGCTCCGGGGAAAGTCTCCCGCATCCTACTGCTAGATGCCTTAGGCAGCCATACTACCTCATCCGCCGTGATTCATGATTTATTGTGTCATTGTTGCTGCACCCCCTGCTGTACAATGCTGGTAATCTCATGGGTGTGTTTATGATGATGAGTACCTGCTATCATAACCCTGCACAGCCTCCTATACAGCACCATGATGACCCTGATCTGTCTCCTTTGCCCCTCCATGCCCCTGATCTATCCCCCACTGGTTGACCTTGTTGTTTCCCACATCCGGATAGTGACGAAAAGTAGTCTTGTATGATTTGTAACTTACTTGGAACTCGTTGCAGATTTCCTGGATGTGCTCAGCTTGCTGTAATGTCTCTGGGACGATGCTTAAAACTTGGTCTCTAAAAAGTAGGATGGAAAAAAACCGTAAGATTTACACCTGCACCACAATCTACAGTAAGTAGCCGTGCCAGCTTGGTGGTTACATACATACAGTAGGCACAGTGAATGCCAGGAACATATTAGTATTATTATTGATTTATACTGTATGTATATTAATGAATAAGAAAATCCAACCAACACAGGGCAAATACAGCACACCCTTCAATTGTGTTTAACCCCTTTTCTGCTAAGAGATTTTCTGTGCTTGTTGCCAAGGGGAACAATTATTGCTCGTTGCCAAGGGGGACTCCCTCCCTGCCCTTCCACTGCCTGCTCTGCCTGGCTGAGCTACCCGCCCTGTCCGCAGCTATTTTCACTTAAGTCTGCCGCTAGATCGCTAGCCAATAGGCGCTTGCAATCCAGCAGCCATCAATGTTGCTTCTGATTAGCTGCTGGAACGCAAGCACCTATTGGCTAGCAGTCTGGCAGCAGAGTTACTAGCGGTGGACAGAGCAGGGAGCGGGCTGCACGGCTCCGGGGGCCCTTTGATGTCTCGGCGCCCGGAGCTTGTGCTTCGCCGGCTCCCTACGCCTCTGCATTAGATGGGGATAAATTGGGATGTTAGTCCACACCCTCTGCAAACTAACCACACCCCCTCCACAGAATAGACACCCCCTTCCTTGGCCAAATCAGGTCCCTGGGCAGGGCAGTGTACATGATGTTTAATCCTGCTCCAGTATATACATAAACTGTACACTACATTTAATTCTACTACTGATATGCACCACATTCATTGAATTGATCCTTTTACCTTAGTAGTTTTTAGACATTCTAATACAGTATTATGGGCCAGTGTAAATTATATGCAGTGATTTACCATGCTGGGAAAAATATGGTATCTTCAAGCTTTAACGCCCAGGGTTATTTAATTACAGCCCCAATTCCCCATATAATGACCCATATAATGCATATTAACCTTGAGGCCACGCGGACCTTTGTTTAATACTTACCAGCCTTGAGTACGGGCGAGATGATACAGTATATAGCCTAGAATAGGAATTCCCTGCAATCAGGGCCGCCACTAGTAATGTTGGGTCCTGGGACTGACCTTCAGCCCTGGCTCCCAGCGGCACACAACCCCCCCCCCCCCCCCCCCTGCATGTGCCGGCGCACCCCCCCCCCCCCCCCCCCGCCCTCGCATGCTCCGGCACCCCCCCCCCATCGCATGCTGGCACCCTGCCTCCCCATTACTAATACTTACTAGAAGTGGCGGCGGTGCGGCATCCTCCCCCCCCCCCCTGGGACTCAGAGCACTCACTGCACAGTGCAGCCTGCAGAGCCCCTCTGTATCCTAGGCTCGGCGCTGTGCAGGCTGCACTGGGTATTGTGCGCGCCTGGCCGTCGGCGCCGGGTGGGGGATACTGAGCGGGTGCGGGGGGTGGTGCCATGCCACTGTGGGAAGCTGCCCGGGCCCCTGCAGAGGCCGGAGCCAGGGGCAAACGCAGGATTTTCAGAAGGCGGTTTCCAGAGGGGTGGAGCAAAGCACGGAGATGGACACTTAGGTGACCCAGTATATGCTGAGTCAGTTAAAGTATTATAGATAGACCATATGTATATAAATAATAATAATAATAATAATAATAATAATAAAAAATATATAAATATATATATATATACACACACACACACACATATATATGTATATATATATATATATATGTATATATATATATATATATATATATATATATATATATATATATATATATATATATATATATATATATATATATATATATATATTAGTGTTGGGCACGTTAACGCGTTAATATCGCGTTAACGCGCCAGCACATTAACTGCGATTAAAAAAATTAACGCAGTTAACGCGCGGGGGGAGGGGGGGGGGGAATCACTGCAGCGGCAGCGAGTGGGGAACAGGGCTGGGTACAGTACCGTTTTTTAACGGTCTGTACCGGCAAATTCAACCTGTACCGAATGTACCGGTTTTCTTAAATAATTGACAGCCGGGCAGAGAGCGCTGTCTGTGCGCGCTGCCCGGCTGGATCTAGTCTCTACCTTTAAGTGAAAACAGTAGCAGCAGCCTGGTGGTGACCCGGTCCCTGCCCTGCTCCCCTCCGTCAGTAATATTATCAATTCCCCTTGCCTGGACGGCCGCGAGCCAATAGGAGCTTGCGGTCTGACAGCCAATCAGGAGCGGCTGCCAGATCACAAGCTCCTATTGGTTTGTGGCCGTCCAGCGGCAGGAGAGTTGAAAATACAGATGGACTAGGCTGCTGCTCTTGCTGCTAGGACCTGCTGCAAGGAGGACAAACGCCCCTTTTGTGAGTGCATTACAGAACTGATTTTGTTTGTGTACACTGCAGAGTACACAAATGCCATGCTTTAGAATAATCACTTTAAAGGGGGGTTGGAATGAAAGACAGCATATTATGTATACAGTATACCCTATAGAAATACATCAGCCCTGCAATAGTACACTCTATATAAATGCATCAGTCCTGCAACAATATATGTCCCCAGACTTTGTACTGTATACAAGTGTTGTCATGTAAGACAATGGAATTACCTGCATATGTGTCTCTGGCACTGTGGGGGCATATGTGTCTCTGGCACTGTGGGGGGCATATGTGTCTCTGGCACTGTGGGGGCATATCTGGCACTGTGGGGGCATATGTGTATTTGGCACTGTGGCAATCCCCCTTGGCAACGAGCATGGAACCCCTGGCAAGGAGATTTTAGGTAAGCGGCACTTATGTCCTATCAGCGCGATTAATCACAGTTAATCGCAAAAATTTCATGAGATTAATCGCGATTAAAAATTTTAATTGTTGCCCACCTCTAATATATATGTATTTATTTATACATACAGGGGTGTCAACAGCAGTGTAGACCCCTGGGCATAGCAATGTATTAGGGCCCCTACCGATCCTCCAGCGGTAGGGGTGGGGGAAGCTTTGATGTCCCGCGGGTGTTAGGGGGTATTATATCAACCGCTCAGCATGTAGGGCCTGGATCAGTAATTTCCACTAATTACCCCTTTACTGCACAGATGGTGGGAGATGGGGTGGGAGAAGGGGGCATTGGGCTGAATGAAGGGGCCCTGATACATAACTTCCAGGGTTGTACAGGATGTTTAATATGCAGAGGGGGGTGTATAGTGCAGTGGGCTTATTATTCATAATTTTCTGATATCTCCAGTTCCCAGAAATAGATTTCTTATATTTAATGGAATTAAAAACTAGATAATTCCATACCTCCCAACTGTCACGATTCCGTCGGGACAGTCCCGATTTTCGGGTCCTGTCCCGACGTCCCACCCGCGGCAGGCATTGTCCCGCTGCGGGGGGTGGCAGTTGGGAGACCCCCCAATGTAGTAGAATAGACGCTGTGCGCATGCGCACAGCGTCTATTCTCGTATGAAAATGAGGTCGCGGCTAATTAGCATAAGCCGCGCCCTCATTTGCATACGCCACGCCCCCTTTTCGGACGCTCGCGCGGCTTCGCCGCGCGAGTGTCCCTATTTCTTAACATGAAAAGTTGGGAGGTATGTAATTCCACCTACCAAATGCTATTAGGGGGACTAGGGGATCAGAGTTGAGGAGGCAGAGCAATCTGCCAACGAGTATATAAAACTACATACCAGGTGTGTGGAGCTGGAGCAGTAACCAGCTGCTGGAAGGCTGATATCTCTGGTTCTCGGAAAAGTAGAGACAAGCTACTAGTGTCCATCAAAGGGCGAGAGTCCCAGCTTTTGGAATATACCCTCAGAAAAACTCTACGTCAGACAGAACCTGAAATATCTGACTGGGAAGAGCAATTAACAGGCTTGGATGGGGACCACTGCTTTGAAGTCAGATATCTCCGGTTCCCAAGGGCCGATTTTTAAAATTCTTGTACCCATGGAAAGAGGGGCCCCTCAGCTTTCAGCCCAATGGGATCCCGGGACAGCTGTACCCCTGGCACCCCCCTGTCGGTGGCCCTGCCTGCAATATACCCAGATCTGGACAAGCCAATGGGGTACGGGGGAAACCCTCTCAGATTCCAGACCGCTCACTTGAATTATACATTACTAGTTAAAAGCCAGTCAAAATGATGGCTCAGTCCCTATTTGCGCCGACCTCCATTTTCTATCCTTACTGCTAGGGATGGCCATTGACCATCGATGATTTGAAATCATTGATGGTTTATGGCCGATGTTGAATACTTTTGCCATCGATGTGGGAAAAACAATGCATCTATGGCAAAGGAGAACCGATGTTTCCTTTTTTTTCTCAAGGTGCCGGGACACGGAGCAAAGCTCTGCCCCCTGACACCAGGAAATCCTGCCCCTGAGTTCTTATTGGCCCACGGGCCCATCGGTCAAACATAATGGTTGACCATCGATCGCTAAAACTATCGATGGTTATCCATCAGATAATTTAAGGCTATTAATGGTTGGTTACAGAATCGCCATCGATGGCAACCAGCGATGGTGACTGCACCGCTGGCCATCCCTACTCACTGCTCCCTCTCTCCATATCCAGCAAGTTTGAAACAGATCATTTTACTTTCACTTTCTGTTAAAGGAGTACTGTGGTCCATCGAGTGGCCTCTAGTGGTCACTGGCGGTACTTCACCTCAGAGGTGAATAAGGTGTATTGTCTACAGTGCATTGTATACATCTGGTACATTATCCTGTATGCATAGCAGTATTTACTAGATATATTTATCAAGAGGCCCTGACCATGCATTCTCTAATTGGCAAACCAATGTGGTGGCTGACCACACCCACTGTGGAGACTGGCCACACCCCTAAACAAGCATTCCTCCGGTAACCCTTCATGCCCGGTCCCACACTGTATATGCTCAATAGACAGGTACCCGCAGGATTTTTCTATTACTGTACCTTGGTTATTATAAGCAATCCTTGACCACCAACCGTGACATTCCTGCAATGCCACGTGGCACCTTGCACACATTTGGAAACCACTTTTTTTCCCCTGTATTTATTTATGAGTTATGTTTAAGTCTTACAGTACATCATCCCTTTTCCCCATTTAACAGCCCTTCTCGTCATGTCATGCCACGGTCTGTCTCAGTAGAGTCTCTTTTGTATCAAATAGCAACTTGTTTGCAAAAAGGACGCACAAGCGGCTTCTGCCGATTTATATGATATGCGGCATGCCTATATTCAGTGGGTGATTGCGACTGTATCTGCCTACGAAATGCTACATTACACGGTTTTCCGGGAAATGCTACAAAAAGCTGTGTCACACTGTTTTCCAGGAAAACACCAACAGATTCAGCTGCAGTCAAACACAGAATATAGGCATGATGTATATCATTTTACTCAGCAGAAGCCGCTTGTGTGTACTTTTTACTGTGTTTTGTAAACACACTTCTTATCAGAAAAAGTTGCAAAACAGATGTCAATCGCTACAGAATCACACCGAGCTCATGTGTTATGTATAACACAACTTGTATCACATGGAGGATAGATTAAGTGGACACATCTGTATTAAGCTATAACTGTAAAGTTAGCAATTATGCTGATTGGTTGCCAATGGCAACATCGCATCTGAAATAGAACTCATCTTCATAAATTTCCCCCTATGCCTATGTACTAAGAATACACAACACCAAGCAACACATTTTCGATTTTACTGATGCCCCCTCATGCATATTGCCCAACTTACCCATTATAATGGACTTTTACAGACAAGACCTCCGATGCTATGGTGCACATAAACCACATAAGGCAAGGCAGGACCTTCATCCTGGTAACGCTGGCTCCCTGTGTCCCTCACACGGAATCCCGGCATCTAACTTGGGATCTTGCCTAAAACACACAGCGCTGCTCAGATAACACTATCTGCGCCCATCCCATTGGAATGACATGCATATAATAAATTCTGAGAATGTCCCAGTAATTGTCTATTTGGCACTTTATGAACTTCTAACAAACTTTATAGATCAAGTTATGTTAACGCTGCAAACAAGCCCAGATATTCCTGCCTACAGTTATTTGTAGGAGATAAAATAACTGCAAATAGGCTACGCTAAAATAACAGAGCAAAAAAAGAAAATAAAGTCCTATTCCTCTGGGTTTCATATCTGATGTCAGTAGTCCAGGATCGCTGGGCTGCACCCTAATGATGCACTAAACATTCAGGGGAAAATAATGTGGTTCATTTTGCAGACGTCTATTTGCTTCTGCCTCATTAAATATCATTCTGCATCGCTGCACTGTGACTGTAGCTTTCATAGGAATGCTTGTGGTTGCTGGAAGAGACTGACCCACCAGAGAGAAACAACCAAATAGGCTTGTGAGAACGCTCCGCAAAAGCCCAAGTGTCAGAAGGCTCCGTAACAGCTCTGATGTCAGCCATGTTTCATTTCAAAAAGTTGCGGGAGACTCCTGGTTTTACAGGAAATCTCCCGGATACCTGGAATCCCTCCCGCATCCTATTCACTTCCTGGTTAAGTGGGCAGAATGGGAGGAAATATAAGGAAACTGTGGTCCTCAACCAGGGGTAAGAGTTTGTTTTCTATGGCAATATTGTCTTTTTTTTGCCTGGTTCTCTATGTATATGTACTAAGCACATCTCTATACAGTGAGGGGTGGGGCCTAATGATACAAACAACCCAGCCCCAGACGGATCTCGTGTTTGGTTTTGGTCCTGTATCTCCTTTGACATCTGTATTTTGTTTTGCCAAAACTGCCGAAGCTGGGTTTTGGGGGTGCCGGATGGCTGACAGACAGTCGGGATTCCGACAGTCCTTACACTGACATCAGAATCCCGATGGCCACTGGCTATTCTCCCTCGTGGGGGTCCACGACCCCTATAGAGAGAGAATAGAATCAGAGGCAAGCTTAGCCCGCAGTGTGGCGAGTGCAGTGAGCCCACACGGGGATTCGTTGCGCTCCCCCCTCTGTCTGAGTCCGGGCAGTCAGGATCCTGACGTCGGGCTAATGGCTGTCGGTGTGCTATACTACACCCAGGTTTTGGATCTGTATTAAAAAAATTTCAATAAAAAAAATTGCTAAAATCACAGAATTGTGGCCTGTGTATGTTCCTACGGTATTAATTAACCTCGATAGCATTAATTTCCAGTCAATTGTGACCCTCACATCTCAATATTTTACATTTTTTACCAATATTGACCAAAGGCTGCAGTGAGCTGGAGGGTGACACTGAGCAGCGGCACAAATACGCTGCACATTACGCCACACAGTATTGTACATTTGTCATGATAAGCCACGCAGTAGTACCATTATACTGCATGTTACACCACACAGTAGTACCCTTATACGTGATACACCACACAGTAGTACCCTTATACGTGATATACCACACAGTAGTACCCTTATACGTGCTATACCACACAGTAGTACCTTTATACGTGATACACCACACAGTAGTACCCTTATACTGCATGTTACACCACACAGTAGTACCCTTATACTGCATGTTACACCACACAGCAGTACCCTTATACTGCATGTTACACCACACAGTAGTATACTTATACTGCACGTTACACCACACAGTAGTACCCTTATACTGCATGTTACACCACACAGTAGTACCCTTATACTGCACATTACACCACACAGTAGTACCCTTATACTGCACATTACCCCAAACAGTAGTACCCTTATACGTGATACACCACACAGTATTATCCTTATACACCATACAGTAGTTTCCATATACACCATACACCACACAGTAGTATCCTTATACACGTTACACCGCACATTAGTACCGTTATACAGGATACAGTAGTACCCTTATAAATGATACATCACACAATAGTATCCTTATACATGTTTCACCACACAGTAGTATCCTTATATGTGATACACCACACAGTAGTATCCTTATACACCAAACACCACACAGTAGTATCCTTATACACGTTACACCACACAGTAGTACCCATATAAACGTTACACCACACAGTAGTACCCTTAAACAGCATGTTACACCACACAGAAGAACCCTTATACATCATACACCACACAGTAGTACCCTTATACACCACACAGTAGTACCCTTATAGTGCACATTACATCACACAGTAGTACCCTTATACTGCATGTTACACCACACAGTAGTAAACTTATACATCATACACCACACAGTAGTACCTTTATACTGCATGTTACACCACACGGTAGTACCCTTATACTGCACATTACATTACACAGTAGTATCCTTATACATCATACACCACACAGTAGTACCCTTATACTGCATGTTACACCACACAGTAGTATCCTTATACACATTACACCCCACACTAGTACCTTATACTGTACATGATACACCACACAGTAGTACCCTTATACATGATACACCACACAGTAGTACCCTTATACTGCACGTTACACCACACAGTAGTACCCTTATACTGCACGTTACACCACACATTAGTACACTTATACATCATACACCACAAGGTAGTACTCTTATAGTTTACAGGTTACACTGTTATTCATGATATACCACACAGTAGTACCCTTATACATGATACACCACACAGTAGTACCCTTATACGTGATACACCACACAGTAGTACCCTTATACGTGATACACCACACAGTAGTACACTTATACGTGATACACCACACAGTAGTACCTTATACACATTACACCACACAGTACCCTTATAAGCGAATAAATGGGTCGGAGAAATTTAATTAGTAAGACAAATTAGACAATTTGGGATTGTTTATGCTAGAAAAGAGACGTCTAAGGGGAGACATCAGGGGCAAATATAATGAACTGTCAGGCACCCTCTTTGCTTTGAGGAAGGACACGTGGGCATGAGTTTAGAATAGATGAAAGAAGATTTTGTACCCTTAAACGAAAAAACTTGTTTATGGTCAGGGCAATAAAATTGTTTAACTCTCTTCTTGGAGAAGTGGTGTTGGCAGAGACTATAAATTATTTTAAAATAATGTTGGACAATCATCTATTGGGCACAAGCATCCAGGGGTACAAATAACAATTAAATCTGTATATAATTAAACATATTTCAGTTATATAAGGGATGAAGCAAATAGCTCATGCACTTTAAGAACAAAGGTTGATCTTGATGGACGCAAGGCTTTATTCAGCCTTAACAACTATGTAACTATATAACAATGTAACTATATACACCACACAGTAGTACCCTTATACATGATAAACCACACAGTAGTACCCTTGTACATTTTACACCACACAGCAGTACCTTATACTGTACATGTTACAACACACAGTAGTACCCCTATGCATGTTACACCACACAGTAGTACCCTTCTACATGATACACCACACAGTAGTACCTTTACTGTACATGTTACACCACAGTAGTTCCGTTATTTATGATAAACCAGCCAGTAGTATCCTTATACATGATACACCACACAGTAGTAGCCTTATACTGCACTTTACACCACACAGTAGTACTTTCCTTCCTCCCTCACCCCAAGCAGCACACAACAGGGTTACAAAAATTTCTGTAAGGATATATGTTATATCTGGGGCGCTGTGCAATGTGCTGCCTTGTCAAGCAGCTTTTACTTAAAAAGGGGGCATCACTCCCGAATAGCAAAAATGGAAGGAAAACAGGTAAGTAACTGCGCAAATCACCAGTTGTCAATCATAGCAATACACATTTCATAAAATAAAATTCAACACATACATTAGAATTAAAAAAGACAAAATAAACACAATTATGGCAGTTTGAAATATGATAAACTTGGCTGAAGAGGTAAGTTATCAGGGAGCGCTGGAAGATTTGGAGACTTAAGGAGAGTTCTTGTGCCTGGAAGGGAATTCCACAGCGTGGGTGCAGCCAGAAGAAAGTCCTGCAATCACCCCACGCTGGTAAGAAAACCCTAGAATAGAAATGGTCATTGTCATGTAAACAAACCTTAAAATTTTCAGACATTGTTGCAAAAGTCACGAAACTGTAACCTAGGAAGGACTTTAGATGCAATTTACTTTGTGCATTTATGCCGTCGTTGCAGAATTTTATCTTTATCACTGTGTTAACCTGCTGCAATCAGGGAAATACAGCTGCGGGGCCAATCTACTTTACAATAATCCTTGCTACAGATAAGTGGTGACCTGACATTGTGATTGTTCAACTTTATACTGTCACTATTTACTTACAACAGTATTGTGTTTGTGTTACACATTACAGCTGCTTAATCCCATGGCGCAGCGCGTTCCACCAAATGTAATCCGACGGCGCAGCGCATTCCACCATGTGTCTGCAACCCAGATCAGCAAATCAGATAGTGATTAGGAAATCGCCACTGGCCTGATCTATATCTTATTAAGGGCCAGATGTATCAAGCTTCAAAAGTGATAAAGTGGAGAGTGATAAACAATCAGCCAATCAGATTCTAGCTGTCATATTTCAAACCCAGCCTGTAATATGACAGTTAGGAGCTGATTGGCTGGTTTTCTATCAAGAATTTTTTCTTGCAGTGCCTGACTGATGAACACATCTCCTGGTTTTAAGGGGACTTTTCCTGGCACTTATAGAGATTGTCTAATTGTTGAAGTACGTAAATCGGTTACTATTACGGGCCACCTAAAAACTGTCCCCTTCCGGTGAAGGCTTGGGGATAAGCCTACTGCCTCCTTGAATGAGTAAAGGACCTGTGTACCATTGGTTTGATAAAAGTTTTTATGGCTGTTGAAATATTTTTTCGTGCACAGGATTCCGTATTCAGTTAGAAGGGGCACGGAACGGAATATATAGGGCTATAAGCATCCAGCCAGACAGCGCCTCTAATTAAAACTTGGATATCCTGACCAATTCATTCAAGGTCTTCCGATTGTTTTTAGTTTACCCCTGAGGGAGCCTCTTAGTGGACGAAATGCATCGGGGGTTACAACAAGTTCATGGATGTACAACAAAAAGAACTTGAAAATGTTTCATCCAGCTGAAAGACTTAATAAATAGATATAAATATATATATATATATATACACATACATATACATGCACATATATGCGTAAGCATATATACACACATATACAAACACACGCTAGAAACAATGTATAGGTCAAAAAGTTAAAATTTAACCCCTTCACGACATATGACGTATATATACGTCATATTTCGGTTGCGGGGGAATCAAGCCAGCTCACGGAGTGAGCTGGCTTGAAAGAGAGCAGGTAATGGCTGTATATTACAGCCAGGTCCCTGCTCTCACGGCCACGAGCGGCGAGTTCGCCGATCGTGGCCGTTTAACCCTTTAAGCACCGCGGGCAAAGCGCCCGCAGTGCTTAAATAGCTGATCGGAGGGGGGGTGCCCCCCTCCGGCGCCGATCGGGGCCCCCCGCAGCGAGATCGGAGGGTGCCGATCGGTTGCCATGGTAGCCAGGGGTCTAATGTAGACCCCTGTGCTGGCCGTGTATGCATACCTATTACATCCTGCCTCAGGCAGGATGTAATAGGAAGTGCATAAAATCACTACGTTCAGCCATAGAGCTCTATGGCTGAACCTAGTACAGGCGATCGCGCCCCCTAGTGGTCAAGTACACTAGGGGGCCTTGTAGTAAAAGTAAAAAAAAAAAAAAAATAAAGTTTAAAAATAAAAAAAAAATAAAAAAATATTAAAAGTTCAAATCACCCCCCTTTCCCCATTTCCCAAATAAAAAAAAAAAAAAAAAAAAAAAATAAACATATTTGGTATCGCCGCGTTCCTAAAAGTCCGATCTATTAAAATATAACATTAGTTATCCCGCACGGTTAAAGGCGTAAACGGAAAATAATCCCCAACGCCAAAACTACGTTTTTTGGTAGCATCGCGTACCCAAAAAAAAATAACTAAAAGAGATCAGAAAGTCGCCCATATCCCATAATGGTATTAATTAAAAAGTACACTTCAGCCCGCAAAAAATGAGCCCTCACCCAGGTCCGTAGGTGGAAAAATAAAAAAGTTATAAGCCGCAGAACATGGCGACGCAACGCAAATTAGAAAAACCGTAAAAGTTGCGATTTTTTTTTTTAGTGGTAAAACATAACGAAAACTATATAAGTTTGGTATCACCAGAATCGTAACGACCCATAGAATAAAGATAACCCATAATTTTAAACGAACTATGAACTCCAAAAAAACCGTAACCAGCGCAAAATTGTGCAATGGCGTTTTTTTTTTTTTTTACCCCACATTGAATTATTTCCTGATTCCCCAGAATATTATACGGTATAGTAAATGGTACCATTACAAAGTACAACTTGTCCCGCAAAAAAAAAGCCCTCATGTGTCTATATAGCCGGAAAATTAAAAAAGTTACGCTTATTTGAACGCAAGGAGGAAAAAAAAAAAAAAATTACCTTAAAAGGCAATGTCGTGAAGGGGTTAATTAAACATATATTCACTGGCCAGTGATACTTAACAATAAAAGACAAATATGCACATTTAGTGCCTAGTGATTATGTTGAATTAAAGGAATAGCCGATGGTTGGTAAATATATGGCCCTCCTGAGATGGTTATGTCCAGTTGTTGTTATTGGACCAGTATGTAGACACTTCTTTAAGACACCAATTAGTGTAAAAGAAGGTTTTTTGTATTGATTGTCCACTGTCTGGCCAGACAATACAAACACCAATATTGGGTGTAAAAAAATAATAACAATTAATTCAATGATCTCAATAGCCACTGGCTGCTGATTGTCCAGCCACTGTTGAATGCAGTGCTGGATACGAGTATAACAGTACTTGCTTTTCATGCAGGCAGGTATGGGGTTATGTTCTGGAGCTCCAGAAAAGATGGTGGAGGTAGTATAAAGTCGTATGACGCGTTTCTCCGTCTCCAATAAGTTGTCAGCGGCTTCATCAGATGAAGCCGCTGACACCTTATATTTTATACAATAAGTATAAAACATGTACAGTAGTGGAGTCCTGTTGGAGAAAGTGGCTATACAAATTAAACTTACTTACTATAATTTACAGATTGAGCGCAAATAAGGGGTCTGATTAGAATATATATATACTGTATATATACATATATGTGTCACACGCCGCCGCAGCGGCACCCGGTGGGTACATTACTCACCCGTCCATGCCCGCTGACCGCTAGCGTGTGTGGGCTCCCGGCTTGTGGACGGCGGGCGGCGGAGGCTTCTGGCGTGAGGACGGCAGCGGGAAAGGCTGGGGAGTGCAGCACTGCCTCTGTGTTTGGCGATGCCGGGAGGCCGGCGACACCATCTTGCTTTAGGGCAGAACTGGGATTGGGCCAGGTCAGGGGTCTCCGCCCACTACTATCCTGACCGCCAATGGCAGCCGCCCTCTAGGGATATAGCGGATCTGCCTAGGGCTGTTCAGGGTCAGTACAAAAAGTCTTCTGAGCTGTTCAGTTCTAATAGATGACTCCTGACTCTCCTGGTGTCCTTGTCTCACTGCTCTGCGCTCAGACTATTGACTGCCTAGGACCCCATCACTCTTGTTCCAGCCAAGCCCAGCAGCCAGCCCGTACTTCCGAGCTACCGGCACCACCACCTCCCAATTCTATTCAGAGACTCATTATCCATCCTCTTTCAGTCCAAAGGATCCAATTGTGCCCTCCATCGTTACCATCTTCTTTCCGGAACATCATCACTACCAATCTTCCTGCCAGCCTCATTACCCACTTTGACTTTCTTTCAAAGACATTGCCTATAATCATTTCAAGTACCTTGCAGGTGTTTTTCTGTTTACCACTAACTGCCACTTAAAGAAGTATTTAAGTGAAGTTGTCAGCTACAGTATATGAAATCCTTCATTAAACCTGCACGTTTTAATCCTTCATCTTCTGGTCCGTCTCCTGAGCATCACACGGCTTCATCCAATCCTTCACCAGTGACATATATGTATAAAACAAAAAGATATAGAAGTGCGCTCTATACAATGTTCACCACATTATAATGAATGAAATAATAGATAAAAATGTAAACACATAAAACAAAAATGATTGATTCCATTTTACAGCAGATTAAAATATTCACTTTTCACAGAATGTAGATACAACACGTGTATGGCTTCATTTCATGAGAGAAATCCCATGTATACACACACACACACACTGTATATATTCTTCCATTCTTATTTCACAGTGGACACATCACTTGTGACCCAGTTGAAGCCTGAAATTAATGGCCAACATTGCTGACATCGCTCTACATCGCAGCGTTACAAAAGAGACCCTAATGTATTATTTGTGTACTATACAAAGCCATGCGGTACAGAAACAACACAAAGAACCACACACAATACTGCAGCATAAAGGAACTCGAAATTCACCCTACTAGACAGATTAAACCCTCTATTGTTCAACGTATGCAAAACAATCACGAGACGCACTGAATATAAACCCTGGCGCATTGGCTCCCAGCACTCCCAGATTACACACACGGAGAGCCTGCCGGTACAATGGGAAAGGTAAATCCCTATTATGGAAAATATAGGACATACATGAATTCAAATGACTAGATCACTATAGAATCACAACCAGTCTTCTGAGCTAACATCTCTTCTTATCCAATATTCTTCCAGATCATCTTCTACGAGGACAGGAACTTCCAGGGCCGATTCCACGAGTGCAGCTCCGACTGTTCCGACCTGCACTCCTTCTTCAACCGCTGCAACTCCATCAAAGTAGAGAGTGGGCCCTGGATGGTCTATGAGCACCCCAATTTCAGGGGCTACCAGTACTTCCTCAAACGGGGAGAATACCCTGAGTGCCAGCACTGGCTGGGGTACAACGACTCCATCCGCTCCTGCCGCGTCATCCCACAGGTGGGTCCTAAAATAGACACAACTGTCAATAAGAGCAATAATTACTGAAATACTGGATCCTATAAGCACTGATACAAAGATAGATAGAAATAATGGGGTGATTCAGACCTGCTTGTAGTGGGCCTAATACGATCCCCTGAAGGATTTTAGGGGTTTGCGCATGCACCTACAGCAGACCTTGGTGCATTGTGAGAGAGGAGGCGGCCCATGCGCAGCCTGTTCCATCTAGGCCTCCTCTCAGCTGGGAGTAGCACCGCACAGAAGAGTACGAGCTTAAACGCGCTCAAATCCATCTGCACATATCTCCAGAAATATGTCGCAGAGGTCATTTACTTTGTTGCCAGCAGCAGCATTGTGGAGTCTGAGCACTAGAGCCCTCAGCTTCCACTGCGTTTGCGCAGATATCTGGAAAGAATGTCGAACCGGGCATTTTTCCGGCGGTTTGCACTACGCTGTCACCGCTGGACTCTAGATGGCAAGTATTAAACCCTGCTGAGCAATATCTTTCAAACAATCGTGTAGTGTGTAAACTCGATGTCATGGATGCGCGCTCCTGCGTTAACGATGCGTTCTGTCATCCTACACGAACATGCGATACAGGTAGTACATCGCTTTCCACTAAATCACTCCTCCCAGCCACTCTCCCACCGGGTCCTTGCCGCCGCTACTATCGCCCAATGTACACATTGCATAGTGTGTGCCTGACTTGACCTGTGAATAATTTCTAGATAATTATTTCTAGATACTGTAAACGATGAGGGCTCTGTATATTAGGATCGGTGTTTACTATGTTTTCCTAAATGTTTACAACCTTTCAGTCTTGTTCTCGTTATTGATGTGCAGAACTCCTGTATACCGTAATATTCATTAGTACACCTTTGCCGTGTTCTATTCATTCTCCTGCTATTTCTCACTTTAGCACCAGGGAACATACAGAATAAAGGTGTACGAGAGAGAAGATTACAAGGGACAGCTTATGGACCTTACCGATGACTGTCCCAATCTTCATGAGCAGTTCCGCTACCAGGACATCCAATCCTGTAATGTGTTTGAGGGACACTGGGTTTTTTATGAAGAGCCCAACTACAGGGGGCGCCAGTACTACGTGAGACCCGGAGAGTACAGGCGGTTCAGTGACTGGGGAGCTGGGAGCAGCAGGGTTGGATCACTGAGACGCGCCATGGACTTTTACTGAAGAATAAAGAATGAGCATTTCATTAAATAAAAGCCTTAACACAGCGTACTGTATGCAGTGCTATTTTGTAGGAAAATAGGTTCAGGAACTGTGGATGGGACATAAGTGGGTGGTGATGTGGGCGGAGCTACCAAAGGGGTGGGGCATCAACTGTTGAATAAACTTTTTTATTCTTTTTTACACATAAGGCCCTCAGCAGTGCCATATATAAACAATGCCCCCAGCAGTGCCATATATACACAATGCCCTCAGCAGTGCCATATATACACATAATGCCACCAGTAATGCCTTATACAGTATACACATGCCACCAGCAGTGCCAGTTACACAATGACCCCAATAACCACAGTAATGCCAGATAAACATATGCCCCCCAATAGTGCTAGATATACATATGCCCCCAATAGTGCCAGATATACTACATATGCCTCCAATAGTGCCATGCACACATATGCTCCCACGTTGCCTGGTATGCCATACATTGCTGGATATTTTCCCACAGTGCCAGATATGCCCCCCACAGTGCCATATGTGCCCCCCACAGTGCCAGAAATACATTTGCCCCCAATGTGCCAGAATTTCCCAGCAGCAGCACAACTCCCCAATGTTGCTCCTGCTGCTGCCACCACAATGCAGCTGTCGGGGAGAGGCGAGTCCAGTGTCTCCCTGCTGTCTGTCTTCTCCTCTGCCGTCACTGCTTCCATTCAGAGGAGAACGCATTGCGCATTTCTCCTTCACCTTACTGTGTCCCTGTGACTGGGCCGTCAGTCAATCAAAGTTTGTGGGCCAGCTCCTGATTGGTATTCCGGCCCGCAAGTTCTGATTGGCTGACGGCCCAGTCACAGGGACAGAGGGGGTTATTTTGGGTCACTCTTTCTGACAAATTCCTTCTTAGATGGACAAAACCATGTGCACTGCAGGGGGACAGATGTAACATGTGTAGAGAGAGTTAGATTTGGGTGGGGATTTACTTCAAAGTGAGATCTATATTGCAGTGTAAAAATAAAGCAGCCAGTTTAACCGATGGTTGAATAAACACAGAGGTGGCATAAACCACAAAAGGTTCTGGGATGCCGTCACTTTAGTTAGCAGTTTGTTAGGGACTATGTGATATGATGAGAAAGGGTAAGCCAATGGGGGTATAGGGGGAGGAGTAGGCAGACCAGGAAGTAGTGTGAGCTGCCTCTTTGTGAAGTTTCCCCTCCCTCCCAATCCTACAGTGTGTCTTTTCCTTTCGGCGGCTGTAAAGACCAGTCATTTTTGTCTATGCAGTTGTATGTAGATAGTGGGTGTGCTCTCCCGACATTGATTGTCATTAGTCCATGCTCCTACACGGGAGACGGCTATACCACCAGCATGGGTGGGTTGTGCAGGGAGCAGGGCCCCCCCCTCCCCGCCTGGGGCGCTCCGGTGCCTAGCAGTGCCCCGGCGATCAATCACTAACCCGCTCGAGGGGGGCCGCCTGTCGGGTCCAGTGATGCGGCACACATTGCCGTGACGTTCCGGGGGGGGGGGCTTGCCATGCGACGCGGGGTGGGGAGGTGGAGGGGGGTTGTCTGGCACCATGACATTCCAGGGGGGGGATTTGGTGGGTGATGCGGGTCGCCGTGATGCAACGCTACCCAGGGAGGGGGAGGAGGGCTTGCTGGGTGATGCAGCGCAGGGGGGGGGGGGGGGAAGCTCCGAACTGCCGCCCTCCAGTGGCCAGCGCCCTAGGCAAATGCCTAAGGCTGCCTAGTGGTGGCGTCGGCCCTGGCAGGGAGAGTTGATCACTAGCAGTGTGTGAATGGTACGGTGATGTTACCCATTTCCCCCCTGACCACTCTTGAGGCTGCCACCATCTATAGTTAATAGTCAAGTTGTCAATTAATAAATTTGATATTCATTTTTAAAAGCCAGCACTTGTGTCTGTGTCTTATTTTAATGTTAAGGCTTAAGTTTATTAAAGTGTAAGCATAAAGATACCTGGTGAGTTTATGATTCAAAAGCTAGTCTGCTTCCTTGTGATTGCCTCTGTGTTTGTGCATGTGTGAGAGAGGAAGACGTAGTTTCACTCGCTGCCAGCAGATGGCAGTGTTTTGGAGACACACAAACTGACACTAAACACATACATACACACATAATTCAATATACTTATAATACTAGCTGACCCGCCCGGCGTTGCCCGGGAAACCCTTGGGGTTTCTTTATTTCCAAAATTGCTGAAAAATGTCATCTTACAATATGCTGTGCCAAAGACCTAAGATTGTAATTTGTTATAGATTCCACCACAATGTTAGAATGTGTTTGCATTGATACTCAATGATGGCAATGAAATCAGGTGTGGTGTTGTTGTTTGAAACACAACGCTCCTGAGTTGATAACTTGTATGTGTTGATGAATTCCACATCCACTCCTGAGATTTACCACCTACTGTATGACATATCCTCCAACATCTGAGGGTCAGAAATCGGTACAAAATCAGAAAGGTACGTGGCCACACCTCCATTTCTATACTTTACTAAATTGTACAGTTTCTAGGGTGTGTAATTACAGGCGCTGAGTGCGAAGGGACCGGGGTGGGCGTTACTTACCCCGCCATAATTAATTAAAAATTCACTGCTCCCTGCCACTGCCACTCCCCTCACCGAACCTGCAGCAGTCTCTGAGGTCTGGGGATCTGTAAAGCACATGCACCGGGCATCTCTACCAAACAGTGGGGCAGCCCCTGAGTGTGGGAGCAGGTCCACGGGCCTGGCCACATGATGTCATGACACGACGCACGCTACCCGCACCACTGTAATGCCCCACTGGGAATGGGTGCAATGGGCCAAATTCTTCCCTACACCCGCCGAGCCAATCCACTGATCCAGCCATCACAATCATCAATGGGTGCATTGATAAGGTTTGAGTGTAAGAAGTTGAAGAATAAGACTGAGAAAAAGAATTGCCATGTTACAAAGTTTACAATTTACTCAATAAATCGTGAAAAAAATGTAAGTGTACATAGAAGTACAATCAAGAAATGAAAGTAGGATTAAAAAATAAGTTCTGATTCAAACTGATAATTGTTTGGATGGGGTGGGTTGTGAAACAAATCTATAGGTGGGGGTATGGATATTGTGGGCATAATTGGTGTTTGTTACACCTACATGGGGCCCTCAATTGATGGGATTTTCACTACAGTGTCACGGTCACATTGTCACCATAGGGGGATTCCCAATTGGGGTCCAGGTGGTCTTTTAGGGACCCTTTACAATCCTGTAGGTCTCTTCTCCTTGAGCTTACGGTCTCCCTTAATGATATCACTGAGGGAGACCATAGGCTCCAGGAGAAGAGACCAACGGAATTGTAAAGGGGTCCCTAAAAGACCACCTGAACCCCAATTGGAAATCCCCCTACGGTGACACTGTAGTGAAAATTTCTCATCATCTGGGTACCCCCTGTAGGTGTACCAAACACCAATTATGCCCACAATATCCATACCCCCTCCACCTATAGAGTTGTTTCGCAACCCACCGCCATACAAACAATTATCAGTTTGAATCATAATTTGTTTTTTAATCCTACTTTCATTTCTTGATTGTACTTCTATGTACACATATTTTTTTCACGATTTATTGAGTAAAACTAAATTGTACACTATAACATGACAAATCTTCATCTCAGTCTTATTCTTCAACTTCGTACACTCATAACATTCAAACAAATGCATGCAGCGCTCATGCCCATCGACCAAACATTATCTATGAACCAAAATAGTCTGGGAAACCCTTAAGGCAGAGCAGTGCCTGATATCCAACTGACTAACAGGGTGAGTGCAGTGTACCCACTTTGCATTGATCAATGGGTGCATTGGCCAGGACAAAGATTTCTCAGTGCAACTGGAGGACTGGAGAGACGGATATGGGGAACAAAGTAGAAATTGTACATTAGGTACAGTTTTTATTTGCCGGTACAGACTGTTAAATAAACGGCAAATTATTTTTTATGTGTTCTGTGTGTTTGTGTGTGTTGTACTGTTTTTGTGTGTGTGTTTTTGTGTGTTATATTGTATGTATCTGTCCAATGCGTAAGTGTGTGAGGTGTGCTATGTATATACAGTATGTGTGTGTTGTGTCTTTGTGTATCTGTGCAAAGTTTAAATGTGTGTTTTGTGTGTGTTGTACTGTTTTTTGGGTGTGTGTGGTGAATGTGGGTGTGTGTTGTGCTGTTAGAGGTATGTTATGTGTGTGTATCTGTGCAATGTTTAAGTGTGTGTTCTGTGTATTGTACTGTTTTTGGGTGTGTGTTGTAGTGAATGTTGGTGTGTGTTGTACTGTGAGTTGTGTGTTATGTATGTGTGTGTGTTGTGTTGTGTGTATATCTGCCGAATGTGTAAGTTTGTGAGGTGCGCTACGTATATATGTGTGTGTAGTGTGCTGTGCATATCCTGGCAATGTTTAAGTGTGTGTGTTCTCAGTGGCGTAGCTTGGTTTGGCGCGCCCCCCCGCCGTTAATGCGGGGGCGCCTCCCCCCCCCTCCCCGCCGGCCTCCCCACCCCCGCCGTTAATGGGGGGGCGTCTCCCCCCCTCCCCACCCCGGCCGCCGGTGCCACCCCCCCCCCCTCATCGCCGCAGGCTTACCTGTCTGCGCGTCCCGGCTCCCCTCCTGGCTTCAAGTAATAATTCTATGCAGACGGACCACGATAAAATGGCCGCCCCCATACCGCAAACAGTTTCAGAGAACTGTCTGCTTTATGGGGCGGCCATTTTATCGTGGTCCGTCTCCATAGAATTGATTGAAGCCAGGAGTTGTGTGTTTGTTGTACTGTTTTTGGGTGTGTGTTGTAGTGTGTATGGATTTGTATTGTACTGCATGCGGTGTGTTTCCAGCGATTTCAGCCCCTATCTCCCCCGTGTGTACACAGCTTAAGTGTGTGAGGTGCTCTACGTATAAATGTGTGTGTTGTGTGCTATGTGTGCGTATGTGGTGTACTGTTTGTGTGTGTGTGTGTGTGTGTGTGTGTGCGTGTACAATGTGTACGTGTGTGTGTGTGTGTGTTATGTGTGGTCTATGTATATCCTCAATTATTTCCTAATTGTTTAAAGCCTTCATCATAATGTTAGAATGTGCACATAGAAAAAGAGTTTAACACCAAAACGTTGTCTGCGCCTCCACCTTCACACGTATAAAATAAAGGTATTATACAACCCTTTTGAACTGTACTGTAGAGGATGCTTCCGGTACAGAATCACAAATATATTCTCATCAATTGGATGTCATAATCATGTGAAAATAGAAAAGAGAGTGGATCATAGCGTAACAGAGTATATTTTAATACAATAAAATCCAAATAAATGCTTTTGGTTCCCTCAGAGCCGGCCCTAGCCTAAATGACGCCCTAGGCAAGATTTTGGCTGGTGCCCCCTAGCACCGCCACTAGTTCCGCCTCTGACCCTGCTCCCCTTTCCCAGCACCATCAACCCTCATCATAGCAGTCATCATTTTGGTGTTCCTACCCGCAATATTTTAAATAGAAACTGTGCACACATTCGGTGCGCAGCCCAAACAGGAGTGTGTTCTTGCTGGGAAGGGGCATGGCCACACAATAGTACCCCCAATTCAAATTATGCCACACAGCAGTGCCACTTTATTTACATTATATCATGCGATGGTGTCCCTTATTCACGTTACATCACACAGTAGTACCACTTTACCTTATGTACATTACTCCTCACATTATTCACATTATACCCTTGGAAAAAAATCCTGAGAAAATATTGTGTTTTAAGCACCTCCATGGCCACACTGCAACCCAGCACAAAGCAGTGTGTGCTGGGCAGAGGAGAAGATCTGCAGCTGCTGATGTCACTTAAGGGGAGGGGGCCCGGGGCCCCCACTGGACCCTTCCATCAGACTTTGGCCTGGGAAATTTGTACCCCCTACCCCTTTCTCTCGGCACCCCTGATAATACCACACAGTAATGTCCCTTACACATGACACACATTATTAATGTCCTTATAACCATAATGCCCCTTACACATTATGCCAATCCTTATTAATGCCCTTCATACACATAATGACACACATAATGCCCCTTACACATATGTTGCACATTATTAATGCCCTTATAAACATGACACACATAATGCCTGTTACACATATGTCGCACATTATTAATGCATTTATACATGACACACATAATGCCCCTTATAAATATGCTGAACACTATTGCACAACCAACCCACCCACCCACAGACAGCACTCGCACAGCCGCTAACACTGTGACCTCTGCCTCTGCTTGGACACAGATGTTTCCTCATACATCTTGCCTCTATAGGCCATGCAGCTCCTGGCCAGTTCTGCTAACGTTGGGTGCCTTTTTTGCTTAAAATTCGTCTTATTTGCATTGTTATCACCAGTACACACAAGGAGCTTCCGATTATTAAAATGATATGTGGCATGCCTATATTCTGTGTGCGACCGTGACTGTACCTGCATACGGAATGCTATGTTACAGTGATTTCCATGAATACACTATTTCATATGCAGATACAGCCTCACTCACACACAGAATATAGGCATGCTGCATATCATTTTAATCAGCAGAAGCTGCTGATGCCCCTAGGCATTCCGAATGCCCTAGGCAATTGCCTAGTTTGCCTATGCCTAAGGCCGGCTCTGGGTTCCCTCCTGGGTTAACAAGCTAAAAGCACAATTACCAAAATAAAATGAGAACCTTAATAAAAAGAGTTCTCAAACAGGCATAAAATATAACAGCATCGGAATCAGCACATATCCTGAGGTGGCAGAAAGTCTGCAATTACCAGAAAGCGTGGAGAACTAGATGTTATCAGTTCTCAGTAAGGCATTTCAGGGAATGACAGCTTGATGTAATTGTTACCAGTCCCGGACCGCGTTGAAATGCGTTGGCAGCAAGACCACAGCTACTAAAGGAGTTTCACACTTTCTGAGGAGGAAGACACCAGCCAGGAACTTTGCTGCAGCGGTCCGGGACTGGTAACAATTACATCAAGCTGTCATTCCCTGAAATGCTTTACTGAGAACTGATAACATCTATGAAGGAAAATTAAAACTGGGTGTTTTTTTTAAATTCTAAGTGAAATTTCCCAAAAATGGCTTTGAGGTGCACACCACCGGGTCCAGAGGTATCTTGTTGCCAAATTTGGTGTCTCTGAGTGCCACGGTGTGTCCGCAATGCGACGGACACGCACACACACACACACAGACTCTTCAACTTATTATATAGATGATTCATGATTCATTATAGAGATTGTACACATTATTCCCTCCGATGATTCCACTAGTTTGTTGATCTCAGGCCGTAGAAGAGCAGTAAGGCAAAGGGCGGTATTCAATGAGCCTGATTCGCCATGTTTTTATGGCGAATTTGTGCTGTTTGGCGAATTTCTGACTAAAACGGTGAATCACCCTATTCAATGACCACATGGCGAATACATTTCAAGGTTTTTTTCACCATGATTCACCGAGTAGCAATCGCTATCTTTTTATGGTGAAGTGGAATGTGAACTTTTAAAATAAAGTGTTTTGTTTTTTACATTTGGTGTCAAAAAATCAGGAATTTTATTCTGAGGAGGGGCATGCTATTTTTATTCATGTGCTGTAAGCACATGAATATATATTTAATTTAAATATATATATATATTTTTTTTACACAGCAGCCAGCAGGGGGCGCCGGAGCCGAGCCGCTCATTACATATTCATATATTCACTGCACCCGATCGTTACGATCGGGTATAGTGAATATAGGTCCCCTGCTGGCACCCCCGGGGGGCAGCCTGTGCTGCCTGGCACCCGGGGAGCCCACCTACCCCCCACAAAGTTCTGGGGCAGGCAGAGAGACTTCCATCTCTTTGCCTGCCACTGTCATCAGGCTCCCTGCGGCAATCGCCGCAGGAGCTCATATTCACCAGTCAGGGGCAGCGAGCCCCTGACACGTTGAATACCGGAGCCCGCCGGCTCCGGAACGTGGCGAATGTGCAGCGAATCCTAAAAAGGATTCGCTGCACCTCGCAGGTATTCTCATTGAATACCGCCCAAAGACTTACATACAGTAATGATCAGCAGCATAATCTGTCCGGGGAGTAAGAGGCCCTGGATCCAGGGAAAGCACCCGTATGCTGGAAATAATGATACAATTGGCATTTATTATGGCACAAATGGTACGGTAATATGCATTAATTCCCTTATTAATACTGTAATGAGTAACCAAGAAACTACATTTCTCTATTTACACTCTAGACTAAGCTGCTGCAGCACCTCTTAGCTATTACTATATAGAAAATGAAATTATTAATTATTGTAACACATTGTAATCCTAGTTGCCCCCCCACTTGGACCCTACAGGAGATTCCTGTTTCAGTCAGTCATTAATCTACTGCTGCCCTGCATTGCACTTCCAATCTCCCTTCAGATTATGCCAGGGGTGTCACCAAGGAAATTCTTTACAAGGACAGTGATTTGCTTTAGCTGCTCAGTAATCCCTGCTGATGACTCATTATCCCCAGGGCCACCAAGAGAAATCTTGGGCCCCGGTACAACAACTTCCTGGGGCCCCCATGGACGTAGCTCCCCGCACACTCTGCGGACCCGTTGTTACGCCACTACACCCATTACATATTATACCACATGCCATAATGCTCATTACATATAATGCCACACATTGTAATGTAGGAGCCGGACTGGAGGCAAAGCCTGGGGGTAGGCTCCCCTGACAGGGTTTGTAGGGAGCTGACTAGCAGTTTAGTCATAGGAGGAGTGCTTAAGGAGAGGGTCATAGGGGGAGGGGCTTAACGGGGTGTTGGAGGGGTTTATAAGCAGGATTCAGGCAGGAAATAGGGGTCACTGGGAGATTTTCTCAACAGCTAAGCAGCGTGACATCTCCCATGGCTTCCCCAGGCAACGCTGATGCGGAGGTATCCGCTGCGCTTGCTGCCCTCAGGGAGGCAGCTGACACCAGAGGGGCTGAGTGGCTGCAGCAGCAGATGTCAGGTCTGCTGGGGGGACTGGGAGCAGCAACGCAGGAGGCTGCTCCAGCGGGTGCACGGCCTCGGAGGTCCAGGCCTCCGGAGCGCTTTAGCCCATCTGTGTCCCCCAGGGTTCAGCGCCGTTCACGGAGCCCCGTTAGGGACCCTCCAGGCCAGGCTGCGGGCCGGGCACCTTCCGCCCGCAGGACCAGGTCTGGGAGGAATCCAACCAGCAGGCGGAACCCTCCGCGCGGGGGGGATCCCCCCCACGTGCAAGAAGATCCGGCGTTGCGTGGTACTGGACCTGGTGCGGTGGGGCATGCGGGGCATGCTGCTGCCCAGCGCGGGGTGAGTCGTGCCAGGGGGGCAGAAGTACAGGGGCCCTTATTCTGGTTGGTGCGGTCGAGCCGCATATGCGGCTCCGACCGCACCAGACGAATCCCCGCCTACAAGACGGATCGGCACGGCCGTCCGTACACGGACGGCTGCCGATCCGCATGAAAATGGCGGGGCGTACGCCTCCACCATTTGGGAGCTGCCCCCTGCATTCGATGGTCGATGACCATCGAAGGCAGGGCCGCACGCTCCCCCCGCTCACGCAAGCTTAGAGCACACGGACAATCGTCCGTGTGAAAGCTTGTATTGGGGCGGGCAGCTGACATCCGGCGATGTCAGCTTTCCGCCCCCATCACTGGCGTCATAGCCTCATTACCATGCATACGCCCCGCGTTTGCATGGGAACGCCCATGAAACGCTGGGCGTATACATAGGGTAATGAGGCTATTAAGCCCCTCACACCCCTATACGCCCCCTTTGCGGCGTCTAAATTTTTTACTCGGCGAATTCCCCTGCACATGCGCAGAGTGACCTCTGCGCATGTGCAGAGTGTAAACATCGGCGGTACGGCCGCACGCGGTCCGTACCGCTCACATCAAAATAAGGGCCAGGCTGAGGACCGCAGGCCTGGTACACGGAGCGAGAGGCGCACAGCTGGCTCCGCCTCCAACGAGGTCACGCCGGCTGGTGCTGTACCTGAGGGTCGGGATGACAGGAGAAGAGAGATGGCAGCGTCAGCAGATGATGGAGAAATACCTGGTCCTTCCTCATTGGCTGGAGTTCGTAAGGACACTGGACCTGCGGCTGCTGGGTTCACAGCCCCCAGGCAGCCTGGTGAGTCTGTCTCTATGTCTGTTAATGCTTTAGCGCAGAGTCAGGGGGGGGGGGAGGGTTAGCCCTCCAAGGGGAAATGAGTAGAGGTGTTACTGAATTATTGAGTGGTTTTGCAGATTGGTTGGTGGGTTTGCGGCAGGGGGCGGGGCCGTCCCCGGCGGCAGCATGGGTGCCGCAGAATGCGGGCACACCAGCTAGCATTAGTGTGCCAGTCAGTAATAGTGTGCCGGTTAGCAGTGGAGTGCCGGTTAGCAGTGGGGTGCCGGTGAGCAGCGGGGTGCCGGTATCAGGCGGTGAGCAAAGTAGCAGTAGTGCAGGGGCAGAAGGGGGCAGTGTTGGGACGCAGGAGGAGAGTGGGAGGCTCAGTGACACTGCAAAAGGGGAGGTGTATGTATGCTTTGAGGGGCCATTGGGGGCCCACCTGAAGCAGGAGGTGAGGGAGAAGATTTGGAAAGGGGAATACGTTGATATATTTTCATTGCTCCCTTTAGAGCGTTTTAATCTGGATAGGCCCCGTAAGGAGGAGAAGAAGGAGGAGGAGGAACGGCGGCGGTATCGGCTGATACCGCGGTCATTCACGAACTGGCTGCAAGCATTTGCTATTTTAGCTAGTGTGATTGGGGAGAAGGCACCTGACAATTGTTCAGGCTTGTTTTGTTACATGGATGCGATAGGAGAGGCATACCGTGTGTATGGGGGCTTGGCTTGGCTTAGGTACGATGAGCAGTTTAGGCAGAGGAAGGCTGTTCGCCCTAACATACGTTGGGACCATAAGGATATTGCTTTATGGTTAAAGGTGACGGCTCCCACAAAAAGTGGGCAGCCCTTTCGTGGGGACGGGGGGGGGGCGAGGGAGGCCACAAATGGGATGGCCATGCAGAAGGGACTCTGCTTTGCCTTTAATGACGGGTCATGTCGTTTTGGGGCAAAATGCAAATTTGAACATGAATGTTCCTCGTGTGGAGGGACCCATGGTGCAAATAAATGCTTCAGAGGGAAGTCACGGGACGGTAATTCAAAAGGGGGAGACACCGGTTCGGCTGGAAAGGATGCTGGGCTATCTGCGTAGGTATCCTGACCAACAGACAGCCGTGTTGTTGGAGGAGGGGTTTAGGGAAGGTTTTAAGATACCTTCCGACGTGCAGGTTTCAGGGGGCTTGAGGAGGAATTTGAAGTCTGCAAGGGAGCATCCAGAGGTGGTGCAGGATAAACTGCGCAAGGAGGTGCAGCTAGGTCGTATGGCTGGACCTTTTGGGTCGGCACCATGGCCAGATTTGATAGTCTCTCCGTTGGGGGTGGTGCCAAAAAAGGAGGCGAACAAGTTTCGTCTTATACACCATTTATCTTTTCCAAAGGGGGCGTCGGTCAATGATGGCATTGACCCTGACATCTGCTCGGTGGTTTATACATCGTTTGACGCGGCTGTTCAGTGGGTGAAGCGGTTTGGGAAAGGGGCCAGGTTGGCAAAGACTGATATTGAATCGGCATTCCGTTTGCTGCCGGTTCACCCAACCAGTTTGCGTTTGTTGGGTTGTTGTTGGGACGGGGAATTTTTTGTTGATCGTTGTTTACCGATGGGTTGTTCTTTGTCATGTGCTTATTTTGAGGCCTTTAGTTCTTTTTTGGAGTGGGTGGTTAAGGATGTCTCTGGGTGTAGTTCAGTTATTCATTACCTAGATGACTTCTTATGTATTGGTCCTGGGGGGACCGGAGTATGTGACTTATTGTTGAGGACTGTTGAAAGGGTGTCGGCAGACTTTGGGGTCCCGCTTGCTCCAGGTAAGACGGAGGGCCCTGCGACTGTGATCAGTTTTTTGGGTATTGTCATTGATACCGAGAATATGGAGTGCCGCTTGCCCGAGGAGAAATTGCTGGGTTTGAAGGCCGAGGTAGGGAGGGCATTGCTGTTGAAGAAGATTAGATTGCGGGAATTGCAATCCTTGCTGGGCAAATTGAATTTTGCGTGTCGCATTATGCCTATGGGCCGCATTTTCAGCAGGAGGCTGGCAGCAGCGACAGCAGGGGTGGTTCTTCCTCATCATTTTGTCAGATTAGGTAGTGAGTTGAAAGGGGACTTGCGGGTGTGGGCAACTTTTTTGGAAGCTTTTAACGGCAGAGCTTTGTGGATGTCAGACACATGCGTCGCTACTGAGCTAGACCTTTTCACAGACGCGGCCGGGAGTGGTGGGTTCGGGGCATATTGCCAGGGACATTGGTGTGTAGGCCGGTGGCCGGAGTCTTGGGTGCAGAGAGGCATGGTTAAAAACTTGGCATTGTTGGAGTTGTTTCCTATCTTGGTAGCAGTAGTTGTTTGGGGGGAGCTATTCCGCAATAGGAAGATTTGTTTTCACTGCGATAATTTGGGGGTTGTCATGGCTATTAACCAATTGTCGGCATCTTCACCGTCAGTGGTCACTATTTTGCAGCAGTTAGTATTGGAATGTCTGGCTTTGAATTTGTGGGTTGTGGCTAGGCACGTTCCCGGTGTCTCTAACGGCATTGCGGATGCTTTATCTCGTTCACAGTGGGAGCGTTTTCGGGAGTTGGCACCGGAGGCGGACAGGGAGGGGACCGGGTTCCCGAGCCGGCTCTGGGCTCTGCTGGACGGGTAGTCGATCAGCTCATCAGGGAATCCTTGGCCCCGAATACATGGTCGGCATACAATCAGGAATGGCGGAGCTGGTTAGAATGGCGTGAGGTAGTAGGTCTGAAGGAGGATGATGACGAGTTGGCTGTCTTGCTATATATAGGCCATTGTAAGGAGATTGGTTGGTCAGTGGCAAAAATCACGCGCTGCATGGCGGGCTTGGCTTTTGGGTTTCGTGCAGGCGGCAGGCCTGACGTCACTAAGAATTTCCTGATTGCGCAGGCTTTAAAAGGTTGGAGGAGAGGTCATGTCGTACAGGATCAGAGAAGGCCGGTGTCTTTCCAGTTGTTACAGAATATGGGCATGAAGTTAGGGGAGGTCTGTAGTTCCAATTTCGAGGAAAGGTTGTTCGGGGTAGCTTTTTCGCTTGCCTTCTTCGGGGAACTGCGGATTGGGGAGCTCGTGAGTCCAAGCGTGTCCAGGCCGGGAGGTTTGTTAGGAGAGGATGTGGATTTATACTCGGATAGGGTGGAGCTAGTGGTGAGAAGGTCTAAGACGGATCAGTTAGGGAGGGGGAAGAAGGTAGTTCTCTTCTCTGTACCAGGCTCAGATATGTGCCCGGTGGCACGGCTGAGGATATTTAAGGAGGTCAGAGTGGGCAGGGAAAGGGATCCTTTGCTGATGCATGCGAATGGATCCTTTTTATCACGGTTTCAGTTCACAAGTGTGTTTAGAGCAGTCCTGCGGACGTTGGGCCTCAAGGGGGAGGAATACGCGGGTCACTCTTTCCGCATTGGGGCCGCAACTGAGGCTGCTAGAATGGGATTTGGGGATGAGTTGATTAAGCGTATTGGGCGGTGGGAATCGTCTCGCTTTCGGTCTTATGTTCGTTTAGGGGATTGTTGAGGTTGACTGTGTTTTCTCTGTTTTAGGGCAGCCTCCGTGCCTGATTTGGATTTTAGGACATTCATATGTCTTTTGGGGAGCTTTACGGGCTGATGTCAGACCGAACGGCCGCCAGCTGGGTTTGGATAGAGAGAAGGCAGTGGTTCGCTGGCGGGGAAAACGCGGTATGGTATGGAGTGGAGTGCTGCAGGAATTTCACCGTTTTGTTCGGCTCGATAGGGTTCCCGACATATTAGTTTTGCATGTGGGCGGGAATGACCTTGGGGGCAGACCATTTAGGGAGTTGATAAGGGATATCAAGTTTGATCTCCTACGGTTATGGGCAATGTTTCCGGAATTAATCACGGTTTGGTCAGACATCGTGCCACGCCATTATTGGAGGGATGCGAGGTCGGCTGACAAGCTCAATAAGGCACGGATTAAAGTTAACAGGGCGATTGGGCGTTTTATGGCCAGGAACGGGGCTGTTGTGGTGAGGCACAGGGAACTTGAGTCTGGTGCCGGGGCATTTTGGAGAGGTGACGGTGTGCACCTGAATGCTGTGGGGATAGATGTTTGGTCTTTGGGACTACAAGAGGGAATAGAAACAGCGTTCCGGATGTGGGGGGGGCGCACAGGGTTAAGGGTTTAACCTCGTGCTTTGTGGCGGAGGGGGGTCCTCGAGGTTGGTGGCATTGAGGCTTAATTATGCGGCGGGGAGGGCCCCATGAGGGGGCTGGACTCCCCTGGGTGAGGTTAATTAATGAGCACTGGGTGTGTACAATTGGTGCCCTCGAGCCAATCGCTATCGGCTGGGGGTAAGAGCTCCTGGAAGTGCTTAGAGGCGTGGATATATATTTATTGAGGGCCTCGGGGACCACCTTCCGTGGGAATGTTTTTGGATTATTGTTTAAAATTGTATTGTTTCAATAAAGATGGCTGCTGTGGCCAATTTTATCCAACAAGAGAGTTATGTCATTTGTGGGGGGTAGTTGGGCACAGCGATTAGACAATACCCTGTCATGTAGGAGCCGGACTGGAGGCAAAGCCTGGGGGTAGGCTCCCCTGACAGGGTTTGTAGGGAGCTGACTAGCAGTTTAGTCATAGGAGGAGTGCTTAAGGAGAGGGTCATAGGGGGAGGGGCTTAACGGGGTGTTGGAGGGGTTTATAAGCAGGATTCAGGCAGGAAATAGGGGTCACTGGGAGATTTTCTCAACAGCTCCCACCCACCCTTCCCTATTTTTTATAGTTTAGGTAGAATATTTGCTAGGATGTCTTTTTGTCACAGTGGCCTGTGCGGAGGGGGGTCCTCGAGGTTGGTGGCATTGAGGCTTAATTATGCGGCGGGGAGGGCCCCATGAGGGGGCTGGACTCCCCTGGGTGAGGTTAATTAATGAGCACTGGGTGTGTACAATTGGTGCCCTTGAGCCAATCGCTATCGGCTGGGGGTAAGAGCTCCTGGAAGTGCTTAGAGGCGTGGATATATATTTATTGAGGGCCTCGGGGACCACCTTCCGTGGGAATGTTTTTGGATTATTGTTTAAAATTGTATTGTTTCAATAAAGATGGCTGCTGTGGCCAATTTTATCCAACAAGAGAGTTATGTCATTTGTGGGGGGTAGTTGGGCACAGCGATTAGACAATACCCTGTCATGGGAAGTACACATTATGCCATACACCGTAATACCTATTACATATTTTACCACATGCCATAATGCCCATTACATGTTATTCCACTCACCGTGATGCTCATTGCAAATTAGTGGATTAACATGCTCATTGCCATGGGATTATCCTGCTCTGACATGGGTTACATGCTCTGCCAGGGGTTAACACGCTCGTTGTCATGGAGTTACAGTACATGCTCTGCCAGGAGTTACATGCTCTGCCAGGGGTTAACACGCTAGTTGTCATGGAGTTACAGTACATGCTCTGCCAGGGGTTAAATGCTTTGCCAGGGGTTAACATGCCCGTTGTCATGGAGTTACAGTACATCCTCTGCCAGGAGTTACATGCTGACATCCAGAGACAGGGAGGCAGCAGACACAGAACAACCGGCCACCCACCTTCCACCTTGGAACACAGTGACCTGGACATGGGTGGGGAACCAGGTCTGGGACTGCTGGGCTGGAGACATGGCACCGGCACCTGCTGCTGCTGGTGGCGGCTGGGATGGGGAGCAGGGCGGGCTGGATTCTGCGGAGTGGGTGGTACTCCCGCGGGAGGTGGCCTCTCTCTGACCCAGCTCCTCCCGGCACCCAGGGACTACCTATCCTCCTGTCGTCCAGCCACTGTAAACTCCCAAGTTAGGCACTGAAGTCGGAGAGTGGAACGACACTCAGAAGGACCTCTATGATGCTGCTGCCCCCACGTCGGCCTACGTCCGCCCACATCCGCACCCCCAATGCCGCTGCTGAACAGCTGACTCCGGCGCACTCAGACCCGGCACACTCGCCACCAAATAAAAAGAAAAAACTTTGTGTCCAGACCAGGGCCCCCCTTACAGGCTTGGGTAAACTGTACCTGCGAGAGGGGGGGGGACCCCTGACAGGAGAGACAGCAGCACCTGATCACCAAGTTTATACATACACAGGGACTGTGTCAGTACACCGTGCAGCGTGATATACCTGGATGTATGAGGTATATCACGCTGCACGGTGTACTGAGGCTGGATGTATGAGGTATATCACGCTGCACGGTGTACTGAGGCTGGATGTATGAGGTATACCACGCTGCACGGTGTACTGAGGCTGGATGTATGAGGTATATCACACTGTAAGGTGTACTGAGGCTGGATGTATGAGGTATCTCACGCTGCACGGTGTACTGAGGCTGGATGTATGAGGTATATCACACTGTATGGTGTACTGAGGCTGGATGTATGAGGTATATCACGCTGCACGGTGTACTGAGGCTGGATGTATGAGGTATATCACGCTGCACGGTGTACTGAGGCTGGATGTATGAGGTATATCACGCTGTAAGGTGTACTGAGGCTGGATGTATGAGGTATCTCACGCTGCACGGTGTACTGAGGCTGGATGTATGAGGTATATCACGCTGCATGGTGTCCTGAGGCTGGATGTATGAGGTATATCACGCTGCACGGTGTCCTGAGGCTGGAGGTATATCACGCTGCACGGTGTACTGAGGCTGGATGTATGAGGTATATCAGGCTGCACGGTGTACTGAGGCTGGATGTATGAGGTATATAATGCTGCATGGTGTACTGAGGCTGGATGTATGAGGTATATCACGCTGCACGGTGTACTGAGGCTGGATGTATGAGGTATATCACGCTGCATGGTGTACTGAGGCTGGATGTAAGAGGTGGTATATCACGCTGCATGGTGTACTGAGGTTGGATGTACACTGTATGAGACACCTCTCTGCATGGTCTACTGAGACTGGAGGTGTGAGGCATCTCACGCTGGGTGGCATATTGAGGCTGGCATGCCTTTAGATAAAAATAAAAAATAAAGGACTTTGCTTTGCTCACACGCTAATGTTTCAACAACACACAGATAACAATCTTCAGAGTTCCCTGCAGGTGACACCTGTGGAAACAGCACAATCCCTGTATAATGTGATCACATGTGCAATTCATTGTCACACTCAGGCAGTGTCATGTGAGCTTTATAGTCATGCACGGAACCCCATGTATACATACAGCCCAACACCAGTCTTTTCCCTTTGTTAGAAGTCATGTATCCTATTCGCGTCTCTGTCACAAGCCTGAACCCACTGGTCCTTGCTACAGCGCTGGGGTGAGCGGAACATTGTGGATGCAGATAGTGGGATCAGGGTTCCCCATTGTGTAATCTGTGTAATGTATATAAAGGCTCTCGCTGGCGGTGTTCTCAGCATGGAGAGATTACTGCAGACATATGTTCCCTGATACTATAGCACCAGAGGAAGAAGGTACTGTAATACAGAAGGTGTTGTGCGCTCTGATGAATTATATTATTATTTATCATTATATACCGATTTGGGGTTTGTCCGGCTCTTTGTATGCTATACTGTATAAGCAGGATATATATTATAATATTTTGTGCACTGAAGCTAAGTTATTATTTCCCAAATTTTAAACTCAGATGGAACGTGATAAAGAATCTCTTAGCAGAGACCATAGTCCAACCATAGTCCGCCCTGGCGATGAGCTGGAAGCAGAGGGATTCTTTACATGATCACAATGCGCCTGAAACCGGCATCTTAAACATAATCTGGGCAGTGGTGGAGCTAGGTGCCACAGTGCCCGGAGCAAGGGCATGTTACGATTTTTAGTAGGCGGGACTCTTGCGCAACAAAAAGGGGTTGCGGCCTAATGGAAAGGTGGCACGGCATCACAAAAGGTGGCGTGGCAGTAAACATTATACCACACGCCATTATACCCGTTGCACATTTTAGCGAACCTCCTAATACCCATTACATATTTGACACAAAAGTGCCACTTACCTACATGCTTATTGCTAAGGGCTTCATGCTTGAAACCAGGGGCTTCATGCTCGATGCCAAGGGGCTTCATGCTCTATGCCAAGGGGCTTCATGCTCGATGCCAAGGGGGACATACATTGCTCGATGCCAAGGGGAGGGTGAAATGCTGCTGCGGCCCGCTCCAACAGCCAGGCAGAGAGAGTAGTGCACTGCCTGACTGTATAGTTAAAGCAGGTCTGTCCACCACTATTTTCAAGCCAAGCCAATAGGAGCTTGCAGTCCAGCAGCCACCAATGCCATTTCCTGGCTGCTGGACCACAAGCACCTATTGACTCGTGGTCTAGTGGGAGACGTGAAAATAATTGCGGACAGACCTGATTTGTGTCCTCATTCCTGCGCCACCCGGCCATGGCTCACACAGCTGATATTGTGACCCATGGCCAGGCGGCACAGAAGTCAGGACACATAAGGCGATTGCTGGTCTTAGATCTACTTCTAGTCACACCGTACCAAACTGGTACAATATAAATATATGTTCGCTTACATTCTTTATTCCCCCACTTCAAGTTTCCACATCAGTCACTGATTGAAAATAATAAACATGCTCTTAACTAACTTCTATAGTGTCCCCGATGGACCCCTCAGAGCCTTTTTATGGTTATAAACATGAGATGAAAGTGTGATAATGAATTAAGTACATAAATGTGTAACCATTCCAGGGCTCTGTAGGGAAGGGGACGAGAGTCATTGTACAAGACTAATATAATAAATAGAAGGGTTCAGCCCAAGTGTTATTACTTGGCTTATGATAACAGTGAAATCAGTTACAACAGTAAGAACTGGAGGCTTCCAGATTAATGGCGGACTGGTCTCAATAACACCCCAATGGTGGCAGAAGTGGGAATGAAACAGAATGATATATTATGGATTGTATCGACCAGGTGGCTGTTTCTGACTAGCCCTGATCTCAGTGAACAATGGTTACCGGCAGGTATACTGTCCAGTCAGGGGCAGTGTAAGGCTTCTTGGCATCCTAGCCAAAGCTTCAAATGACAGTATGGAGGTGACGTCTTGGAAGTCCCACAGCTACCACATGTATTAAATACAACAGGGATGTCTTCCTCATATACATCCTTAATTTTGTCAAATGTGGACTCTGTGGCACTCTAGGCAGCTGCCTAAAGTTGGCTTATGTTAGACCTGGCCCTTATCAAAGAGTTAACTCAGATTCCAGAGTGTATGAGGTTAGTGACTGTCTTACTCAGTGGTTGGAAGATCCACGCATCTAAGTACTCAGGTGAGATAGGGGCGTATCCCCAATGACCTGCTTTAGTTCGGTCAGTCCATGAGGGTTGCGGCAGCTCTGTATGTACAGTCTCCCCAAGGTTGTAGTTGAGCACAAATGTGTGTTCATAAATGAGGAGGGAACAAAATTCCAAATTACTGGTGGAGGGGGGACACATATCTGTTGTCCTGTACAGCTATCCCGTGACACACTTACCATGTTTCTCTGGCCTTGACTCTCAGGATTCCCTTATTTATTTATGTATATAAAGATCGACTATCACTTATCCAAATATCCATTATCCAAATTATTCTGAAAACCATATTCGCCAAAATTAACTTTTTTGTTGCTAAAAACCTAGTGTGGACCTCTGTAACTGGCACTACTGGGGTCATGATATGTAACTGGCACTACTGGGGACCTCAAACTGGCACTACTGGGGACACAATCTGTAACTGGCACTACTGGGGACACCAAACTGGCCCTACTGGGGACACGATATGTAACTGGCACTACTGGGGACACGATCTGTAACTGGCACTACTGGGGACACAATCTGTAACTGGCACTACTGGGGACACGATCTGTAACTGGCATTACTACTGAGGACCTCAAACTGGCACTACTGGGGACACGATCTGTAACTGGCACTACTGGGGACACGATCTGTAACTGGCACTACTGGGGACACAATCTGTAACTGGCATTACTACTGTGGACCTCTGTAACTGGCACTACTGGGGACACGATCTGTAACTGGCACTACTGGGGACACGATCTGTAACTGGCACTACTGGGGACACGATCTGTAACTGGCATTACTACTGTGGACCTCTGTAACTGGCACTACTGGGGACACAATCTGTAACTGGCACTACTGGGGACACGATCTGTAACTGGCATTACTACTGGGGACCTCAAACTGGCACTACTGGGGACACAATATGTAACTGGCACTACTGGGGACACGATCTGTAACTGGCACTACTGGGGACATGATCTGTAACTGGCACTACTGGGGACACAATCTGTAACTGGCACTACTGGGGACACAATCTGTAACTGGCATTACTGGGACACGATCTGTAACTGGCATTACTACGGGGGACCTCAAACTGGCACTACTGGGGAGAAGATATGTAACTGGCACTACTGGGGACACAATATGTAACTGGCACTACTGGGGAAACGATATGTAACTGGCACTACTGGGGACATGATATGTAACTGACACTACTGGGGACCTCAAACTGGCACTACTGGGGACATAATATGTAACTGGCACTACTGGGAACACAATATGTAACTGACACTACTGGGGACATGATACATAACTGGCACTACCGGGACACAGTATGTAACTGGCACTACTGGGGAAACGATATATAACTGGCACTACTGGGGACCTCAAACTGGCACTACTGGGGACATGATATGTAACTGGCACTACTGGGGACACAATATGTAACTGACACTACTGGGGACACGATATGTAACTGGCACTACCGGGGATACAAAATGTAACTGGCACTACTGGGGAAACGATATGTAACTGGCACTACTGGGGACATGATATGTAACTGACTCTACTGGGGACCTCAAACTGGCACTACTGGGGACATGGGGCCAGATTATCTAAGCTTCAAAAGTGATAAAATGGAGAGTGATAAACAGCCAGCCAATCAGCTCCTACCTGCCATATCACAGACTGTGTTTGAAAAATTTCAGACAGGAGCTGATTGGCTGGCTGTTTATCACTCTCATTTTATCACTTTTGAAGCTTAGAGAATTTGGCCCATGATATATAACTGGCACTACTGGGGACACGATATGTAACTGGCACTACTGGGGACAGGATATGTAAATGACACTACTGGGGACATGATATATAACTGACACTACTGGGGACCTCAAACTGGCACTACTGGGGACACGATATGTAACTGGCACTACTGGGGACACGATATGTAACTGGCATTTTAAATGTGCAAGAAAATTATTGCTTGGCATTTAAAGTCTGCCTGAGATAGGACACAAACTTTGTTTCATGTTTTAAATATTGTTTCATTGACAAATAAAATATATTTGTGTTATGTCATGTGTTTATACAACATAAATGTTAGATACCTCAATATACCTATTACAATAGTAATAATGGTAATTGTTTAGTTTCACGGCGGCAGCATGGCCGCCCGCTACTTCCGGGTTCGGCGCTCGGAAAACTATCTAAAATAAAGTCCATGCCAACGTGAATTGGTTCATACCCCCACTATCCACGTTAGTATGGAGTTGATCTTAGATAGCGTGGCGAGCGTAGAGAGCCACCGAGCCCGTAGCGTGGGCGAGCAAAGGGGACACAGACACTGCTGTGACTGAGACGCTGCCGCCGTGAAACTAAACAAGTACCATTATTACTATTGTTATCATTATAACTATTAATACATTTACTACTATTTTTTTATTATATTATTATTTTTACTTTATTATAATGATATATATTTCTTACTTATTACTATTAATAATACTAGCATTACTATTATGATTTTTTTATCACGCCCTTTGTAATTTGACTTCTCATTTGTTCATGACAGATGCAGATCATATTTTATGAAGAGCGGAACTTCCAGGGGCGCTCCTACAGCTGCGCTAATGACTGCCCTATGCTGAGCTGGTTCATCAGCCGCTGTAACTCCATTCAGGTCATACAAGGATGCTGGGTGATATACGAGCACGTCAACTACAAGGGACACCAGTATTTCCTGCAAAGAGGAGACTATCCCAATCTCCACCAGTGGTTGGGATATAACGATTCCATCAAGTCCTGTTTAGCGATTTCACCAGTAAGTGTGCTCTATGGACACTATGGGGGAGGGGCACCTAATGGCATGTACACATGCTTCGATGTGGCGGCCATCGATACCGCAAATGGTCCTCAGTCATCGACTTTACACCGAAATATGACATTATTTATATTCGGCTGATCGATTTACCGTGTCTACAATAGATAGACAGTCTCCATGGAAAAGGTCGACAGATTGCATTCTTTTTTTCCCTTTTTTTTTCCCTTTTATACTTCACCTACCATGTTGGCATAGAAGGAGAAAGTAGTGGGGCCCAGTGTAGCGAGCCACCGTGCCCAAAGCATGGCGAGAGAAAAGCGATTGTCAAGTGAAGGGAGGGTACATGTTACACTAATTTAGGGTCCATGTCACAAAAATTGGGAATAACTCATGTCGATATTTTTAAATGTCAACATTTTATCGACCTTTTGGCCCTGTTGACCTTTGAATTTCGGCCTACTGACCCTGTCGATTTACTGACCATATAGACACTGCGTAGATCAATCCACAACTGAACATTGTAGATCTTGTTATAGCACAGATGCCTGTATACAGGTGACTATGGGCAGGGTTCCTGCGCACGACGCCCTCTGTACTGCCAGCAGTCATCGTGCCGCATGTCCCCCCAGTATATAATGATTCCTGTTCTCCGTATTCTCCTCCTATGCAGCATAAAGGATCTTACAGACTGAGACTCTACGAGAGGAATAACCTCGGGGGCCGGACGCTGGAAGCCATGGAGGATTGCCCTTCAGTCTACGATCGTTATAGTCACAACGACATCCAGTCCTGCAATGTGTTTGATGGTTACTGGATATTCTATGAGCTGCCCGATTACAAAGGGAGACAGTATTATCTGAGCCCAGGAGAATACAGACGATTCAGTGACTGGGGCGCACCCAACGCCAGGGTCGGCTCGTTTAAGAGAATTGCGGAGTTTTCTTAGGGCCATTAAACGTCTGTTGTGCTTTGTGCAGCTAGACAAGTGACTCTTCAATGACTATGGGCCTGATTCAGAGGCAGCTGCTGTTGTATCGGCAATAGCGACTGCAAAGTGGGAGCGATATGGTGCAACTGGTGACAGCCTTCCCGTTATGCACCAGGTTGCGACAGGCGGGACACGTGCTGAGACGCCCACTTTTAGTGACCATGGACAGGCTGTACACTTGCGTCATTGGGCGGCTTGGTGATCTCAACTCAGTTTCGTTACATGCATAGCAGCAAATAATGGGGCAGATGTACTATGCCTGGCAAAGAGATAAAGTGGAAAGAGATAACGCACCAGCCAATCAGCTCCCATTATCTCTTCTCCAGGCTTAATACATCTGCCACATTCTCTCATACAAACATCGGTTTTGTGCCTACAGTACCTCTGAATCAGGCGCTTAGGAATCAGGTTTCTCTTTGTATCCATTGTACATTTAGGGTAATAAAACTTTACAATAAGCAACAACCTTGTTATGTTTTTAGTTAGTAGACAATGAAATATGTTAATTCAATTCTAGGCATAGTGGGGGTTATTCTAGTTCACTCTTTCTGACAAAATCCTTCTTAGATGGACAAAACCATGCTGCACTGCAGGGGGGGGGGGGGGCAGGTGTAAAATGTGCAGAGAGAATTAGATTTGGGTGAGTTATTTTGTTTCTGTGCAGGGTAAATACTGGCTGCTTTATTTTCACACTGCAATATAGATCTCACTTTGAAGTAAAACCCCACCCAAATCGAATTCTCTCTGCACAAGTAACATCTGCCCCACCTGCAGTGCAACTGGTTTTTTCCATCTAAGAAGGATTTTGTCAGAAAGAGTGAACTAGAATAACCCCGGCCAGTGTCACAGGGGGATGCAGTTACAATCCCGGCGGTTGGAATCCAGGCGTTCAGAATCCTGACGCTGGAAATCCGACACTTTCTCCCTCTGTGGGTTTCCACGACACCCATAGAGGGTGAATAAATTAGTGAGCCGAGATTAGTGAGGCACCGGGCCCGCTGCGTGGCAAGTGCAGCGAGCCCCCAAGGGGGGGCATCCACGTCCCCCCCTTGTCGGGATTCCGGCATCAGGACTTTGAACGCAGGGATTCCGACCGCAGGGATTTAGAACCAATCCCGTCACAGGATAGTTTCCTCCCCTCCTGCAGGAGACTCCTTGAATATCAGCAATCTCCCCGACTCCTTGAATAGTTTAGCAAATTCCCTGATTTCCCCTAACCCACATTATGCAGCTGTTACATTTTTGGAAAAAATAAATAGGATATATATGGTATACATTCAATTGAAATCATTAGCGCCATTTCCCTGCATTGTTATAGGGCACAGTGATCCCTATGGCTACAGACATTTTATACAAGGTTTCTTATAGGGACCACGTCTGAAGAGACCACGTCCGTTTACAAAGCCACTCCCACTTTTCCGGGAGGGTGCGCACACATGAAGGTGTGTGTGTGGGGGGGGGGGGGGGGGGGGAATCTCCAGGAATCTAAAATGCCTGAGGTGGCAACCCTATCTGTTAACTCAGGCATGTCCAAACTATGGCCTTCCAGCTGTTGTGAAACTACAAGTCCCATCATGCCTTGCCACAGTTTTGCTATTAGGAAATGCAAGGCATGCTGGGATGTGTAGTTTCACAACAGCTGGAGGGCCACAGTTTGACCATGCCTGGACTTTAACTAAACACATTAACTAATGGCAATCATTCCTGGTGGGGTGACAATGTCATGGGACCAGACTGCTGCTTCTTGTGCTAGGGAAACTGTAAATTTAGTTCGGTACTCTTTACCTAGAAGGGCGCCCATCGCGGGCATTGCATGTACATCGCATGCCATTATAATGGCATGCGATGCGACCGTTGCGATGCCCGCGATTTTACATAGAAATACATGTTAAAATGTAAATTGCGTCGGTCGCATCGCATGCACCCAAAAAATCGCATGCGATGCGACCGACGCGATTACCGCGATTTCCCATAGGGAACAATGTTAAATGTCCCAATTGACCCGATTTTCCATAGGGAACAATGTTAAATGGCCCACAGAGGCCAAATAGGCACCCTGAAGTGTGAAATGACCCCCCCAATTGTTAAGGCCACCCCACGATCAACGTGAACCCGAAGCGTGGCGAGCGCAGCGAGCCCGCGAGGGGCGGCGGTACGCGTCCTGCGACCTTTTCATACCCCCACTATCCACATCGTCGTGGAGTTGAGAATAGAAAGTATGGCGAGCGCAGCGAGCCACCGAGCCCGAAGCGTGGCGAGCGCAGCGAGCCCCGCGAGGGGACACGGATACCTTCACAGGTATCCGCGTCCCCTCGCGGGCTTCACAGGTGTCCGCGTCCCCTCGCGGGGCTCGCTGCGCTCGCCACACTTTCTATTCTCAACTCCACGCCGACGTGGATAGTGGAGGTATGAAAAGGTCGTAGGACGCGTACCGCCGCCCCTCGCGGGCTCGCTGCGCTCGCCACGCTTCGGGTTGACGTTGATCGTGGGGTGGCGTTAACAATTGGTGGGGCCATTTCACACTTCAGGTGCCTATTTGGCCTCTTTAACATTGTTCCCTATGGGAAATCGCGGTAATCGCGTTGGTCGCATCGCATGCGATATTTTGGTCGCATGCGATGCGACCAACGCAATATTTTACCTTGCGATGCCCAAGATAAAAATCGTGGGCACCCTTCTAGGTAAAGAGTACCTTTAGTTCTCCTCTCCTCTGCACTCTGCAGTGTAAGCCACAGCCAGCCGAGAGTGGAGGTCACACTGCAGACAGTCACAGCCAGCCGAGAGTGGAGGTCACACTGCAGACAGTCACAGTCAGCCGAGAGTGGAGGTCACACTGCAGACAGTCACAGTCAGCCGAGAGTGGAGGTCACACTGCAGCAGCCACAGCCAACTGAGAGTGGAGGTCACACTTCAGTCATTCTGCAGGAGATTCCCTGACATAGCAGCAATCTCCCTCTCTCCCTCATTAGTCTACCAATCTCCCTCATGTCACCTAGCCCACATTACACTGTTACATCATAGTTACCTCCCTTCCTGCATTCTGCAGGAGACTCCCTGACATAGCAGCAATCTCCCTCTCTCCCTAATTAGTCTAGCAATCTCCCTCATGTCACCTAGCCCACATTACACTGTTACATCATAGTTACCTCCCCTCCTGCATTCTGCAGGAGACTCCCTGACATAGCAGAAATCTCCCTCTCTCCCTCATTAGTCTACCAATCTCCCTCATGTCACCTAGCCCACATTACACTGTTACATCATAGTTACCTACCCTCCTGCATTCTGCAGGAGACTCCCTGACATAGCAGCAACCTCCCTCTCTCCCTAATTAGTCTAGCAATCTCCCTCATGTCACCTAGCCCACATTACACTGTTACATCATAGTTACCTCCCCTCCTGCATTCTGCAGGAGACTCCCTGACATAGCAGAAATCTCTCTCTCTCCCTCATTAGTCTACCAATCTCCCTCATGTCACCTAGCCCACATTACACTGTTACATCATAGTTACCTGCCCTCCTGCATTCTGCAGGAGACTCCCTGACATAGCAGCAACATCCCTCTCTCCCTTATTAGTCTAGCAATCTCCCTCATGTCACATAGCCCACATTACACTGTTACATCATAGTTACCTTCCCTCCTGCATTCTGCAGGATGCTTCTGGAAATAGCAACAATCTCCCTCTCTCCCTCATTAGTCTGGCAATCTCCCTCATGTCACCTAGCCCACATTACACTTACATCATAGTTACCTAACCTCCTGTATTCTGCAGGAGACTCGCTGAAATAGCAGCAATCTCCATCTCTCCCTCATTAGTCTAGCAATCTCCCTCATGTCACCTAGCCCACATTACAGTGTCACATTTTTAGGGAAAAAAGGAATGAGAGACAGATACAATTACATTGAATCATCAGCACCATTTCCCAGCACTTTACCAAGTATAGTATCTCTTACAAACTGCTTTGGGGATCATCTACATTTGGATATACAGATGGGGCAGGTCTCATCCTTGCCGCCAGGCCACCATGGCGGAGGTTCTGGCGCTCCGATATTCTTCTTGCGCCGGCGTCCGCCAAGGGGCGTGGGTGCACGCCATGCAATACAATCCGCCACCACTGGGTGGCTAATGCTCCATCAAGCTAGAGTCGGAGTGGTATACTGTAATCTGCCAATGGAATCCCGCCATTCGCCGTACGGAGCGCGCTCACAGTATGAGACGCTCGTGCGTGATGAGATGCTCATAGGAAATGAGACGCTCGTGCCAATGAGTCGCTCGTGAACATCGGAGCGCGCAAAAGGACTGTGTAGTGTCATGATCCTATACAAGCATTTACCTTCACGTTCACGTAGCCGATGCTGAATATATTGGACTGTTGGTACTGTGCATAATGTGTATGCAGCTGAAGTCAATCGCCTCCTCCCTTTCCAGGGGTGGAGGGGGTCGACTTGACCTGAAATACAGTACAGTACATTACATCACATTACAGCGCTAATTCATTAAAGGACCGTCTCAGACGCTGCCGCGACTCAGGTTTCGCCAATTGGGCAGCGGATGCCACTATCAGCACTCTACCGACTCTTGCGTAGTGTAGTGGGTAGCTGCGCCCGTCTTCATGCTGGAGACCTGTGTTCGATTACGGTGTCAGTTTTTTTTTTTTCTTTTATTCGAATATTTTGTAGAGTGATATTTAATAAAACTAGACCATGAAATGTAACAGTTTTAGCAAAACTAGACAAATAAAACAGTTAATGTTTTACAGGTCTCCTCACAGAATCATACTGTAAGTGAAGTAATTAGCTCCACCTGTGGATCATTTATAATGTGTCAGTCAGTAACGAGTACACCTGTGCCCCAGCTACTGTAGGTGTTCATGAAGTGTTGGTACTGTAGAGTAAGAGGACTTGATTTGGTTACAGTACCATTGCACTATTCAAACAAAAAGTATACATAACTTAGGACTAGGCGCTGATATGTTCAACAGGTATATTACTTCTCCGCCGTGATTATAGCAGAAGTACCATACGGAGGAAAGACAATCATATGGTGAAGTACAGTTAGGTACAGCAAAAAAGATTTTAATTGACACAGAACAGTGTCTGGTAGGTCACATTCAGATCCTCCAGATAAAAACATATAAGTCTAAAATTCCAATATAACAATTGTGTGATAAAAATCCATATAAGGGGGATTTCTTATTGGTTCGACAGGTGGGGCAATTACCGGAAGAGTTGGAACTGATAGCCAGTTCAAATAGCGCATGTGAATCTGTCCCGGGGCAAATCACAGATATCAGCTCCTCCGCGTCTCGGCACCTCACTCCCGAGTCGACCCGACAATGCTCCCAGACTGCCGCGTTTCGCCTCCTGCTGGAGTCTTTTTCAAAGTCTCTAATCGTGCATCTTACCCGGGTGTCCATTCCCGGATTATATAGTGTCCTCCTAGGTGACATCATATGCAAATTAAGTAGCCTGCTCAGCACAGTGACGCCCAGGAGACGATGCTCACTGCTGCTGACAGACTAGCTCTTCAAGTAAGGAGAAAATGGGCCCAGCTGGTCATCGGCCCTTCTGGCGTTTGCCAGATGGCCAGTCCGGCCATGCCGAGTGTGAGGTTAGCAAACTGACCGTAAGACTGTAATTATGATATTTTATTATTTGTAGTGAAAAATGTACACTTTAGTCAGTCTGTACCCTGTAGTCTCTATGTATGTCTATATACCCCCTATATGTGTGTGTAGTTCCAGATCATATATTATTAGGCTGTATAATCCCACCAGAAATGTAATGTCTGTATTTCCCAGGACTTTATTCATGTTAGCATTATACCATTGAGACCATTTGCCCGTGGTTACGTCACTGCCTCCAGGTAATGTTCTTAGTAAACTGTGATGGTATCATGAATAAGGGATTTGTGACTATGAAGTTAATTATGGCAGTCTTCCCAAATGCGTATTACTTAAATATTGTAACTGTGTATGTGGAGACAAATGGTCCGGCTAGAAGCGACCAAATGCTTAGATTAGAATCTGTTCAGTTTGTGTATAGTTTTTGGTTCAGGGATCAAAGGACCTCTTTATAGGCTGTTTAGTAACAGAGACAACAGGTAGTGGCAGAGACATACACTTCCCCCCCAAATAACAAGAAGCTAAAGGCTGGATAACACCAGGGTCACTCTCCAGAGAAGAGATCTGTTTACATGAAGGTGTGAAATCCCTCACATACACAAGCTTCAAAGCCAGATGAAGGGAGTGAGTTAATCAGCCCCTGGACAGGTAATAGGAGACCCTGTTACATTCATGCAACTGCACCCAGCATAGGAAGGGTTAAGAATTCCTGAGGGAGGGGGAGAGGGGTGCCTTTGGGATGTAAGTTGGGGTTTTGCAGGAAGAGAGGGGAGAGAATTTGATGGACTGTCCTGGACTAAGAGGTTATGCTCTGTCTAGGTATCGTGTGGACTTATATGCTATCACTGCTGTGTGGGCTAAGTGATAGTTTGCCCTGTGGAACTGATCTGGGACTGTGACTATACAAGGACTGTCTGTTTGGGCCTGCTACCTGAATATCTTTCTACTCTGCAATTTACCTTTGCCACTGTTTATTGTCTATTTGTGCGTGCTGTGGAAAATAAACCATTCTTCTGGTTTCATCTGCTCGGTGTCTGAGTGATTGAGGAACTCGTACCCTCACATTTGGCGGCAGCGACAGTGGGATCATTCAGACACCAACCATCGAGCACAGAAAGCACAGAGAACAGAGGATCAGACCATATGTAAGGAAACGGAAAATGCAATAAGGTGATGTTCAGCAAGTGAGCAGGTGTCATTCCTGTGGAAAGGGAAAATGTTTCCAAGGAAAGAAAATCGATGCCTCAAGACCCCTGTAGCAGAGGAGCTCAGGGATGGAGGTTCTTCAGTGTATCGGCAGGCTGGGAAGCCGGATCTGTTATTTATTGTCAGGAAAATGCAGTATATCTGGAAGTACTGGGAAGACGCTCAGCAGATGGTCAGCGGGTGGAGAGTATCCAGCATACAGGACAAGTTGTGTTACCTGGGGGATGCATTTCTGCACTGTAAAGGTGAGGCCACCTCTTGGAATCTGCTGGGAGAGCCAGAGTTTGTAGAATTTACAGAGGAAGTGATTGCTACAGTTACCCAGATGCTACAAAGAGGACAATATTCTGAGGCTGAAGGACAAGTCCAGAATACATTGATGCCCCAGATAGAACCAGAGGAAAGGTCTAGAAGGGGGCTACTGCAATCTGGGCAGACAACCGAGGGGTCTGCCACAGAATTAATTGTTACTGCAAGAGAAGGGTCGTTGTCAGGGGGGCCCCTAACTGCCCTTGAAGAAATGAGTATGGAGGAGCTGATAGCAGAATGTCAGCTGCGAGGTATACCCATCCAATCCTGCACTCGCGGGGAAATCCTTCAGCAGATCCTTCGCGATCAGGGAGATCCTACAAAAGCATTTACCGATTATCGGGCATGTATCCTTTATTTCGGTGCACAGCTGAGTGTGTGGGAACAATTGGAGTGTCTGGAGGAGTGCTTTATTGTGGCAGAGGAAGAGGCGATTGATCGCGGGCTCCTGGATACCCCAGCATGGCAAGATCAGTGTCGCAAGGGGCGTGATGAAAGGCACCGCCTGCAACAGCTTCTCCCACAGCCTAGGGGAGAAGCTGCTCAGTGTTCTATACAGGGGAAGGTTATCCCCAAAATGAAGGAAGTGAGGCCTCTGCGCCAGGCACCCCGGGAGGAGCTGCACTACTGCTTCCCTTTTGCTGAGGTGGGAGGTGCAGAATTATTAACCTTCTGCCAGGGGATTTATGAGGACTGCGTCCAGGAGGAGATCACCGTGGTTAGAGGAGTATCCGACAACATCCAGGCCACCAGCACACCAGTCACAGATGACGTCGTGTTTCGGTCTGCCCAGCATACTCAGCTGGGGAAGGAGGCTATCGTGGAGAAGGAGGTGTGCGCAGAAGTAGCTGCAGGTGAGCATCTGGCTTTTAAGGGGACAGAGCTGACACAGCCTGTCCTGCAGCCACCAACGGAATTGTTTGTGATGGAGGGTCCCTCCTCAGCCCTGGACATTGAGACCAAATGCTGGACTGAAATTTGCCATGCCCCTAGTTTGGGTTTGGGGGAGGAAGGACATGACGGGGTGGTGGAAGTGCCAGGGCCAGAGCCCCTATATTGGCCTGCTGTTTGGCCCCTGTTCCGTGGGCAAGAGGGGGAGGTGGAAAGTGGTCCCCGCCCCATCGTGCCCGAGGCAAAAGTATTAGTAGGTTACAATGTTGCAGAGGGGGGGTACCCAGAATCCGAAGAAGAGGAATCGCTACATCCCTTGTTAGTTCCAATGTATGACTTAGACTGTAATCATGCCCTTGCTGGTTCGGCAAACCAGCCGCCTTTTACAAGATGGGTTTGGTATGATGTCACCCTGTGGGACTCCGGTGGTACATCCAAACCCCAGATTCTCGGCTCTGCATCCCGCTATTCCAGGTTGTTATTGGTTCCTGAGCAACTGGGCACAGTGACTAAAGATGTAGGGGGAGGAGTGTGAGGTTAGCAAACTGACCGTAAGACTGTAATTATGATATTTTATTATTTGTAGTGAAAAATGTACACTTTAGTCAGTCTGTACCCTGTAGTCTCTATGTATGTCTATATACCCCCTATATGTGTGTGTAGTTCCAGATCATATATTATTAGGCTGTATAATCCCACCAGAAATGTAATGTCTGTATTTCCCAGGACTTTATTCATGTAAGCATTATACCATTGAGACCATTTGCCCGTGGTTACGTCACTGCCTCCAGGTAATGTTCTTAGTAAACTGTGATGGTATCATGAATAAGGGATTTGTGACTATGAAGTTAATTATGGCAGTCTTCCCAAATGCGTATTACTTAAATATTGTAACTGTGTATGTGGAGACAAATGGTCCGGCTAGAAGCGACCAAATGCTTAGATTAGAATCTGTTCAGTTTGTGTATAATTTTTGGTTCAGGGATCAAAGGACCTCTTTATAGGCTATTTAGTAACAGAGACAACAGGTAGTGGCAGAGACATACACTTCCCCCCCAAATAACAAGAAGCTAAAGGCTGGATAACACCAGGGTCACTCTCCAGAGAAGAGATCTGTTTACATGAAGGTGTGAAATCCCTCACATACACAAGCTTCAAAGCCAGATGAAGGGAGTGAGTTAATCAGCCCCTGGACAGGTAATAGGAGACCCTGTTACATTCATGCAACTGCACCCAGCATAGGAAGGGTTAAGAATTCCTGAGGGAGGGGGAGAGGGGTGCCTTTGGGATGTAAGTTGGGGTTTTGCAGGAAGAGAGGGGAGAGAATTTGATGGACTGTCCTGGACTAAGAGGTTATGCTCTGTCTAGGTATCGTGTGGACTTATATGCTATCACTGCTGTGTGGGCTAAGTGATAGTTTGCCCTGTGGAACTGATCTGGGACTGTGACTATACAAGGACTGTCTGTTTGGGCCTGCTACCTGAATATCTTTCTACTCTGCAATTTACCTTTGCCACTGTTTATTGTCTATTTGTGCGTGCTGTGGAAAATAAACCATTCTTCTGGTTTCATCTGCTCGGTGTCTGAGTGATTGAGGAACTCGTACCCTCACACCGATGACAAGTGATGGAGAAGCTGGCCGGTGGCTAGAGAAAGCCTCAGCTAGTGATAAGACTGTGAGCTTCTGCAAGAACCTGGAACATGTGGGGGTTATTCAGACCTGGGACATGTGGGGGTTATTCAGACCTGATTTCAGACCTGTGATTTCACAAAGCAGATGATCATTGATAGACTACGCATGTGTATATCTCCCAACTTCTGAATTGGGGAGGTCAGGAATTGAGGGGAGAGGGAGCTGTGAAGACGGAGCTTGGTGGTAGGAGCAGATAGTGACTAAGGGTGGGTGGAGAGATTGTGGGCTAAAAACTGTCACAGCTCAAAGTGAAAGTACATTGCAGAAGCCGTCATTCTGACAGGCCCTTATCTAGTAAGCCATAATCACCAGGGATACGTGTCAGTTTGCAATAGGGGCCTTCGCACTTTGCGTTACGTCAGGGGGCACCTACCCATGTACTATACATGAGCTCTCCTACCAATAAATGTGACCTGTCCCATACCATCTGCTCTACTCAGAAATCCCTCCAGCGAGCAATCACACGTTACACATTTTATTATAATTACCAGAGTGTGCAATCAACACATTTGATTCAGCTGAAAGCGCACTGCCAGCTGTGCTAGTGTCCGCCCAGCCCATTGTTGCTTTATGTACGGTATAATGATATTGTGCACATTTTATCAAGAGAGAGATTACACTGCCAGATCTTTCGGCCTTGTTACAGAATGGGCAGCGTTGCCAGCAGCGACCTCCTGTCACTTACTTTGGGTAAAACCAGCAAATGATAGTAACGGACAATGCTGCGTATTCTGTTCTTTATTCAAGAGTCAATGGGATGCGTGAAAGAAATATTAGCTACCGTATCAAAATGTACAGTAGCATATACAGTATAATAGTTGGCGTGATACGATAAGCATAAAACCAATACATTGTACTTATAGCATCCACAACCACAAAGGCAAGCTTAAACATTTAGGGGGTCTATATACTAAGGGGGGGGGGGGGGATTCTGGTTGGCTTGAAAAAGCAAACTCCTTTAATGGACAAAGCCATGCTGCAATGCAGGTGTGGCAGATGTAACAGGTGCAGAGAGAGTTAGATTTGGGTGGGGTGTGTTCAAACTGAAATCTAAATTGCATGGTAAGAATAAACCAGACAGTATTTACCCTGCACAGAAACAAAATATATCCCTCAAATCTAACTGTCTGCCCCACCTGCAGTGCAGCATGGTTTTGTCAATTAAAATGGGAGTTTGCATTTGGAAACCAACCAGAATCACCCACTAAGACCTGGAGAGTGATAATGTGGGGAGAGATAAAGTGGCACCAATCAACTCCTAAGTTACATAGTACTTACTGTGGGTACTTGTGGATTATCACGGCTCCCATCGCATGCCATATATATAGATTTGATCGCATGCGATCGCATGCGTTTTTTAACAGAAAAGCATCCAAATGCATTGAAATTAGTATCAAACATGTTCAATGGCCCCCAAATGTCATTTTTGAGGCTGTACCAACCCACTATCAACGCGAAACCGAAGCGTGGCCTCAAAAAACAGCCTCAAAAATGACATTTGGGGGCCATTGAACATGTTTGATACTAATATCAATGCATTTGGATGCTTTTCTGTTAAAAAACGCATGCGATCGCATGCGATCAAATCTATATATATGGCATGCGATGGGAGCCGTGATTATCCACAAGTACCCTTAATGTGTTTAAAAAAAGTATATTTAGAAGCTGATTGGTCCTACATAGACCCGACATAGACCCCTTAAGGTGTAAATCCTTGTCTGATCTAACTCAGATCCCTAAACACTGAGCGTCATGTGTATATTACTGCACAGAGCTATCCAGGGGTGCCGACAGCTGTGCTGGGCCAGGTACTGGGAGGAGGTGTGGCCAATGCAGGGAGATATGGCCGGCCCCCATCCATAGAGACTGTCAAAAATGTTAGGCTTTTTTGCGGGGGGGGGGTCAAGGTGGAGGGGGGGGGTGCTGGTGTGAGGACTAATGGTGGCAGGTGGGTGGCGAGCAGGTTTAATCGCTCATACCCTCACTCCCTAGTCTGCTGATCCATGGAGAGAGTCTGCTGCTGCAGCAGTCACTGCTTTCTCTCCCCAAGTGCTACAATTTACAAGGAAGAAACACAACAACTGAATCCATGCTGGCGTGGTGTGCTGAAGTGCTGATGGAGAAATGTCCTGTTTAAGCCCTGTCACTGCTGCCCTGGAAGTAGCGAAGTCAAGATGGCGCCTCTGATGGTTGCCTAGCCAAAATATGTACCCTGTCCTACAGATGGATTTTTGTCTCTAAAATTATAGCAGGACCCCATATGGCCCAGGTGTATTATGGGTGTAAATGTTTTATCCTATAACAGCTTTTTTTAAATAAATATTAACTGAAAGTTTATTGTGATTATTGTGTTTGTAATTAATGATACTCTCAGCAGGGATGCAGTTACAATCCCGGCGGTCGGGATCCCGACCGCCGGGATTCAATACTGAATCCTCTCAGCAGTGGCGCCAGGAATACATGGGACAGGCGGTATCCTTTTGTGGACTAGACACTTACTATACCACTAGGTGATTCATCGCGCCCTACGGGCGCTCTTCACACCATTGTAAGGGGCTGCGCCCCCTTAATTTGTGAACGTTTGTATTGTGAGAAATATGGTTAAAATTGTATGAAAGATGCCTGTATTGCAACTTGAGTTATAGGTGAAATGTGTTAAATAGAGAGCATATGATGTGGAAGGGGGTGTGTATTGTTTTGTTTAATTAAAAAGCAGTTACAGAGTAAGATGTACATTGATAGTGTGGAGGGTACAGTGACATTTGTGGGTGTGTGTGTGTGTGTGGGGGGGCTGTGTGTGCATGTTGTTTAGGTGTGTATGTGTGTGTGTGCAATAGTATAGTAGGGTGTTTTTGAGTCAGCGGCTCCCCACTGGCGGAGGTTACAACACAGGAAAACAGGAGGCAGGGTAGTGATAGGGGTGTGTGTGCATAAGGGGGACTAAATAGGAGGGTGGGAGACACAGTGCAGCTTCTGCCAGTTGGTGAGGGTCCAGCGTGGCAGTACAGGAGTACCGGACGGTGGCCCTGAGTCAGTGTCTCCTCCTACTGGGTGGGAGTTAGGGTGCATGAGAGCAGGAGGCTGGGCTATGAGGCATGATAGGGGTATGTAGGCAACACAGCGTCAGCGACTCCCCAGTGGTGGAAGTTATGGTTCAGGAGAGCAGGAAGCTGGGTAGTAATAGGGGTGTGTGGGCATACGGGGGACTAAAGAGGGGAGCAGGGGTGCCGTGAATTGTGGGAGGGGCGCGGGGGGTGCCGTGAATCGAGGGAGGGGGCAGAATTGCGGGAGGGGGGCGCAGGTGTCGGTGAATCTCGGGAGGGGGGCGGGGGTCCGCAAAGCGCAGGAGTGGGGCGTGAATCGCGCAAGGGGGGGTTGCGAATAGCTGGGGGGGGTTTGCGGGGGGGGTGTTTTGCCGCGAATCGCAGGAGGGGGTCGCGGGGGATGCCGCGAATCGCGGGAGGGGGGTCACAGGGGGGGGCGCGAATCGTGGGTGGGGCGGCGGGGGGCGCGAATCGTGGGTGGGGCGGCGGGGGGCGCTCACCTGGTGCAGTGTCTTTGCTGGGCAACATGGGGAGGCAGAGGATGTCTGGCACTGTGGGCTCACTGGTTTGGTTCTCTGTCACATACCTCCCAACATGACCCTCTCCAGGAGGGACACATTGCTCTGTTTCTGGACTTCCCTCATAATGGGCCTTATTCTGATCGGTGCGGATTTCTCCGCATGCGGACGTCCCGCCGATGGTTATCGTCTGCGCATGTGCAGAGGTCACTCTGCGCATGTACAGGCGATTTCGCCGCACGAATTCTTTACACGCCGCACAGGGGGCGTAGAGGGGCGTGAGGGACTACTAAGCCTCATTACCCTATGCATACGCCCCGCGTTTCATGGGCGTTCCCATGCAAACGCGGGGCGTATGCATGGTGATGAAGCCGTGACGCGTGTGTAGGGGGCGGGCATCTGACATCGCCGGATGTCAGCTGCCCGCCCCCATACATGATTTCACACGGACAAGTGTCCGTGTGGTCTTGGGTGGCGGGACCTAGTGGAGCGTGCGGCCCTGCATTCGATGTTCGGCGACCATCGAATGCAGGGGCTGCTCCCAAGACGGAGGAGGCGTATCCCCATCCACTTTCATGCGGATCGCCACATATCCGCGTACGGACGGAGGTGGCGATCCATATGGAAGGCGGGGATTCGCCTGCACGGTCGTGGCCGCATATTCTGATCGGGCCGCACCGATCAGAATAAGGCCCAATGTATGATTGCCATCACCTGTTTCACACATGGTATTAATTGATTAGAAAGGTGCTTCAACACAGGTGCTAGCAATCATTAATTAAGGGAGAAGTCCAGAAACAGAGCAATGTGTCCCTCCTGTTATACACACACTCACACACTTTGAGTGATAGATGTGTAACACCCTGATACCTGTGGCACGGAAGGGGTGCTACAAAGAAAACTGTTATATTTATATAGTGATAAATAGGATAAATGGACATATATTGTCATACTATGTCACACTGTCTCATAGAGAATACTTTTTGTTTTGTTTAAAGGTTGATCCCCATAGGGGACGTCATTTAGAAACTTTCTTAGAAAGCAATATTATTGTTTTTATAAACAAGCATGTGATGTTATGTGGTAAACCCCTTGTGAAATATATAGAAGGTACAAATGGATGTTTGCCCTTTTTGTTTGCAACAATGGACTTTGCCACATCGTGTAGGGGATGGACTCATCGGCACCCTGCAACGGGCACCTTTGTCACTGTAACGCACCTTTGTCACTATAATAAAGTTATATGGCCCGTGGACATGATAAACAGTTATGGCTGCACGAGACCTCTAATAAAAGTGGCAGCCGTTAGGATGTGTGGCGCAGTTCCCTGGAGAGGCAGAGTTTAGTGCAGAGCTGCGCAGCCAGACTGAAGCGGAGAGCGGTGCTGCAGGAAGGGACGGAGAGGAGAGTCTGATTTACCCAAAAGGACGCAGCGATCCTCGGCTGGAGTGAAGCCCTGGGCGCGGTGCGGGAGGAAGTCCTGGAGTGACAGCCCCGGCAGCTCTGATGATCGGAAGCGGAGATCCCCCGGCTGAGGCGGCGCCATCTTGAAGATTCGGAGGTGGGCCGCGTCATCGTCAGAGGCTGGGATTCCCCGGAGGAGGAGGCGGTCAGTCGGACCTGCAATATAGTAGAGGCGGGGAGTGGTGAGTCTTGATCCGGCCCCATGCAGTGCAAGGACAGCCCTAATTCCTTTAGCACAACCCCGGGAGTCGCCCACAGCAGCATTTGATATTAAAGGAGGGCGTGCCTACTCCCACTGACGGACAGCACAACCCTCGTAGCCAGCCCCATAGACTGGCAGCTAGTGCAAAGCTGCTAGTTATCACTATCGCATTGCAAGAAGAGAGGAAAAGCATCCCTATATGCAGTTATTGTACCCCCTGCAGTACGAGCCTCGACAGCATAGTGTGATAAACAGAGACTTAGACAGTATAGAGACGCTAATGTAAATACTGTCCTCCAGCATCCATCATAATAACTCTTGCTGCCATTAATTTAGCTATATGGATCTCCATAATAAGAGGTGAAGAAAGGAGTTTCATTACTGCAACAAATAGTGATTGCTCGAATCGTTAGTCACACTGTCAGTCCGTGCACCCCAAAGTATAAAGGTTACTGGAAGCCTAAATAATTCTGCAGTGGTCTAAGAGAGGAGTATAGCAGAAGAGGAGATTGCCGTTGTAGTATTAGCCAGAGACTTAGACAGTGAAAGCATTAAAACTAAAGATAATTTTCATTACCAACACTACACTGAGGAATATAACAAATTCTCCGTCTCATCAGGAATAAATTAGATCCACTTCAACTCTATGCTAAAGTGTACACTAAAATTAACGGGAGGACGCTCCCACTACTGGCATACAGTGAAAGTGTATGTTCCAGTGCCAAGTCAGTTGTAAAATTCCAGAAACCATTTCTTCCACTAGGTAAAACATTTCCATCACTACCTCTAAGGGACATATAAGTTCAGGGCTGTTGTAGACAATTCAGAATGCAGAATAGACAGTCATAAATGGTGGACAGTTTTATTCTTTCCTTTACAAGAATTGCCTTACCGTAAGAGTTGCACGTGAACGTGATCTTGCCTCTATAGACTTTATGTAAAACTCGTTTCTAAAAGTATAGTAAGAAAAATAGTCGTTTTAGAGTTACTAACTAGAAAACTAATTGTTATAAAGGTAATACTTAGAAAGGTAATAGTGTTAGCGTTAAAAGCAGGGCTGCAGCCTTAGATAGTTAAAATATTACTATATAATTAAAAGTGGCGCCTGTTACTGTGATTTTTATCATACGAGGTGATGCTTTGTAATTCCCTTATGTATTGATGTGATTTTTCCGAATTGTTCATTTTTATTGTTGGCAAATTGCCATTAACTTTTTACTCATTACAGAACAGTGGAGAAGTGTTCCAGTTTAATAAATATTACTGTTACTGTGGCCTTGTATTTCATTACCTACAGTGTTGTATTGTGATTTATAAGTCTAGTAGTTGCATCAGTTACGGGAACGGAATACCAAAAGTCACTGAATAAGAAAGAAAGCGCATCCACACCCTAACCCATACTCAGGGGCGGATCCAGGATAAAATGACAGGGGGGGCACCATGAAAAAAGAGGGTTTAGGTGGGGGAGGGGCAGTGTTAGTGGTGCCAGTGTACATGCTAAGAGAGCGGCAGAGAGAGGGTGGGAATGGGATTAAAAATAGGCCCTGGCATTAAAAGTATGCAGGCCCACCATGGCGACAAAAGAGAAGGATGTAGTTGTACGCGCGCCGAAGGCGCGCTCCGGAAAAGGGGTGTGGCCACTCAACAGAGGTGTGTCCTTGAGTGTAGTCTACAACACCATATACAACTTCTACACATTATGCTACAAAATACTAGACCCCTTTATACTTCTTTATACCCCCTTACACATGATGCCAAATGGAATGAAACTAAATTCACATAATGCCACACGGATTGAGCCAAAATTCACAATATGGGTGAGATTTAATAGGATGAGAGATTCAGAAAGTGAGAGATTTGGTAAGAAATCTCCAGTTTTTTTAAAGCGGCAATCATTTACACTGCTAAACCAGTTTGATTTTGAAGTGTAAATGATTGCCGCTTTTAAAAAACTGGAGATTTCTCACCAAATCTCTCACTTTCTGAAAATCTCATCCTATTAAATCTCACCCAATGCCACATGGATTGTATCAAAATTCACATAATGCCAGATGGATTGAGCCAAAATTCACATAATGCCAGATGGATTGAGCCAAAATTCACATAATGCCACATGGATTGAGCCAAAATTCACATAATGCCACACGGATTGAGACAAAATTCACATAATGCCACACGGATTGAGCCAAAATTCACATAATGCCACCTACAGTATATTGAGCCAAAATTCACATAATGCCACACGGAGTGAGCCAGAATTCACATAATGCCACAAAGATTAAGCCAAAATTCACAATACGCTGCATTAAACATTGACAACATAATGTCCATTACACGTTAAGTTACACGCCATTATATCCATTATGTATTATGCCAAACACCATAATGCCTATTAAAAATTATGCTACATAAGTGCTGCTTATCTACATGCTCATTGCCAAGGGTTCCATGCTCATTGCCAAGGGTTATATGCTCGTTGCCATGTGGGATTACATGGTCATTGCCAAGGGGGAGTACATGCTCGCGGTAAATGGGGGACAGCCGCCGCCAGGCAGAAGTGATAGCCACTGACAGTGGCAAAGCCTGGCTGTATTCAGAGCACTGCAAGTACCGGCTATTTGAAATAATACCCCTTTCACACCAGAAAATGCATTCCCAGTTTGGCCCCTTTTACACCAGCCTAGTCCCTGCATTTTCTGGTGTGAGGGGGAGAGAAAACCACCCCCCCCCCCCTTACCCCTTTAACCAGTTATCTCATTTAACCGGCTATATCTTCGGAACCAACTGACCCATTTACATGAGACAAGTATCATATTGAAGAACTTTTGAGTGGGCTTTGAATGATTTTGGTCCAGTGAAACTGGAACGTTGGGTTCCAGAGTAATCTGCCCTCAAAGAACATGAACAGCCATGAAATTACATTTCAAAAAAAAAAAAAATCGGTTTACATGCAATATCTCTGGAACCGATTGACCGATATGGACCAGCCTGGTATCATATTGAAGGCCCAGCGATTTGGAATTGAATGAGATCAACCACAAGCTTCTGTGATGCCAGGGCGGGAACTGACAGCCGTCGGAACCGGGTGGGGGTCAGAATTGACGGGTCCCATATTATCCTATGGGGAAAAAACGTTACAGCTTTGCAAGGCGATATCTCCGGTTCCCGGGGGGCTAGAGACACGGGGCTGGGCTCGTTGGAAAGCCCTGGTCCTCAGCTACAAAATGAAATGACAGGGGGGGCACGTGCCCGGGTGCCCCCCCCCTGAATCCGCCACTGCCCATACTTACCTGTATGTTACAGATGTAGCCAAATATATAAGAGATTGTAGCGGTGTACCTATACCCAATTCACAAATGTTTCAATAATTCCATTCATACGCTGATCCCTTCCTTCCCGCAGCAGGGTCACAGGTGGAAACATTTATGGCCTGATTCTGGTTCACTCACAAAAGCAAACTCTCTAATGGACAGAACCATGTGCACTGCAGGAAGGGGGAGGGGGCTGGTGTAACAGTGTAAGAATAAAGCAGTCAGTATTTACTCTGAACGCACCCAAATCTAACTCTCTCTGCACCTGTTACATCTGCCCCACCTGCAGTGCAGCATGGTTTTGTCCATTAGAGAGAGAATTTTTTTATGCAAGTGACCCAGAACCAGAACCAGGCCCAATCTCAGAGTTCTATTCATTTCAGTACAAATTATTATTATTATTATTAGTATTATTAATAATATTTTTTATATCTATAGAGAACTGCTGCACAGCGGGTACGGGTCACTAGGTCGGAAGTCAAAAGGTTGACACATGAAAAATGTTGACTTGCATTAAGTTGCGAAAAAGGTCAACATAGTAAAATTTCGATGTGAGTTTTTCACATTTTTGGTGTCTATGTTGACATATGTCGACATGGGCACCATATAAGCATACCGCGTCCCCTTGCGTGGCTCGCTGCACTCGTCATGCTCGACACTGCTGAACTAATGACCGCACTCCATGCACAGCTATTCCTGGGAACGCAAATAAGGTTTAAATAAATATTTCCTAAAAAAGCGTACTTGTTACTGTACTCCGTTTAGTGAATTTGGAAAGCTCTGGGAAATTCCCCTTAGTGGACAGAAAACGTTCTCTTTTGTTAGAATTCTGCAGACCGAGCATTGATACTGATGTATATAAGAGCCTACCGGCCAGTGCAGGAGGTACTGGGAACTGGCACCTACAGTCCTACCAAAATGGGAAAGGTAAATGAAAAGAAATATGCAGATTTTAAAAACACTTTTGCAGATCGGCCCAGTATTTACCAATTGCAAATAACGTGACATGCCGGGAATTGCCGTTACCTACTTGGTGGGAGCTGGTTGTTATGTGTAATCATTATTTTCTTTACTGTTATTTTTTGAATTTTTGTAACGTACTTTCTATAACGTGCTTGTTACGGGAATGCATAATCACCATAGCAACCATGGCATTAATTAACAATGATTAATGGGGGTTTTCATGGCGAAACATCGATAGGATTGGATGTTATTATTTGAATGCTCAAAGCATTGGTCTTCATCCTTAGATCATCTTCTACGAGGACAGGAACTTCCAGGGCCGCTGCTATGAGTGCAGCGGGGACTGCGCTGACCTCCACTCCTACTTCAGCCGCTGTAACTCCATCCGGGTTGACAGCGGCTGCTGGATGCTGTTTGAACGCCCTAATTATCTGGGCCACCAGTATTTCTTGAAGAAAGGAGAATATCCTGACTACCAGCAGTGGATGGGCTTCAGCGATTCCATCCGGTCCTGCAGAGCTATCCCACAGGTGAGTTCAACAATATGGCGGCTGCTTTGAACACCATAATGCCGCGCATTTTCATCGATAGTAGATAGAAGTCGGTGACTGTAATCTTTATTTATAGACTTGTTTAAGGATGTGAAATCTTTAATGTCAACCAAGGAGTTCCATTAGTCAAGAAAATGTAACCTATGTGTGGCAACCATAGGCTAAGACGGTTGACATTTTGAAGAAGGATTTAAAAAAATAGTGAGTATAATTGGATGTATAAATAATGGCAGTATAGACTCAGCTGCTCAGTATTATAATAGATGTAATTGGATGTATAAATAATGGCAGTATAGACTCAGCTGCTCAGTATTATAATAGATGTAATTGGATGTATAAATAATGGCAGTATAGACTCAGCTGCTCGGTATTATAATAGATGCTTCTAATCCAGTAAATAGAATTATTTTGAGTTAGTGGCCAACTTGACTTTTTTAAAGCCCCCGACATCTGTGGACGTTTGAGAGATCATCATCGCAATTTAAAATCGGCAAAACTCATCCGGTCAGGTAAGTATACTTACCCTTCCCGTACACCCTAACCCTAACTATGTACGGCCCTAACCCTCCCTTCTAGCAGCCTAACTATAACCCCTGTATTCCACCGCCAAACCTAACCCCCCTGCCCCACAGCCTAATCCTTTAAATCCTAAAATGGGAGTTATATTGAAGATGGGATGTTGCCAAGAGCAACCAATTAGATTATATCTATTATCTTCTAGAATGTGCCAAATTCACTCCTAAGAGCCTAGCCCTCCCTTACCACAGCCTAACCCTATGTCCTCCTTCTAAGTGCCTAACCCCATTCCCAAAGCCTAACCTTACCTCCCCGGCTGTGTAACCCTTAGCTCACCCCTAGTGTCTGAACCCTAACCTTACCTCCCTGGCTTCCCACCATTCATCATCCCGGCAGTCGGGATTCCCGCACCGGCATCCTAGCTGATGTTGGGATTCTGGCACCAGTGTTCCGTGGTAGTCAGGATACCGGCATTGGTATAGTGAACTGTGACATCCTGCCTGCCACCAAATCTATGTTTTTGTGTATTACTTATGGCCCGATACATAGGCTTTTCTATGATTCATATGTCTAGAATGTTATATGCACTGCTATAATGAATGTTTTTCTATTTCTTATATTAAATTGTTTTGAACTTTGAATTTTCTGTGAATTTGAAGCACTTTGTATGTTATGTTTGTACTGTGTGTGTGCTCAGCCTCAGGAGAAGATGGAGATACGGCCAAAAGAGAATGTTTGTGTGTGTTTGTTAAAGATGATGATTGCCTTGATTGCCCCTCCCCTGGATTCGCCACTGCCATATGTGGCACCCTATATATTAATAATAATAATAATAATAATAATAATTATTATTATTATTATTATTATGAATATAATAATAATAATAATAATAATGGTGGCATAGTAGTAATAAAAGTTGAGGGTAGTAGGGCCATAATATACTGTAAATATGTAATTTAGCAGAACATCCATAAAAATGGTAACCATCTTATAACATCGTACTGTATCCTTAAATGTCATATAAATGTTTGCATCTGTATTTTTTGGCAATGCAGCAAAGAGGGCCCCACAAGATAAAGATCTATGAGAAGGAGGAATTAAGAGGGCAGATGCTGGAGGTTTTGGAAGATTGTCCCTCTGTCTCTGAGCTCTTTAAATACCACGACATCAACTCCTGCAACGTGGTTGAGGGTCACTGGATCTTCTATGAGCAGCCCAACTACCGTGGAAGACAGTACTTCCTGAAGCCTGGGGAATACCGGCGCTTCAGTGACTGGGGTGCCCTGAACGCTAGAGTCAGCTCTATCCGCCGTGTCCTGGATGCCTGCTGATTCGCTGGATGCTTACAGAGAGATGATCCTTGTCACTTCATGACATAATAAAACAAATTGAAGCAACTGATCAGTTGGGAATGTATGTTGTATTATTTCACTATAAGTAGGCTCAGGGCTGTCCTTGCAGATCCTGGCGCCCTAGGCAGCTGCCCAATTGTAGAGCTGGCCTTCATCCTGACTTAACTATTCTCTGGCTGCACATAACTTGGTGTGTTATATAGTGGCGTGCATGGCGATTCCCCATATACACCTTACTGATGTCCTCAGCCAGAGTACCAAGATAATGGGCCACACCCAGGGTCAGCTCTGACCCTTACCCCATGACAGATTATCAAGGGGAGGGGGCAGGACTAAATATGCAAATCGCCCCCTTTTAGCTCCGCCCCTTCCTCAAAGACCTGCGGATTGCCAGATCTGCATTACTTGGGGGCGGGGCTTGATGACATTTACATCAGGCCCCACCCCCAGAAAGTGCTGCTGACAGTCTTCTCTCCGGGGTTCTCTCGGAGAGGGCAAGTATGCCTTACCCACACCAAGCTGTTAGACATTGTGAGCCTTGGGATGGAGAAACACAGAATACCAGAGATAAGATTAGTGTTTTTATTCTAATTCAGACACTTAAAAGTTAAAAGCTTAAAAGAAAGTTGCAGGAATGTTATAATTTAAAGTCACACACGTAAATACAATTTTAAATGAAATAAAATAGGGAAATAAAACCCAGCGATCCGATTACATTACATTAGCATGGAATGAGGGGAAGTGAAGCCTCTTCAGAGTTTACGGTGTCATCGTAGAGTCCAAGTTGCCCCTTGTCTCGCTTCACAAAAATGAACAGTTTGCAGTCTTTGTTCCTCAAAATTTAAAAGCCCAGAATGCCCTTCCTCTCACACCCCTCCATAGGGATTCTTTATTCCTCTCCAGATCAGAATTAATTGTTTGGTTGGTGGTAACACAGGGTCTCCTGCTCGCATAAAGAGGGGTTATTTAATTACCTATTCCAATCTGTTTGGACCTCTGATAGTTGTCTCATGTGCTATTTACAACTAGTTACAGCATGACAGTAATATCAGTGCCAGTCAGAGTAACACTTGAACTGGGCAGCACCTAATGGCCACTTGAGTTCCCCCCGTTAAGTTGAGGAGCAGTGTTTGGCTATAAATATAGAGAATCCCTCCTATAAGATCTGTTTACTGTCCTACATGTGACTTCACCTTTCCATTTTCCCCATTCAAATTTAATTCATTTTAGTCTTCTTTAATAGTACGGGTATGGTATACCTCACAATGGCCCTTATTCTGGTTGGTGCGGTAATATCCGCGTGCGTTCGTGCCGCCGATGTTTAGTGTCTGCGCAAGTGCGAGCGGGATGCACGGCCACATTCCGCATGAAATGTGTACACTACGAACAGGGGGTGGAGAGGGATGTGAAGGGCTGTTTGGGCTCATTACCATATGTTTACACCCCACGTTTCATGGGCGTTCCCATGAAAACGCTGGGCGTACGTATGGTAATGCGGCCGTGACGCACGTGTAGGGGGCGGACATATGACATTGCCGGATGTCAGCTGCCCGCCCAGATCCCTGCTTTTGCACGGAGAAATGCCCGTGTGGTCTGAGGTTGCGGGAGCTGGCGGACCACTCGGGCCTGCATTCGATGTTCTGCGACCATCGAATGATGGGGGAGGTTCCCTGAGATGAAGGAGGTGTATTCATGAGAAATACACGTGAGGTCTGTTCGGACAGCTTCTTACCGCGTTCGGACGGAGTTGGCGATCCGTATGGAAGGCGGGGTTTAGGACGCACGGTCCTGCCCGCATAATCGGATCCGGCCGCACCGATCAGAATAAGGGCCAATGTCGGTAGACAGCCAAAAGTTCAACAGTCAAAATGTTGATATTGACAAAAGGTCGATAGCCAAAGCATTGCCATTGATATATGAACAGTACAGGCAAAAGGTTGACACTTGAAAAGGTTGACATGAGTTTTCTTTGTTTTGGTGTGTCAATGTCAAAATCTCAGTAAGTGGTCGCCCATTTAGCGTAGTGAGTACCCCCGCTATGTCCCTCGCCCCACTGTTGCTACGCTCGGAACACTTTACCATTACCAATCGGAGTCCATGTGATGGTAAGGCATGAAAAACTAATGTTGACCTTTTCATGTGTCGACCTTTTCCATGCCGACCTTTTGTCAATTTCAACCTTTTGATTGTCGACCTCTTTTCTAGGTCGACCTGTTGCTTGGAATGTTGGTGTTGGCCTATTGACTACCTAGACATTGTCTGTGAGTCCTCCGGATCCCCAGTCATACAACTTTCACCTCTAGTGATAATATCATTAAAGAATGGACAAAAAAAATTAGCATGCAGAATCCAACATGTTCCATTAGGCACTACCTGGGCTAGACGCTACGCGTTTCACCATAATATACTGTAGGCATAACTATAAGATTTAATTAATGATTGCTACATAGTTTTTTAAATCAAATATCTTGTATCCAAATGATTTCTGTGGATAACTATCCCTTCAAAATTAGAGCATTAAGAGATTGTTCTAAAATAAAATGCTGTATCAGGGTCTAAGTAGAAACCTGAACCGGACAGGACACCGGAATCCTGGACCGGCTGCGCTCCATCCTCAAACTACCATTCCGGAGCATGTAGTCCAGGGATTGCCTGTCCTGGGGGTGTCTGTGACAGCTGAATGCCTGGGAGATGGGGAGGAGAGATTACCGCCTCCCTGTATGGTCCAGACCATTATGGTTTTTAATACATCCCCAGACCATACTTGGAGGCTGTAATCTTGTCCTCATGTCTTTCTGGTGACAGGGGTCACAGACAACCCCACCAGATGGGACATTCCCCAAACAGAGAGAACTTGGACTGAATACTACAAGCTCTGGAATCGGCACAGTTTGATGACTGGAACCTGTCCCATCCAGTGTTCCAAGGTCCGGTTCTGGTTTTTACGCATTCCATGCTGTATCACGGTGAAGTAACAGAAAACTGATTCATTAGGTTCATTGGTGTAAATTCATAAGGAAAATGTATTTCTCCCAATTATAGTTCTCCAGCTCGCCGGTGTGATGGTCTCCGATACAGTTATCTGATCCCTACAGATGGAGAGCCTCTCATTAGAGCGGGTCCTGGCGATTCATCCGCCAATCGCCAGGACCTGCCATCAGACGGAAGGGGGCGCATGCGCATGAGATGCTCGCACTCCCCGCTCCGCACTGCCGCCCTCCACCGCCTCCCCGCCACTCCCCCATCGGTGCTCGCAGCCCCCTGCACCCCCCCTTTTCCTGCCCATCTCCCTGAAATGGAGACGGGCAAAGATTCCGCTCCCTGCCACCGAGAGACGGGGACGTGCGTCTCCATCAGATGCAGTGCCTCTCCACCAGCTCTTGCCAGCGGAGGGGATTTGGTGAGAGCTGCCACTGAACAAGAGGTGCTGCATCCCTGGGTCCACACCATATGGTACGCTATTAACAAGGTTGACATAGACACAAGAGGGTTTATTTACTAAGATGGGAGTTCTATTGAAGATGGGATGTTGCTATGGGCAACCAATAAGATGCTATCTATTGTCTCCTAGAAGGAGATAAATAAATAAAAGTAGAATCTGATTGGTTGAGCCATAGAAATATCCTATCTTTAACCCCTTGAGTGGATTCAAGGATTCTACAATCTCAGCATTCTTCATTACAAAGACACATCTGGGTTACCTGATACCATCTAAAACCCAAAAAAACTCCTTGTGGTCTTTCTGAGTAAATTTGGATCCGCAACTTGCTGGACAATCTGCCGGGACTTCATCCTTCCTCCTCCCCAATATACAGGAGAGAGATTGCCGAACTACAACTTGGTAAATATTCTACCATCGCAGGTGCATCTGAACTGATTCATCTTTCCACCCACTGGAGCATTATTTCTCCACTTGCCCTAACCCATTCCCCATTGGTGATATAGAGAATTCTCTAAAATGTCAATTTTTTAATGTTTTATTGATGTGTAATAAATGTTTATATATGGCTAAATTGTGTTAGCCCTTTATTCAGTATAACCCAGCGCTGTATAATTTCTGTTCTTTTTTTAACCCCTTGAGTGGTGGGTTTTGCTGGGGCAGGACAAAAACCCACCACATGAAGTTGTAGGCCTCCCCTGCCTCACCTCTGCTCCGGCGTTAGTACGCCGGAGCTTCCATGCTGCCGCTGTCCCCGCTGAGTTAGCCGGCGGCCTGTCACTTTCAGCAGTGACATCGGCGGCAGGCTGGGTGATGTTCGCGGCGTCTCGGGTTACTGAACTCTCCCGTGTACCCCCGAGCTGCCCCGAACATCCTGAGCCTGCCGCCTATGTCACTACAGGTCAGATGATTGGCGGCTGGCGGTGGGGAAGCTCTGGTGTGCAATCGCCGTGTATGCCGGAGCAGAGGGACCTCGGGGGGGGGGGGGGGCAACAACAGGGGTGGGGGTGGGGGTGTGTGACTGAGGAGAGGACCCCTAAGGTACTGCGCCAGCTGTGCAGCTGAGCCCGGAAAATACCACTTAAATGGTTAAAAGAACTCCAATCTTAGTACATAGACCCAAAAGTCCGCAAAAGCTTTTCATGGCATGTTGACCTGTTGTCTGGGGAAATAACATGTAACTGCCACTAGGGGCCAGATTCTCTAAGCTTAAAAAGTGATAAAAAAGAGAGTGATAAACAGCCAGCCAATCAGCTCCTGTCTGACATTTGTCAAACACAGTATGTGACATGGCAGGTATGAGCTGATTGGCTGGCTGTTTATCACTCTCTATTTTATCACTTTTGAAGCTTAGAAAATCTGGCACTAAATATGTGCAAGGACATGATTGCTTGGCATTCACATTCAATGTCTGCGATTGTATACAAACTTTGTTTCATGTTTTATTTTCATTCACAAATAAAATATATTTGTGTGTATTTTATGTGTGTAATGTGCTTATACAACATAAATGCAAGATATCCCAAGCCTCATTCAAATGTGAAAATATTCCAAAATACCTGTACAGAAGAATCCGTTATCCAAAATTCTTCTGGTCCTGAGTATTTTGGACAAGGGACACTCAGGGCCGGCTCTACCATTAGGCAGCTTTAGGTAGCTGCCTAGGGTGCCAGGATCTGGGGGGGAGGGCGGGCGCCAAGTCTGCCTATCAAAAAATCATGGCTGTCTATGAGGAATGTGCAACTTCTAAGCCCTCGCCACCATACTTTTCCTTGAGGCATACTTCCCTACTTAACTGCCCCCACCTCCTTGTACTCTGTTGTGGGTGTCAAAGGGAGGCCTCCAGGGAAAGCATGGGACTTGTCCATCTTCCCGGGAAGGGCTGGGAGGACCAAACGATTTTTTGGAGCTTCCTTGGGGGGGCTGGGGCAGTAGGTTAAAGTTTTGCCTAGGGTGCTGAGAAGCCTTACACCGGCCCTGGGGATACTCAACCTGTATTACATGTTTCATCTATATTATATACAGTAGCTTATGCTCAACAGTATGCTTTGGTATACACCGGTGGCATACCCTCCAACTGTACCGATTTTGCCAGTACCGTTTTTTAACTGCATTCAGCTCTAAATCACTCCAGCTGTGTCTTCTATATGCAGCATCCTGTCGGACCTGGAGGGGGGGGGGGTGCCACTAAGGGCCACTCTTTACATATATACTGGGCACAATATACTGGGGGTATTATATACAGAGGTTTCTTGTACTGGGGGTATTATATACAGGTGTACTGGGGATATTATATACAGGGGTAACCTATAAATGTGGGGAAAAAAACTGCCCAGTAAAAAATTTGAAAGGGGGCGTGGCCACGCCCACTTCACTGTGACCACGCCCACTTCACCTGTGGTCACATCCCCCATTCACACATGGCCACGCCCCCTTCCTAAATGTGTATCGATTTCTGCCCCTTAAATGTTGGAGGGTATGCGGTGGAAGTCGCACAAGTCTGCAGGTGATTGCTGGCTCCCGTCTGCCTGGAATCCAGAGGGAGCACATAAGTCTGTTCCTGTGAGTGTCTGCCCCCGGCTTAAGTGTGTGCAGACGGCTCGCTGATGCAGTAAGCTGGTTCTTAAACTGCAGTCAGTCTCTTTTCAAACATCCCCGCTGTTCTCGACTGGTTATCCGGAGTGCCCACTAACATTATTAAACCCCCTAGTGGGGCAATTTAAAATGGCCAAATACAGTGTTAATTGTCAATATATAAGCACCATTGACTGGGTCAAATCCTGACAGTAACTTTGTATATACAGCCCAAAAACCTGATTACAGATAAACAAGTCAATATTGAAAAATACCAATAATATTCAGGATTTGAATTGGTTTGATTTACACACTTCACCATCGGAAGCTGTTTTGAGCTTAATCATTTTGGATACCATACAAATACATCCTTGATAACGTTTATCAATTGGAAAAGATTGATCAATGATCCCAACCTTCCATACATGCTGCTAAAAATTAATTGGGCTAATGAGATTATGAATTATTGAGATATGCTAAGAATTGTCCAGAGCTTTTTTTATGTTTTTTATGAACATCATTTGATGTATATGCAATTTATTTATTTTTTATTTATTTTTACTGTCTGTTATATATGAGTGTGAATATGAATACATTTTTCAATTAGAAAAGTAACAGTGTCACATGTGCGCTCTCTAAATGTTGTCTCCATATTTTGTATACATTTGAATAACGCTGGGGATTGCAGAGTTCCTCAATTGAGAGCAGCAGGTTCCACTTTTTCTAAATCTAATAATTGTACCAGATTCTGTGCGCCCGATTTTTGGCTCTCTTTTTTCTCCCTACTCGGTGGCCATGTGTCTAAATATACCCCGTGTCACATTTGGGGGGACTAAGAGACCAAAACTGTGCCTTTTTTTCTGTTCCATAACTACGACTATTCATGGATTAAACGTTAACAGTGTCTGTGTAGACAGTCATGCCAAAAAGCCAAAAAGCACAAGGTCGACACATGAAAAGTCGACACATTTTTGGTTGACCATTGTCAGTTGCGCTGGATGCCGGTCGAACTTAGAGGTTTTTTATTTTAAGTCGCAATTTCTTACAAGGCAAAACCATGATTTCCCCTTTTTGGCTAGCATCCCACACTGCCGCCAAATTCGGGCAGCATTACATTTGACTTTTGACCAATACATTGTGGACCTATTATGCGGATACCAGCTACAATGGTAATGTCCTTTTCTCTGTTATCTTTACTCCCGTTTAGAAGTATCTTTGCCATTTGCTCCTAAATATGGAAAACAGACAAAAATGGTCTTTCAGACACATTGGTTAAATCAATTTAGGTAGATGGCTGTTTTTTTTCCATTTTCCGGCTTTTCGGAGCAAATGGTTTATTATAAATTGTTCCCAGAAATGTTACAGTTTTTCATTTCAACCAGCCAGATTGAAAAAGATAATCTTATAGTATGTATGGGCCTTTACTCCCAGTGACATTGGATGCAGAGACCAAAGGGCTCCAGCTGTCAAAGGAGCCCAGAGAGGGGGCTGCTGCACAACTGTAGGACATCTGTCTCCACTCATTTCAGAGATTTGCTATAATTACTGCTGACTCACGACCCCCTTCGCAGCTCTCTTCAGAAAGTAAGATAACAGACCAAAGTGTGTATAAAGGGGGTGATTCACATTTGATCGAAAGAACGCTGTTTAGCAAGTGGGTCTGAATCAGGCCCATAATGAGCCACAGCTCTGCCGCTGGGTCTTACAGAAAGGAGAAAAGGTGTTTTACGGAAATACACTAATTACTTTAATACATCTTTTCTTGGGGGAGGTTACCAAAAATGTGAGAAAGATAAAATTCTGAGAGATAATGTACCAACCAATCTGCTCCCAACTGCCATTTTCAAACACTTGTAAGGTAGATGCTGATTGTTACTGTCAACTCAATGACTGCACCCCCCTAAAAAACGTGCATGCCAGGGTAGCGCTAATCCAAAGCACCCATACATGGTGATTCCTGTTGGGGGGATCGGGAGCCACTGGTAGAACTCAATGCGGACAACTGAGACCACGGACCCCCAATTAGTGCTGTACCCTCACTTTGCTCGCCATGCTTCGGGACAAAGTGCCTCGCTGCGCTACTGCTGCGCTCGCCACATGTTTACCGTTCCCAATCACAGTCCACGTGGAAGTAAAAAAAATCCCAAAATCAACTTTTTCATGTTTCAACCATTGTCATGTTGACCTTAGATTGTGTCGACCGTTTGTCAATGTCAACCTTATTCATGGCGACCTTTTTGTGTCGACCTATTGAATGTCTGTGTTGTCACATCATCCGACCTATCATCCGTACACCAGCCTAATAATATGCAGCCCTGATAGTGAGCCATAAAAGCATGGCACAAACCATTGTGTCAACACATTCTGCTTCCACTGCATATAGGGCCTGATTCAGTGCCTCATCGTGTCCAGCATCTCCGATCTCAGCCTGTATTACCCTACTACTGGTGGAGCTGCCTTCATTGCATTTCACTGGAAGGTAAATGAAGTTGTATGCAACCTGGCAGCACACACCCATCACACAATCACATAGTATTGCCAATAACACACAAACAACAACAACAACAACATGGGACAATGCCGGCCGTATATAATGAGGGGAACTATACATTATCCTGACTGGGCAGAATGTTTGTCTGCAGCATTGTCCGTCTGTGATATATAAAGGGACTGGCAGCCAGGATCCTCCCAACACTGGGAGAATGGGGAAGGTAACGATTCATCTCTGTCATCCTAACACTGAGTCCGACGCTGCCACATCCGTGTCTGCATCTTCTGCTGGTGATGTTGCCCATAGCAACCAATCCGATTCTGAGCTTAATTCAGCCTAGACTGTCTTTTATTTGCGAATGGAGAAAAAATCATTCGATGGTCGGTGATCTTTCAGTAAATTTAGCCCTAAAGCTCCATACACATCGATCGATTTGGTCGCTGAACGATTTTGACTTAATATCGCTCAGAGACCAAAACGCTGAGGGTCCCGTTTTCATCAGCGACCACCGATGGTCACTGATGAAAACAGAGTCACTGCAGGAGAAAGCCGCTGGTGGCAGGAGCATGATCTTCTGACCAGCTACCAGTACTGGACTGGTCGCGGGAGCGCGCTCCTATCGCCCGTCGCCCGGGACAAACGGATATGGTCGCTCAGCGGCCATATCCCCGGTGATAAAATAGCCCCTTGTGTACGGGGACTTAAGCGGCTGCAGACCCTGGAATACGGCTGGGCGTCTCTTTAACTGCAGCTAGAGATGTGGGGTTCGGATCTCCCAAAAAAACATATCCACACTTATTTTGTGTATCCAAACCAAAATAAATCCTTGTCCGGATCTCCCGAGGTGATCCGATCCAAACTGGGTCCGGATCTTCCTGAGGTTCGGAATTTGGATTTGAAATCTCAATTTCAGATTATGGATTGTTAGAATAATAGCTGGGAGTACCTCTGTGCATGGGAGGGGCTAGGGGCATGTTAGCTGCTTCTTAGAGCGCCACGCATACCCCCCAGTGATGACAGTTGGGGGCATGGCTTGTGAGAGGGGCATTCACACAAAGCCACTACCCTTTTGCTGAGGCCATGTCCCATTTCCAAAACAGGCCTTAGGGAGACTATATGTTGGGAGGTATGAGCCACCTTCGTGCTTCTCAAATGTAACCTCCCAGTCAGCTCCCAGGGACACCTAATACATCCTCACTACACCTCAGATACTATGGGGGAAGCTGCGTGAACGTTGGCGGTGTTTCCTGCGCAAAATCACGCACTGGCCACCAGGCCTGGACAGCGCCCTGCTGCGGTGTAGCTGAGTCCCAGCTTGCCGGGAGCTGAAGTGACGGAACAGACCAGCGGTGTACGGTATAATCAGATGTACATGTAATACATATCTTATATTGCAGATCATTTTCTACGAGGACAGGGACTTCCAAGGCCGGTCCTACCACTGCAGCGGAGACCACAGCGATTTACAGTCTTACTTCAGCCGCTGTAACTCAGCGCGGGTGCTAAACGGAGGTTGGATCATTTATGAGCGTCCAGGTTACACCGGTCTCCAGTATTACCTCAAACGGGGCGATTACCCAGACTACCAAAACTGGATGGGCTACAGTGACTCCATAAAATCGTGCCGCGTCATCCCTCAGGTATTATATAGAGAACATCTCTCCTGTACCACACAATATGGCTGCAGAGTTCAGAAGGGATTTGGATCATAGGTCTTCAGCAGGGGTGGTCAAAACGGTCCGCAAGATCTACCAACAGTTCACATTGGGCGGTATTCAATGTGAATACTGGCGACGTGCAGCTGCGTTCCGGAGCCTCGCTGGCGAATTTGAGCTCCTGCGGAGGACGCCGCAGGGAGCCTGAGGACGGCGGCAGGCAGGGAGATGGAAGTCTCCCTGCCTGCCCCACAACGTTTGTGGGGGGGAGGTGGGCACCCCGGGAGCCAGGCAGCACAGGCTGCCCCCCGGGGGGTGCCAGCAGGGGACCGGGTATATTCACTACACCCGATCATGCATATGTAATGATCGGGTGAAGTAAATATATGAATATCTAATGAGCGGCTCGGCTCCGGCCCCCTGCTGGCTGGTCTGTGTAAAAAAAATATATATTTTTTTAAATAAATATATATTCATGTGCTTACAGCACATGAATAAAAATAGCATGCCCCTCCTCAGAATAAAATTCCTGATTTTTTTGACACCAATTGTAAAAAACAAAACACTTTATTTTAAAAGTTCACCTTCCACTTCACCATAAAAAGATAGCGACTGCTACTCGGTGAATCATGGCGAAAAAAACCTTGAAATGTATTCGCCATCTGGTCATTGAATAGGGTGATTCGCCGTTTTAGTCAGAAATTCGCCTTACAGCACAAAATCGCCATAAAAACCTGGCGAATCAGCCTCATTGAATACCGCCCATTGTCTAGCCTGCCAAGCTGGTTCACAGGTGTAGTCATTACTTTCACATTTCCCAGACCCCCTAGCTGGTGCACAGGTGTAATCATTACTGTCACATTTCCCAGACCCCCTAGCTGGTGCACAGGTGTAGTCATTACTGTCACATTTCCCAGACCACCTAGCTGGTGCACAGGTGTAGTCATTACTGTCACGTTTCACAGACCACCTAGCTGGTGCACATGTGCAGTCATTACTGTCACATTTCCCAGACCACCTAGCTGGTGCACAGGTGTAGTCATTACTGTCACATTTCCCAGACCATCTAGCTGGTGCACAGGCGCAGTCATTACTGTCACATTTCCCAGATCACCTAGCTGGTGCACAGGTGTAGTCATTACTGTCACATTTCCCAGACCATCTAGCTGGTGCACAGGCGCAGTCATTACTGTCACATTTCCCAGATCACCTAGCTGGTGCACAGGTGTAGTCATTACTGTCACATTTTGAATTTTTTTGTACTTTTTTAAACTCCCACTGGGAAGGGTACAAAGTGCCGAAAGCAGCAGTAGCACAGCGAGGCATCATGCCCGATGGTTAGCGAAGCGAGCGACACTAACTGGAAGCCCATGTGGACAATTTTTTTGATTCATTTATCAAAATTTTGGATAACAGTTTTGGAATTTTTGTTATTGTGCTAATAATGCCCCTGCCAATGATTACATCTTTATTCTGTTTTACCATTGTCTCCTATTAGTATCGCGGTTCCTACAGGATCAGGCTCCATGAACAGGAAGACTTCAGAAGCGAGGCGATGGAATTCAGTGAAGATTGCCGCCATGTTTTTGAAAAGTTCCCTCACCACGACATTCACTCCTGTACGGTGCTGGAAGGATACTGGATGTTTTATGAGCAGCCCAACTACAGAGGTCGCCAGTATTACCTGAAGCCAGGAGAGTACCGGAGATACAGTGACTGGGGCGGATTAAATGGCAGAGTCAGCTCTTTCCGTCGGGTCATAAATTTCCTCTAGATACATGTACAGTATAGTATGTACCAGCAAATAAATATGTGCTCATTGTATTATTGGCACTGGTTACGCTTTTCCTGGAAGTTTATACAGAACTGGCCTGAACCAATTCGATGCCCTAGGCAAGTTTTTGGCTGGAGGCCTCTATCAGTGATGCTAGTTCTGTCTGACCCAGCACCACTCTGCCATCACAATACCCATATACCCATCAACCCTCACCAATATCAATCCTCATTTTGCTGCCTTGTGCGTCCTCGCCCCAAAATGTAGATAGGGAAAATGCAGGCTGAAGGTGAGCACCCATAAAAATGGGCATGGCTAACCATAAGTACTCCAATTTAAATGATCTCATAAGCACTGCAGCCTTGTTCACATTGCATCACACAATAGTGTTCCTTATTTAAATTTCATCACATGATAAGTTTCTGTTATTCATGTTATACAAGACAGTATTGCCCCTTATTCACATTACACCACACCATATTGCCCCTTATTCACATTACACCACACAACACCGGTCCTTATTCATATTACACCACACCACACTGCTCCTTATTCACATTACGCCTTGCCATACTGCTCCTTATTCACTTTACACCACACTGAACTGCTCCTTATTCACATTACACCTCCACGTACTGCTCCTTATTAACATTAAACCACACCATATTTGCTCCTTTTTTCACATTACCCCACACTGTATTGCTTATTGTTCACATTCCACCACACCATATTGTTCCTTATTCAAATTACACCACATCGTAATGTTCCTTATTCACATTACACCAAACTGTATTGCTTGTTATTCACATTACACCACATATTGCCCCATATTCACATTAAATTATACAGTATTGCCCCTTATTCACAATAGAATACACCATATTCCCCCCTATTCACATTACACAACACTGCATTGCCCATTTTTCAAGTTGCACCACACTGTATTGCCACTTAATCATAATACACCATATTATTGCTCCTTATACACAGTACAACACACAGTACCACTCCCTATGCACATAATGTCACATAATAATGCCTCTTACACATTATGACACACATTTGTACACTTATAAACATAATATTACACAGTAATGCCCCACACATATGCTACACATTTTCATACCCCAACCCCCCTGCACCCCTTGCACAGCTGAGCTTGCCAGTCTTAGGCTTGGAATACTGTACATGCCCCTAGGTATTTCAAGTGCCCTGGGCATTTGCCTAGTTTGCCGAATCCTAGGGCTGGCACTGAGTATTTACTGATGAACAGTACATTGCCTTTTTATCACCCCGAATGAAGTCAGCTCCCCAATGGCCCAAACACACTGCCACTAAATTAAACTGCACAATTTATGTGGGATGTACTAAGCCTTTGCGGTACATCCCACCACATATAGCAATGAAACTCAGTGCATTTGTACTAACTTATGTGACTAGCTTTGCAAAGGACAGCTCTGTGCATACAGGAGTGACAGGGCGGCCGCAGCAGAGGTGGAACTACCATTGGTGTCGCAAGTGCATTGCACTGGGGCCCCTGAGGACTAATGGGAGCCCAAGTTTTGATTGGCTAGCATTTAAAAAACAATGCACAAAAATAGATCCTGCAAATCGATTTTTTTAGCAAAGGAATCCAGTCCACATAATGAATACTTTCACATATGATTAGACTCCTATAGTGCAACATGACCCCCACTTGTCAGAAGACCTCTCACACATCAGATCAGATTCCTATAATTCAATATGACCCCAACATGCCACAGGACCTCACACACATATGATCAGACTCCTATAATTCAATATGACCCCCACATACCCCAAGAGCTCTCACACATATGATCAGACTCCTATAATGCAAACGGACCCCAGATGCTAGAAGACCTCCTGCACATTTGATCAGACTCCTATAATGCAATATGACCCCCACATACCACAAGACCTCTCACACATATGATCAGACTCATATAATGCAATAGGACCCCAGATGCTAGAAGACCTCCTGCACTTATGATCAGACTCATACAGTATAATGCAATATAACCTCCACATGCCACAAGACCTCTTGCACATATGATCAGACCCTAAAAATGCAACATAACCCCCACATGCTACCAGACCCCTTGCATATGTGATCAGACCTCTATAATGCAATATGACCCCCACATGCCACAAAACCTAATCTATTTGCCAACAGATCCAGATGGAGAAAAGTATAAAGCATTGGAGAAACATCAGTGGCATCAAATTAGGGAAGCCATCGCTTCCCTTACCTTACCTGCATAGCTTCCCTTACTTTACCTTCCCATCATCTCCCCTGCCCCTCCCATCTCTTCCTAATCTTACCTTCCTTTCCCCTCCCTTTCCATAGCTTTCCTTATCTTCCCATCATCTTCCCTGCCCCTCCCTAATCTTACCTTCCTTTCCCTTTCCATAGCTTCCCTTACCTTATCTTCCCATAATCTCTTGCCTTCCCAATCTTCCCTTCCCCTCCCATTATTTTCTATACCCTACCTTTCCATCATCTCACCTGCCCCCACCCCATCTCTTATCATATCTTCCTTTCCTCTCCCTTGCCATCATATCACCCCTCTCCTAACTCTTCATTTCCATTACCTCTCCTACCTCCCATTCCCGTCCATTCATCTCCTTTCCCATCACCTCACCACCCTCCCATGTCTCCCCTTCTGTTCCCTCTCTTACCTTCCCTTCCTTTCCTCACCCATCACCCTCACCTTTCATTCTTCTCTCCTCCCATCACCCACCACCTCCCATTTCTTTCCTTCCCGTCCATTCATCTCCCGTCCCATCATCTCATCCTCCCTCCCATCTCTTCCCTTATGTTCCCTCTCTTCCCTTCCCTTCCATTTATCTCTTTCTACATCATCTTATCCTTCCTCCCATCTCTTCCCTTCTGTTCCCTCTCTTCCCTTCCCATCATCTCATACCCCCCAATGTCTTCCCTTCCATTCCTACAGTATGCTGGATAACATAGTCTTTGTTTTTTTTAAAACACAACGCTGTATATTTTATTATTAACATCTTTCTTTTTTAAGCAAAATTAATATTTGTGAATAAAGTAGATTCATTGACTAAACCTGGACCACGTTACAGTTGTTCTGAGCAGGAATAAATCTGAAGAAGATCTTGTTAAATAAATGAATTTTGTTCAGTTATCAATGTTTTTTTATGTATTTCTGCACCAGCGACCCAACCGCTCTGTGCACTAGTGATTGGAATGTGTATATTTTCTTTAGGCCATACGTGTCCCATCACAGAAAACAGCTGAAACATGCAAAACCGCATAGTATTGGAATTCCATTGCCTTGATCTTCATCCTCCACATTATACTATCTCACATTGGACATTGGCTTCGCTGTCTGGCTCAGTGCATTCAATACAGGAACCCGGTGTCAGCACAAGCCTAAGTCCAGCAGAGAAAAAGTCGAATATACACTTTCTTTATTGCACTATACAGCCCACTATTATGCAAATGTTGTAGGATCCTAATGGATTCAGCAATCAGTATATAAAGAAAAATCCAGAGTCAAATTTGTTGCACTTTTGTTTAGAATCCAATCTATTATCCACCATGGGAAAGGTAAGAACACAAATAATGTCACTTAGACATGTAAGACAATATGCATTATATAGATATATGTATTCTGGGGCAAAATGTCTTATTCTGACGTCGCTGCATTTCTGGAAACGCTATTTTTAAAGACTCCCTATTAAGAACATAGATTACATTTTTAAATTGGCGATATTTTCAATATTTGTATTTATCATAAATAGGGGGGGCATTAAATGTTTGCCAATATTGCCGACAGTTGGAAATATTGGCACACATCTATCTAATGCAGCCATTTGCCACCACATTGAAGGCATGTTTGCACGGACAGATTTAATATTGAATACCTCCTTAGTCTTCGTATGTAATTAATAAGGTGGCAAGGAACACATACAATCATCGAAATATAAATAGAGCAAAGAAAGCGGGGCATCTGTTAAGTTAAATTCAAGAGTAAAAAAAACAAAATTGCATATGTCACATTTATAAAGTGAACACAAACATTACTGTACATAACTAAATAATCTAGTCAAGTGATTTAATATAATTTAAATACATTGTGTTGGTTTCTATCTCAGTCATGATCCATTTATTCAGCAAAGAGTTCGTAAATAAGCGCGCAACGTCGTGAGACACATTGTCATCTTGCTGCAAGTCTCACCTTACGTCTCTTGCTGCTTCCATCCTAGATCATCTTCTACGAGGACAGGAACTTCCAGGGCCGCTCCCACGAGTGCAGCTCTGACTGCTCCGAATTGAACTCCTTCTTCAGCCGCTGCAACTCCATCCGGGTGGAGAATGGAAACTGGATGCTGTACGAGCACCCCAACTACAGGGGCAACCAGTACTTCTTGAAGAGGGGAGAGTACCCCGACTTCTCTCACTGGACAAGTCACAATGACTCCATAAGATCTTGTCGCATAATTCCACAGGTCAGTTTTTAATCGAGAAAAAGAATATTGGTTCTACAACCTAAACTGTATACAGGAAGTCTATCTCTTTCCTTTATCTCCCAATGTCTATGTCACTCACCTTTTTTTTCAAAAGAAAGAAATAAAACTCTTAAGGTTTTTATTTACTAAGCTTTAGATGGAGATAAAGTGCTAGCCAGCCAGCTCCTAACTGTTATTTTTCAAATAATTCAAGAATATAGAAACTAATAAACAGACAACTTGGAGAGACAGTGGCACAGTATAAAATTAATAATGCATGGCAATAGTCTGGGTGGACATCAGATGAGGAAAGTCTAGACATAATATTCAGGACAGGGAAAGAAGTCCTGTAAAAAGGCACAAAGGAAGGGCAGGCAGCAAGCAAGACAATTTATGCTAACAAATCCAATAGGTAATGGCAGGCAGCAAGCAAGGAATTACTGGTAGAAAATGTAACAGGTAAGGGCAGGCAGAAAACAAAGAACTACTGGTAGCAAATCTAACAGGTAAGGGCAGGCAGCAAACAAGGAATTTTTACTAACAAATCTTACAGGTAAGGGCAGACAGCAAGCAAGGAATTTTTGCTCTTGGATGATTCAGCACCTCCCTAAATTAAATTTCTCTAGAATGAAAGTTATTATTTCAACTCATAAATGCCCCCTCTGACCCACTTCTACCACTCAATTGACAATACCTCTCACTTCTCTGTCTTACAAGTACTGCTTTGGTGTCATTCTCCACTGTACTCTCTCTGCCATGTTCAGTCTATCTCCCAATATTAATCCTTCCACCGCCATAATATTTCGAAGACCCTTGTCATCTCTTGCCTTTTGTTCCACTGGCCTCCTGAGTCTATTCCGGACACCACTGCCCTCCTCATTGTCCTCTTTCAGCCCTTCACCTCTGTTGACCACCCTTTCTAAACACAATACTGCATCATGTCCTATACAGACCCCTCTTGTCCTAATATTTCCAGCATCATTTCCACACATACAGTAGGGACATTATTAAAATCCTCATCTCAGATGGAAGAAGATAAATGTACTTAACTATTTGAAAACAACATTCCGTCAACAACAATATTTCAAAATGTTGTATGAATGGACAGATCTTGAAATGGCCCCTCCCATAATGTCCATCACCTGCTCTAGAATCCTTAATATCTGTCTCCTTTGGGGTGGCAGCCATTTTGGAAGGGAAATCTGTCCCATGTTATCGCACCTATGGTCCTCTCTACTCTCCCTATTCCTCTTGATATTCACCCATAACCCCTTGAGAAAGTAAGTTTCTGGCAGGAGGGCCCTCTCTTATTCCACATAATTAAGTAATATGCAAGATGTAATTATGCACTTACTGTATGTAAATAAGTTAATGAGTGTAATCTTGTTGTAGGTCCTATCCCCTATGTAATGCGCTACTGAATCCAAAAACATACTGGTAGGTTAATTGGATTCTGTAAAAAAAAAAAAAAATCAACCCTAGTGTGTTTGTGTGCATGTGGTAAGGAAAATAGATTGTCAGCTCCACTGTGTTAGCGACTGAAATGACCGTATGTGTGCCAATATAAGTAGCTGCTAATAAATCAAAAATTTCTTACAATTATTTTGCTATGGGGAATATTTAAGATGTATCAGAAAATAATTGTACGCCTATAATTGTGTGTTAATAAATATATATAAATATTATTTATTTTTTAAACCGAGTATTTTGAGACAAATTAAGAAAAACAATTCTCTTTATCAGCACCGTGGAACATTTAGAATCAGAATCTATGAAAAGGAAGAATTCAATGGCGCTATGTTGGAGTTTCCTGAAGATTGTCCCAACGTACATGAAGAGTTCAGGCATCCTGACATCCACTCCTGCAATGTTCTGGAAGGACATTGGATCTTCTACGAAGAGCCCAGCTACAGAGGACGCCAGTACTACCTGAGACCCGGGGAGTACCGGAGATACAGCGACTGGGGGGCCTCACAATCCAGGGTCAGCTCATTTAGACGTGTCCAGGAATTTTATTAAACACAGACCTTTAGCATTGGTGCATCATCCAATAAATAAATAAATGGTTCAATGACTATTAGATGTCTTGTTAAATTACTTCCCTATATCCTGTTTCTCATCATTCATTCATTAATTGCGGATGCTGACTTTTTTGGAGCAATTATCTGTCCATAGAATAGAATACATATGGATGGCTTCCCGATGGTCAGAATCCTGACAGGGGCTCAGTAAGTACACTTACGCTCTCACCCTACCCCCTAATGCTCCCTAATCACAGCCTAATCATAACCCTCCATCCGTAACCCCCCCCCCCCCCCCCCAGTGCCTAAACCTAACCCCCCTCCATCAATGGCCTAACGTTAACAGTCCTCAGTATTCTTATGATCGGGATGCCAGCTGTTGGCAATCCAGTGTAAGCATTTCCGGTGATGTCGGGATGGTGACAGTGTTGTTCACGCTGGTTGGGATTCTATTGGAATTTGACCGCCGACATGCTGAATGCATCTCCATAGAATGGGTCAATAAAAGCCTTGGAATAAAAATCATTTTTGAAAAGGAAATCAAGTTTATGAACAGAGTACATCTGAACTAACCTCTGCAAAGGTTACACATAACTGGGTATATTAAGGGTATAAGAGTATAATAGTATTGTCTATTCCAGGCTTTCCCAACCACGGTCCTCAAGGCTCACCAACAGTGCAGGTTTTAGAGATATCCAGGCTTCAGCACAGATGGTTTAATCAGAATCCCTCAGATACTAATGAAGTCACCTGTGATCAAGCCTGGATATCTACAAAACCTGCACTGTTGGTGTGCCTTGAGGACCGTGGTTGGGAATGCCTGGTCTAGTCATTGGTGAAAAGCACCATACAGAATACTAAGATGATAATGTCCACAATACCCCTTTATTGTAAACATTATTTGGAGGCTGAGAAGATTTGGCTTTTTCAAAATGTTTTTCATCACATACTTTATTTAGAAATTATGGATAGAGTACTTTAATACCAAAATCAATGAATTAAAAGTAGAGATGTTCTGGTTGGGATGTCCTGAGATGGTCCGTTCCAAAGTGATGAACTGAGTCCCATTTGGGATCTCCTGAGAAAGTCCATTCCAAACTGAGGAAATGTGTCCCTGTTGGGATCTTCCTGTGGTTCAAAATTCAGATGTTAAAATCACATTTCAGATTGTGGTTGCAAAAAAATAACACAACTTTAGCTGTTTTTATCAATTTTAAAGAAATCCAAATGCCAAGATGTGGATTTTAAATCTGAATTCAAAAGCAAAACACAAGAATGAAATTGAAACCAAAACATATCTCACACTTCCATAATTAAAAGCTAATTATTCCATTCAAGCATTTCCTTTACACAAAATTATACCCAAAACTTATTGAATGGTGTTAAAGTCCTTCAAATTTATGGCCAGAGAATGGCATATGCAAATAATCACAACTATAAGACCTGCCCCTCTTGCTGAGGCAACTTTTGCAGTAGACCCCCCCCCCTCACACACATACATTTACACATACACACACTAATGGAGAATATTCACATAATTCATGCAAAATACAGCAGCTGATTCTGTTTAATCCATGATGACTCTGTGTGCTCACATAACTGGAAAAATACAGGGTTATCTTTTTGACTAGTTATAATTTTTCTTACAAAATTATGCAATTTTTACACTGGCCACACCCATACATCAATGGCCACTCCTTCTACCCTTCTCATGCTAGACCCTTGATGTGGCTCATTATTATGTGTAGGGTGGACAATTAGATACATTTAGGCAAAAGTAAAAGATGAGCATAGATTTACATGTCTAGGAATGACCCCCCGTTACGTCTTATCATTTATTTCTATTATTATCATTACCAGTTATTTATATAGCACACACATATTCTGCAGCGTTGTACAGAGAATAGTTAAACATTCACACCATTCTCTGTCCCAGTGGAGCTTACATTCAGGTTATTTTGTTGGAACCCAATTAACCTACTAGTATGTTTTTGGATTGTGGGAGGAAACCGGAGTACCCGGAGGAAACCCACACAAACACAGGGAGAATATAAAAACTCTGCAGAGTTAGGGCCATGGTGGGAATCGAACCCTCGACCTCAGCACTGTGAGGCAGTGATGCTAACCATTACACCGGCCGTATTGCCCCGTATATATAACACATGGTGGGAATAAAACCCATGACCTCAGTGCTGTGAGGCAGTAATGTAACCATTACACCATCCGTACTGCCCCGTATATATAACACATGGTGGGAATAGAACCCATGACCTCAGCGCTGTGAGGCAGTAATACTAACCATTACACTATCCGTACTGCCCCGTATAGATAACACATGGTGGGGATAGAACCCATGACCTCAGCGCTGTGAGGCAGTAATACTAACCATTACACCATCCGTACTGCCCCGTATATATAACACATGGTGGGAATAGAACCCATGACCTCAGTGCTGTGAGACAGTAATACTAACCATTACACCATCCGTACTGCCCCGTATATATAACACATGGTGGGGATTGAACCCATGACCTCAGTGCTGTGAGGCAGTGATGCTAATCATTACACCATCCGTACTGCCCCGTATATATAACACATGGTGGGGATAGAACCCATGACCTCAGCGCTGTGAGGCAATAATACTAACCATTACACCATCCGTACTGCCCTGTATATATAACACATGGTGGGAATAGAACCCATGTCCTCAGTGCTGTGAGACAGTAATACTAACCATTACACCATCCGTACTGCCCCGTATATATAACACATGGTGGGGATAGAACCCATGACCTCAGTGCTGTGAGGCAGTGATGCTAATCATTACACCGTCCGTACTGCCCATATATATAACACATGGTGGGAATAGAACCCATTACCTCAGTGCTGTGAGGCAGTGATGCTAACCATTACACCGTCCGTACTGCCCCGTATATATAACACATGGTGGGAATAGAACCCATGACCTCAGTGCTGTGAGGCAGTAATGCTAACCATTACACCATCTGTACTGCTCCGTATAGATAACACATGGTGGGGATAGAACCCATGACCTCAGTGCTGTGAGGCAGTAATGCTAACCATTACACCATCCGTACTGCCCTGTATATATAACACATGGTGGGAATAGAACCCATGACCTCAGCGCTGTGAGGCAGTAATATAACCATTACACCATCCGTACTGCACCATATATATAACACATGGTGGGAATATAACCCATGACCTCAGTGCTGTGAGGCAGTAATGCTAACCATTACACCGTTCGTGCTGCCCATATATATAACACATGGTGGGAATAGAACCCATGACCTCAGTGCTGTGAGGCAGTAATGCTAACCATTACACCGTTCGTGCTGCCCCGTATATATAACACATGGTGGGAATAGAACCCATGACCTCAGCGCTGTGAGGCAGTGATGCTAACCATTACACCATCCGTGCTGCCCCGTATATATAACACATGGTGGGAATAGAACCCATGACCTCAGCGCTGTGAGGCAGTGATGCTAACCATTACACCATCCGTGCTGCCCCGTATATATAACACATGGTGGGAATAGAACCCATGACCTCAGCGCTGTGAGGCAGTGATGCTAACCATTACACCATCCGTGCTGCCCCGTATATATAACACATGGTGGGAATAGAACCCATGACCTCAGCGCTGTGAGGCAGTGATGCTAACCATTACACCCTCCGTGCTGCCCCGTATATATAACACATGGTGGGAATAGAACCCATGACCTCAGTGCTGTGAGGCAGTGATGCTAACCATTACACCCTCCGTGCTGCCCCGTATATATAACACATGGTGGGAATAGAACCCATTACCTCAGTGCTGTGAGGCAGTGATGCTAACCATTACACCGTCCGTACTGCCCCGTATATATAACACATGGTGGGAATAGAACCCATGACCTCAGTGCTGTGAGGCAGTAATGTAACCATTACACCATCCGTACTGCCCCGTATATATAACACATGGTGGGAATAGAACCCATGACCTCAGCGCTGTGAGGCAGTAATACTAACCATTTCACCGTCCGTACTGCCCTTTATATATAACACATGGTGGGGAAAGAACCCATGACCTCAGCGCTGTGAGGCAGTAATGCTAACCATTACACCGTCTGTACTGCCCCGTATATATAACACATGGTGGGGATAGAACCAATGACCTCAGCGCTGTGAGGCAGTAATGCTAACCATTACACCATCCGTACTGCCCCGTATAGATAACACATGGTGGGGATAGAACCCATGACCTCAGCGCTGTGAGGCAGTAATACTAACCATTACACCATCCCTACTGCCCCGTATATATATCACATGGTGGGAATAGAACCTATGACCTCAGTGCTGTGAGACAGTAATACTAACCATTACACCATCCGTACTGCCCCGTATATATAACACATGGTGGGGATAGAACCCATGACCTCAGTGCTGTGAGGCAGTGATGCTAATCATTACACCATCCGTACTGCCCCGTATATATAACACATGGTGGGGATAGAACCCATGACCTCAGCGCTGTGAGGCAGTAATACTAACCATTACACCATCCGTACTGCCCCGTATATATAACACATGGTGGGAATAGAACCCATGTCCTCAGTGCTGTGAGACAGTAATACTAACCATTACACCATCCGTACTGCCCCGTATATATAACACATGGTGGGGATAGAACCCATGACCTCAGTGCTGTGAGGCAGTGATGCTAATCTTTACACCGTCCGTACTGCCCATATATATAACACATGGTGGGAATAGAACCCATTACCTCAGTGCTGTGAGGCAGTGATGCTAACCATTACACCGTCCGTACTGCCCCGTATATATAACACATGGTGGGGATAGAACCCATGACCTCAGTGCTGTGAGGCAGTAATGCTAACCATTACACCATCCGTACTGCCCTGTATATATAACACATGGTGGGAATAGAACCCATGACCTCAGCGCTGTAAGGCAGTAATATAACCATTACACCATCCGTACTGCCCCATATATATAACACATGGTGGGGATAGATCCCATGACCTCAGCGCTGTGAGGCAGTAATGTAACCATTACACCATCCGTGCTGCCCCGTATATATAACACATGGTGGGAATATAACCCATGACCTCAGTGCTGTGAGGCAGTAATGCTAACCATTACACCGTTCGTGCTGCCCATATATATAACACATGGTGGGGATAGAACCCATGACCTCAGTGCTGTGAGGCAGTAATGCTAACCATTACACTGTTCGTGCTGCCCATATATATAACACATGGTGGGAATAGAACCCATGACCTCAGCGCTGTGAGGCAGTGATGCTAACCATTACACTATCCGTGCTGCCCCGTATATATAACACATGGTGGGAATAGAACCCATGACCTCAGCGCTGTGAGGCAGTGATGCTAACCATTACACCATCCGTGCTGCCCCGTATATATAACACATGGTGGGAATAGAACCCATGACCTCAGTGCTGTGAGGCAGTGATGCTAACCATTAAACCCTCCGTGCTGCCCTATATATAACACATGGTGGGAATAGAACCCATTACCTCAGTGCTGTGAGGCAGTGATGCTAACCATTACACCGTCCGTACTGCCCCGTATATATAACACATGGTGGGAATAGAACCCATGACCTCAGTGCTGTGAGGCAGTAATGCTAACCATTACACCATCCGTACTGCCCCGTATAGATAACACATGGTGGGGATAGAACCCATGACCTCAGTGCTGTGAGGCAGTAATGTAACCATTACACCATCCGTGCTGCCCCGTATATATAACACATGGTGGGAATAGAACCCATGACCTCAGTGCTGTGAGGCAGTAATGCTAACCATTACACCGTTCGTGCTGCCCATATATATATAACACATGGTGGGAATAGAACCCATGACCTCAGCACTGTGAGGCAGTGATGCTAACCATTACACCATCCGTGCTGCCCCGTATATATAACACATGGTGGGAACAGAACCCATGACCTCAGCGCTGTGAGGCAGTAATGCTAACCATTACACCATCCGTACTGCCCCGTATATATAACACATGGTGGGGATAGAACCTATGATCTCAGTGCTGTGAGGCAGTTATGCTAACCATTACACCGTCCGTACTGCCGCGTATATATAACACATGGTGGGGAATAGAACCCATCACCTTAGTGCTGTGAGGCAGTAATGTAACCATTACACCATCCATACTACCCCGTATACATAACACATGGTGGGAATAGAACCCATGACCTCTGTGCTGTGAGGCGGTAATGCTAACCATTACACCATCCGTGCTGCCCCGTATATATAACACATGGTGGGAATAGAACCCATGACCTCAGCGCTGTGAGGCAGTAATACTAACCATTTCACCGTCCGTACTGCCCCTTATATATAACACATGGTGGGGAAAGAACCCATGACCTCAGCGCTGTAAGGCAGTAATGCTAACCATTACACCGTCTGTACTGCCCCGTATATATAACACATGGTGGGGATAGAACCAATGACCTCAGTGCTGTGAGGCAGTAATGCTAACCATTACACCATCCGTACTGCCCCGTATAGATAACACATGGTGGGGATAGAACCCATGTCCTCAGTGCTGTGAGACAGTAATACTAACCATTACACCATCCGTACTGCCCCGTATATATAACACATGGTGGGGATAGAACCCATGACCTCAGTGCTGTGAGGCAGTGATGCTAATCTTTACACCGTCCGTACTGCCCATATATATAACACATGGTGGGAATAGAACCCATTACCTCAGTGCTGTGAGGCAGTGATGCTAACCATTACACCGTCCGTACTGCCCCGTATATATAACACATGGTGGGGATAGAACCCATGACCTCAGTGCTGTGAGGCAGTAATGCTAACCATTACACCATCCATACTGCCCTGTATATATAACACATGGTGGGAATAGAACCCATGACAATGCTTCTTTATTGAAGATTGCAACCTTTTGTACAAAAATATATACCATTTCATATACAGTATAAAATATAATTTCACATAAATTTACAAACATCAATTTGATCCATATCCCCATACCTTCCCACCATCCCCCCACCCTTTTTTTTTTTTTTTTTTATTTCCCACCTTCACCACCTAACAATCTTATACAAAATAAACTTTCCTATTCTGTACTTTCTCCTGATCCTGAGCTCCACCATTTCTCCTTCTCCAAAACATCCACCCTGACTCATACCCTCTCATACTCATACCTCCCCATACATCTCTCCTTCCACTCCACTTTTAAACTTACCATCATTTTTACCTTATCCTCCCGTCCTTCCATCTTCATTCATTCTCACTACATTCATTCCTATCATACCTCTCCTCCACCTTCACCACTATACTTATCACCTTTAATACAGAACACATTCATTACCCTTACCCACAAGACGCCTTTCATCTCTTCATTTACTCCCCCCAACCATTTTCTCCACCTACATTTATTTTTTAAGTGAAGGATCTGGTACTAGCAAAACATGTATGTAAAACATTCTTTTATTTCATATTCCATATTCCCCCTATTTTGTGTGAAAATAAAAAGAACAGAGTCCCAGTATGTTCCAGGTTCTACTATTTGCCACCTACTAAGGAGGTTTCAACCGGCCCCACAAGCGAGACCAGCTGATGGCATCCAGCTTCTCCTTTTCCATTTCCATCATTACCTTCACCTCATGTAGAATAAGACCCACCACCGTCCTAACAGGGAGGATCTTTTGTCTCAATATAACATGACACCGTGCATTCCACGTGTGATACCTGACTGCTAAACTAATCATATAAATTGTGCATAAATCAAAATTCCCATAACCTTTGAATGCCCCATAGACCCACTCCGGGTAACTTAGCCCCGAAAGACAAGGGATCCCTAGAGCAACTGAGACATCTTGATAAATGTTTACATTGAAGGGACATTTAAGAAAGAAATGGTCCATTGTCTCCTCCTCCCCAGGACATTCCTCACGTGGACAATCACGGGTATTGGCACCTCTAAACTTAATATTCCCTTTAACGTAAAGTCTCCCTTGGAAAGAAAGCCAGGCAATGTCTCTAAACTTCAGTGGGATCCTCTGCTCATTAAGCAGTTTCAACCCAGCTGAACAGACATCCCCTGGGCAATCTCTCAAAGCCAGTGGAGCATAAAAGTAGGTCTGCAAGATCCTCTTCCCCATCTCCTTTCTCGAGAGATCTCTCACATCACCCACCTTCAAACTCCACTTGGTAATCATCTTTATGGATTGAATCACGTAAATCGGAAGGTAACCTCGCCTGGTCCAAGGTCTTCCCATCCGACCACCATCTATCCATGTTCTAGAATAAGGAGACATCCATTCCATGAAACCATGTACCCATCGAGGGGGGTTGTCTAAAAATAGACCTCCCACATTCAATTTCAAAAAAGTTGTTACAAAAAGGACTACAGGATTGACCATTTCCTGGCCCCCTTCTGCCCTCGATCTGTACGTGATTCCTCTCTTGACTATGTTCATCTTGTTTCCCCAGAACATCTGAAAAAACACGGAACATAATCTAGACCACAAAGACTGAGGCAAAAAACAGACATAGCTGATGTAAAGGAACATTGGTATCAAATAAGTTTTGCAAATGTCAACCCTTTCTCTCAGGGAGAACTTGCACCCTTTCCAGAAATTGACCTTCTTGGTGACATCATCTAGCTTTCTTCCCCAATTTAGCAAGGAATAATCTCCGTGATCAAATTGGATGCCTAATATTTTGATACTATCTTTAGGCCTGGGGAGGGTGTCCGGGAGAGAAAATTCTTTCCCTCCCTCCCCCATCCAGAAAACTTCACACTTGTCCTGATTTATCTTCGAACCAGACGCCTCAGAAAAATCAGTCACTAGTTGGTTGATGTCACTTGCCTCCTCCTCCGCTGACAAGACCACCGTAACATCATCTGCATAGGCTACCACCTTTAGAGTACACTCCGGTGACAGCTGCACCCCTTCCAACCTGCTGCTCTCAATCCTCCTCACGAAAGGATCAATTGCAAACACGTATAAAAGAGGGCTCAGGGGGCAACCCTGACGCACACCCGAGCTTACCCCAAATTTGGGCCCTACCCAACCATTCACAAGCGGGAAGCTCTCGGCCTCTTTATAAAGAACCTTTAACCAATTGACCATTTTTGACGGAAAGCCATACCTTTCAAGTAATTTCCAAAGATACTCATGATTGACACGGTCAAAAGCTTTAGATTGATCCAAGGCCAGCAGGAATTTTCCTTCCCCCCCAGCCCTGCACCGCTCCACGGCTTCCCGGACACCAAGGACCGCACTAAAAGTGCTACGCCCCTTCACTGTACAGTGCTGGGAGGGGGAGAGAAGCCTCTCAGAAAACTCCATTATTCTGTTAAAGAAAACTTTTGCCAAAATCTTCCTGTCCGTATTAAGAAGAGCGATGGGGCGCCAATTCTCAATACGGGCTGGGTCTTTTCCTTTGGACAATAAGATTAGAGCCGACCGTCTCATGGAAGGAGGCAGATTTCCTTCCTCCAAACTTGCATTGAACACATCCGTGAGACGGGGAGCTAATACATCAGAGAATTCCTTATAGAACTCCGATGTTAGACCATCCGGTCCAGGTGACTTTTTTGATGTCAAACCATCAATTGCTTCCCTAACTTCCTCTACTCCAATCTTATTGTCCAAACACTCAAGAGAGCCATCTGGCTCCATCAGACCTGGTGTCTCCCTCAGAAAAGTCTCCATCTTCTCTCTGATAGGTGCTTGCTCAGACAAGAGATCAGAATAATAGGCTCTAATGACTTCCAGGATGCCTTCCCTCCTCTCCTGAAGCACACCCCTTCCATCATATAGGCCACTGACTTCTCTTGCCTCGACGGCTTTTCTACAATTCTGGTAGGGATCCGGTGAGTGGTATGTACCATAATCCCTCTCCAGAATCAAAGATGCCAATCGGTTATACTGAAATTCCTTCATCTGAGCCTTCACCTGGGAGATTTCCCCACCATCTCCACCCTCAGAGATCAAGAAATCCAATTTCCTTTTAAGAACATAGTAGGCACTCTTTTTTTTCAATCCTCTGTTTTTAATCAGTCTTTTGAAAAAACCTTGGACCTTCTTTTTCATTTCCTCCCACCACTCTGATTTACTCCATCCTGCCTCCAACAGTGATTCATGATCCTCAAAGAGACCTCTGAGAGACTGCTTCACACTCTCTTCCTTTAGGAGCTCTGAGTTCATCCTCCACAGACCCCTCCCTTTCTGGATGGACTGTGAAGCATTCAATGAAAAACTAAGAAAGCAGTGATCTGAAAATTCTACTGGCTCCACCTTGGAAGGCAGAGTTTTCGAATTTGTTTTGACAAAAAATCTATCTATTCTACTTTTATTCTGACCGCTATAAAAAGTGTACCCAGTGAGGTCCGGAGTATGCCTAATATGGACATCCACCAGACCAGCCTCTCTAACCATTCTAACTAAATAATTTGCATCATAGCCCAAGGTCCTACTGCTTCTGGTACCTCCTCTGTCTTTGGTTCTTACAACAGTGTTATAATCACCACCAAAAACGACCTGTTGGGCTGTGAATAAGAATGGTTTTATCACCTCAAAAAGACATTTCCTATCCCAAGCTTTTTGGGGACCATAGATATTGATCAGCCTTAGGTCATGTCCTCTAAAGGTGACATCCAAAACCATACATCTTCCTACTTCAATTTCTATGATTCTGTGCACGGTTACCATGTCGGAAAAAAGTACCGCCACCCCAGTATACGGCTCGGCCGCAAGAGACCAGAATGAGGGCCCCCTACTCCATTCCCTTTTAGCCTTATGCAAGGCTTCTAGGGTCCTCAGTCTGGTCTCCTGGAGGAAAAAGATGTCTACCTCTGCTGTTCTAAAAAAATCAAAAGCCATGAACCGAGCTCGCTCAGAATGTATAGAAGCCACATTAATTGTGGCACATCTTATGGGGTGAGGATCCATGCAAAAAACCATAGTGTAGGGCAATACCAAATCCTTTACTTATTTACACCAGACCCACCACCATCCTTACATTCACCACCACCCAACACATCCATATCCTCAGCCATACCCTCAGACAAACCATCATTCCTTTTTACAGGATCAGGAGGCCTGTCTGAGACATTTAGCAAGTTGACTCTGTTTCTTTCCGGGTCACCTTGCTCTCCTTCATCCCTTGTCACCACCTCTCTGTGTATTGTTTCATGCTCCCCTTCTCCCTTTTTCTCTTTTGAACTAATTAATTTTACCACTTTCCCTGTCTCCAAGGCTACTTTTTCTATTTTCTCCCCCTTTCCTTCCTCCTTCTTACTTTTCTTCCCTTGCGTTTTCCCTTTCTTATTTGCTTTTTTCTTCTTTCTCTTCCCTACTTCTTTCTCAACTTTCCTAAGAGCTAAAGTCTCCCCTTCCTTATAGACTTCCTCCTCCTCCTCCTCCTCCTCACTATCCTCATCTTCTTCGGAAAAAACTAGAAACCTGTTGGATATGCTCACTATCTCTTCATCCCCTTTCCTTTTTGTGGCACTTTTCCTCTTCCTCACTTCCTGAAACTGTTCCTCCCTTTCTGAATCTTTGTCTCTTTCCCAAACTACCAGAGTCTCCTCTTCTACTGTAGCCTTTTTGAATTTCCCCTTTGTTCCCGCTCCAGGTGTTCTATCCATATGGCGCATAGATTCTGGGCATCTACTGTAGGGATGCCCCTCAAGGCCGCACAAGTTACATTTTACTATGTTACACGACCTCGAGGGGTGACCTGCCTCGTTGCAGAGGGAGCATTTTACGTTTCCACATTCACTGCTCATATGCCCCTCTTCGCCACAACGAAAGCAGGTCCTTGGCTGGCCTGGATAGAACACCTGTATACGGTCTCTCCCGATATAAGCAGCCGAAGGGAGATGTTTTGTCCTTCCTTCAACTTGGTGTAATCTTATCTGCACAGACCATGCACCTCCCCAGACTCCTAAGGTGTGTCCAACCTTAACCATGTCCCCTATCCAGATGCATTGTCTACTCAACCAGTACTTTATGTCGTCAGCTGGGATAGTTTCATCCCTCACCAATATCCTTGCTCTGACATTCTCTGGTTTTGACACTGATACAATTTCATAGCCCTTATAAGCTTCTTCAAATTTTCTTACTTGCCATTGGTCTACAACCTCATTCATTTTCCTCATAAAAACAAAACTGAGATCAAAAATTTGAGACCTTTCTGGATGAATACATGCCGTTAGGTCATGAGCACTGCAATCCAGAGTAAAGATTAAATTAAGAAATTTTTCTTTTGTGGGGACCGGATCTGACTGAACCCACTTAAACTGTATCACATTTCTCCTTCTCTGAATGACACTCTGGCTCATGACCTGACTTTGTCTGTCTTCATTTCTTTTATTTGTTTGTTTTATCATATTGGCATAAGATATAGGTGCTGGCATTTGAATTGGGTCTGGAGTTCCAAGCTCAGAAACTCCAGTACCATCACCGGCTTTTACCTGCACTTTCTTTGTACGGATGTTTTCTGCAATCAACTTGAAAGCAGCCCCAGCTCTTTCAGGTACTAGTACATCCCCATATACAGTTTGCATTATTTGTGCCTCATCAGCCTTTAAATTTGCCTTATTTAAACATTTTTGGCCCTGTGCCAACTTTTCAGCTTCACACAATTTTACATTTCTGGTAGAAACATTATTATTACTCTCAGCCGTTTCTTTAACACCTTTAAAACATTTTTGGGCATTAGCAGTGACATTGCTCGGTCCGGGCATCTGCCCATCATCCTTCATCGCACAATTTGTATCCATTTTTTCACTGTCCATATTTCCCCCTCCCCCAGCTGTCCCTGCAAGGTTGGGAGTACTGTCTGCAATGTAGACAAAACTTTCCCCTTTACCTGCACCCACAGCCGGAGTTAGAGCACTGTCCCGTATCATACAGTTTTTTTCATTGGTTTCAGACTTTGCACCAGAGTCTCCCCGGGACACAACATTTGCAGCTTTCATACTTACTGTGTCCCGGGGGACCTGCTTCATCTTTTCAGTGCCTTCCACCTCAGCTGTTAGCTGCACTCTCTTTTCCTCTGAGTTCATTTGCATGGGCTTCTCAATCTGCAGCTGCATCTCCATGCTGCTGGTTTTTTCCATCAGCTGATCTGGACTTGCAGGGAATAGGCCGCCTCCTTTGCAGCTGCTCTCCATTAACTCATCTGCATCAGCTGGAGCAAGGGAATCCTGAAGCTCCTGGCTTGCAATTAACCCTTTCTCCGCCTGAGGTAAATCTTTGCTTTTTCTTTCACCTTTCATTTTTTTTGCAATATGAGTCTTTAATTTTGACAATATTTTTGAATTTGTAACAATCTTATCTCTCCATACATGGCGCTCCCATGAAAGGCAAGAATTTCTCTTTTTCTTTGCTTTATAGACTCTTTGGTAAACTTTTTTCGCCTCTTTATTTAATTCCTCCAGACCCATTTTCTCAAAAGCATTATCTTCTTCTGCACTTAAGTCTTCATCCTCAGACTGCATTTCTTCCTCAGACTCTTCTGACACCATTTCACCAGGTCCCCCCGCAGCGACTGCTATGTCACCACCGGCGTTTGCATCCCCGCCGGGTTCTTCCATCATTTCCCCCCGTGGCTGGCTTGCCACAGGGGTACCTCCGGATTCATCCGGGGGGACATTTTCCATTGTACTCACTGTATCTTTGTCTGAGGCTCCTGCTGCAGGTGTTGCAACAGCAGGGATGTTCTTCCTCTTGGACCGGCTCTCAACTGCACGGCCTCCTCCACGTACCATAGAAAGGTACAGCAGGCCCTTGCCTGCAAGCTTCCCCCACCAGGGTCCCCTGGCTTGGGGATTCCCAGAGGAGGAGCTACTGCAAAAGTCTGAGTCTCTACCTTCTCTGGAGCACCTGCAACACACACCCTCCTTGCAGATCACCTCAGAGCTGTGAGGCAGTAATGCTAACCATTACACCATCCGTACTGCCCCGTATAGATAACACATGGTGGGGATAGAACCCATGACCTCAGTGCTGTGAGGCAGTAATGTAACCATTACACCATCCGTGCTGCCCCGTATATATAACACATGGTGGGAATAGAACCCATGACCTCAGTGCTGTGAGGCAGTAATGCTAACCATTACACCGTTCGTGCTGCCCATATATATATAACACATGGTGGGAATAGAACCCATGACCTCAGCACTGTGAGGCAGTGATGCTAACCATTACACCATCCGTGCTGCCCCGTATATATAACACATGGTGGGAACAGAACCCATGACCTCAGCGCTGTGAGGCAGTAATGCTAACCATTACACCATCCGTACTGCCCCGTATATATAACACATGGTGGGGATAGAACCTATGATCTCAGTGCTGTGAGGCAGTTATGCTAACCATTACACCGTCCGTACTGCCGCGTATATATAACACATGGTGGGGAATAGAACCCATCACCTTAGTGCTGTGAGGCAGTAATGTAACCATTACACCATCCATACTACCCCGTATACATAACACATTGTGGGAATAGAACCCATGACCTCTGTGCTGTGAGGCGGTAATGCTAACCATTACACCATCCGTGCTGCCCCGTATATATAACACATGGTGGGAATAGAACCCATGACCTCAGCGCTGTGAGGCAGTAATACTAACCATTTCACCGTCCGTACTGCCCCTTATATATAACACATGGTGGGGAAAGAACCCATGACCTCAGCGCTGTGAGGCAGTAATGCTAACCATTACACCGTCTGTACTGCCCCGTATATATAACACATGGTGGGGATAGAACCAATGACCTCAGCGCTGTGAGGCAGTAATGCTAACCATTACACCATCCGTACTGCCCCGTATAGATAACACATGGTGGGGATAGAACCCATGTCCTCAGTGCTGTGAGACAGTAATACTAACCATTACACCATCCGTACTGCCCCGTATATATAACACATGGTGGGGATAGAACCCATGACCTCAGTGCTGTGAGGCAGTGATGCTAATCTTTACACCGTCCGTACTGCCCATATATATAACACATGGTGGGAATAGAACCCATTACCTCAGTGCTGTGAGGCAGTGATGCTAACCATTACACCATCCGTACTGCCCCATATATATAACACATGGTGGGGATAGATCCCATGACCTCAGCGCTGTGAGGCAGTAATGTAACCATTACACCATCCGTGCTGCCCCGTATATATAACACATGGTGGGAATATAACCCATGACCTCAGTGCTGTGAGGCAGTAATGCTAACCATTACACCGTTCGTGCTGCCCATATATATAACACATGGTGGGAATAGAACCCATGACCTCAGTGCTGTGAGGCAGTAATGCTAACCATTACACTGTTCGTGCTGCCCATATATATAACACATGGTGGGAATAGAACCCATGACCTCAGCGCTGTGAGGCAGTGATGCTAACCATTACACTATCCGTGCTGCCCCGTATATATAACACATGGTGGGAATAGAACCCATGACCTCAGCGCTGTGAGGCAGTGATGCTAACCATTACACCATCCGTGCTGCCCCGTATATATAACACATGGTGGGAATAGAACCCATGACCTCAGTGCTGTGAGGCAGTGATGCTAACCATTACACCCTCCGTGCTGCCCTATATATAACACATGGTGGGAATAGAACCCATTACCTCAGTGCTGTGAGGCAGTGATGCTAACCATTACACCGTCCGTACTGCCCCGTATATATAACACATGGTGGGAATAGAACCCATGACCTCAGTGCTGTGAGGCAGTAATGCTAACCATTACACCATCCGTACTGCCCCGTATAGATAACACATGGTGGGGATAGAACCCATGACCTCAGTGCTGTGAGGCAGTAATGTAACCATTACACCATCCGTGCTGCCCCGTATATATAACACATGGTGGGAATAGAACCCATGACCTCAGTGCTGTGAGGCAGTAATGCTAACCATTACACCGTTCGTGCTGCCCATATATATAACACATGGTGGGAATAGAACCCATGACCTCAGCACTGTGAGGCAGTGATGCTAACCATTACACCATCCGTGCTGCCCCGTATATATAACACATGGTGGGAACAGAACCCATGACCTCAGCGCTGTGAGGCAGTAATGCTAACCATTACACCATCCGTACTGCCCCGTATATATAACACATGGTGGGGATAGAACCTATGATCTCAGTGCTGTGAGGCAGTTATGCTAACCATTACACCGTCCGTACTGCCGCGTATATATAACACATGGTGGGGAATAGAACCCATCACCTTAGTGCTGTGAGGCAGTAATGTAACCATTACACCATCCATACTACCCCGTATACATAACACATGGTGGGAATAGAACCCATGACCTCTGTGCTGTGAGGCGGTAATGCTAACCATTACACCATCCGTGCTGCCCCGTATATATAACACATGGTGGGAACAGAACCCATGACCTCAGTGCTGTGAGACAGTAATACTAACCATTACACCATCCGTACTGCCCTATATATATAACACATGGTGGGGATAGAACCCATGACCTCAGTGCTGTGAGGCAGTGATGCTAATCATTACACCATCCGTACTGCCCCGTATATATAACACATGGTGGGGATAGAACCCATGACCTGAGCGCTGTGAGGCAGTAATACTAACCATTACACCATCCGTACTGCCCCGTATATATAACACATGGTGGGAATAGAACCCATGTCCTCAGTGCTGTGAGACAGTAATACTAACCATTACACCATCCGTACTGCCCCGTATATATAACACATGGTGGGGATAGAACCCATGACCTCAGTGCTGTGAGGCAGTGATGCTAATCTTTACACCGTCCGTACTGCCCATATATATAACACATGGTGGGAATAGAACCCATTACCTCAGTGCTGTGAGGCAGTGATGCTAACCATTACACCGTCCGTACTGCCCCGTATATATAACACATGGTGGGGATAGAACCCATGACCTCAGTGCTGTGAGGCAGTAATGCTAACCATTACACCATCCGTACTGCCCTGTATATATAACACATGGTGGGAATAGAACCCATGACCTCAGCGCTGTGAGGCAGTAATATAACCATTACACCATCCGTACTGCCCCATATATATAACACATGGTGGGAATAGATCCCATGACAATGCTTCTTTATTGAAGATTGCAACCTTTTGTACAAAAATATATACCATTTCATATACAGTATAAAATATAATTTCACATAAATTTACAAACATCAATTTGATCCATATCCCCATACCTTCCCACCATCCCCCCACCCCTTTTTTTTTTTTTTTTTTTTATTTCCCACCTTCACCACCTAACAATCTTATACAAAATAAACTTTCCTATTCTGTACTTTCTCCTGATCCTGAGCTCCACCATTTCTCCTTCTCCAAAACATCCACCCTGACCCATACCCTCTCATACTCATACCTTCCCATACATCTCTCCTTCCACTCCACTTTTAAACTTACCATCATTTTTACCTTATCCTCCCGTCCTTCCATCTTCATTCATTCTCACTACATTCATTCCTATCATACCTCTCCTCCACCTTCACCACTATACCCATCACCTTTAATACAGAACACATTCATTACCCTTACCCACAAGACGCCTTTCATCTCTTCATTTACTCCCCCCAACCATTTTCTCCACCTACATTTATTTTTTAAGTGAAGGATCTGGTACTAGCAAAACATGTATGTAAAACATTCTTTTATTTCATATTCCATATTCCCCCCTATTTTGTGTGAAAATAAAAAGAACAGAGTCCCAGTATGTTCCAGGTTCTACTATTTGCCACCTACTAAGGAGGTTTCAACCGGCCCCACAAGCGAGACCAGCTGATGGCATCCAGCTTCTCCTTTTCCATTTCCATCATTACCTTCACCTCATGTAGAATAAGACCCACCACCGTCCTAACAGGGAGGATCTTTTGTCTCAATATAACATGACACCGTGCATTCCACGTGTGATACCTGACTGCTAAACTAATCATATAAATTGTGCATAAATCAAAATTCCCATAACCTTTGAATGCCCCATAGACCCACTCCGGGTAACTTAGCCCCGAAAGACAAGGGATCCCTAGAGCAACTGAGACATCTTGATAAATGTTTACATTGAAGGGACATTTAAGAAAGAAATGGTCCATTGTCTCCTCCTCCCCAGGACATTCCTCACGTGGACAATCACGGGTATTGGCACCTCTAAACTTAATATTCCCTTTAACGTAAAGTCTCCCTTGGAAAGAAAGCCAGGCAATGTCTCTAAACTTCAGTGGGATCCTCTGCTCATTAAGCAGTTTCAACCCAGCTGAACAGACATCCCCTGGGCAATCTCTCAAAGCCAGTGGAGCATAAAAGTAGGTCTGCAAGATCCTCTTCCCCATCTCCTTTCTCGAGAGATCTCTCACATCACCCACCTTCAAACTCCACTTGGTAATCATCTTTATGGATTGAATCACGTAAATCGGAAGGTAACCTCGCCTGGTCCAAGGTCTTCCCATCCGACCACCATCTATCCATGTTCTAGAATAAGGAGACATCCATTCCATGAAACCATGTACCCATCGAGGGGGGTTGTCTAAAAATAGACCTCCCACATTCAATTTCAAAAAAGTTGTTACAAAAAGGACTACAGGATTGACCATTTCCTGGCCCCCTTCTGCCCTCGATCTGTACGTGATTCCTCTCTTGACTATGTTCATCTTGTTTCCCCAGAACATCTGAAAAAACACGGAACATAATCTAGACCACAAAGACTGAGGCAAAAAACAGACATAGCTGATGTAAAGGAACATTGGTATCAAATAAGTTTTGCAAATGTCAACCCTTTCTCTCAGGGAGAACTTGCACCCTTTCCAGAAATTGACCTTCTTGGTGACATCATCTAGCTTTCTTCCCCAATTTAGCAAGGAATAATCTCCGTGATCAAATTGGATGCCTAATATTTTGATACTATCTTTAGGCCTGGGGAGGGTGTCCGGGAGAGAAAATTCTTTCCCTCCCTCCCCCATCCAGAAAACTTCACACTTGTCCTGATTTATCTTCGAACCAGACGCCTCAGAAAAATCAGTCACTAGTTGGTTGATGTCACTTGCCTCCTCCTCCGCTGACAAGACCACCGTAACATCATCTGCATAGGCTACCACCTTTAGAGTACACTCCGGTGACAGCTGCACCCCTTCCAACCTGCTGCTCTCAATCCTCCTCACGAAAGGATCAATTGCAAACACGTATAAAAGAGGGCTCAGGGGGCAACCCTGACGCACACCCGAGCTTACCCCAAATTTGGGCCCTACCCAACCATTCACAAGCGGGAAGCTCTCGGCCTCTTTATAAAGAACCTTTAACCAATTGACCATTTTTGACGGAAAGCCATACCTTTCAAGTAATTTCCAAAGATACTCATGATTGACACGGTCAAAAGCTTTAGATTGATCCAAGGCCAGCAGGAATTTTCCTTCCCCCCCAGCCCTGCACCGCTCCACGGCTTCCCGGACACCAAGGACCGCACTAAAAGTGCTACGCCCCTTCACTGTACAGTGCTGGGAGGGGGAGAGAAGCCTCTCAGAAAACTCCATTATTCTGTTAAAGAAAACTTTTGCCAAAATCTTCCTGTCCGTATTAAGAAGAGCGATGGGGTGCCAATTCTCAATACGGGCTGGGTCTTTTCCTTTGGACAATAAGATTAGAGCCGACCGTCTCATGGAAGGAGGCAGATTTCCTTCCTCCAAACTTGCATTGAACACATCCGTGAGACGGGGAGCTAATACATCAGAGAATTCCTTATAGAACTCCGATGTTAGACCATCCGGTCCAGGTGACTTTTTTGATGTCAAACCATCAATTGCTTCCCTAACTTCCTCTACTCCAATCTTATTGTCCAAACACTCAAGAGAGCCATCTGGCTCCATCAGACCTGGTGTCTCCCTCAGAAAAGTCTCCATCTTCTCTCTGATAGGTGCTTGCTCAGACAAGAGATCAGAATAATAGGCTCTAATGACTTCCAGGATGCCTTCCCTCCTCTCCTGAAGCACACCCCTTCCATCATATAGGCCACTGACTTCTCTTGCCTCGACGGCTTTTCTACAATTCTGGTAGGGATCCGGTGAGTGGTATGTACCATAATCCCTCTCCAGAATCAAAGATGCCAATCGGTTATACTGAAATTCCTTCATCTGAGCCTTCACCTGGGAGATTTCCCCACCATCTCCACCCTCAGAGATCAAGAAATCCAATTTCCTTTTAAGAACATAGTAGGCACTCTTTTTTTTCAATCCTCTGTTTTTAATCAGTCTTTTGAAAAAACCTTGGACCTTCTTTTTCATTTCCTCCCACCACTCTGATTTACTCCATCCTGCCTCCAACAGTGATTCATGATCCTCAAAGAGACCTCTGAGAGACTGCTTCACACTCTCTTCCTTTAGGAGCTCTGAGTTCATCCTCCACAGACCCCTCCCTTTCTGGATGGACTGTGAAGCATTCAATGAAAAACTAAGAAAGCAGTGATCTGAAAATTCTACTGGCTCCACCTTGGAAGGCAGAGTTTTCGAATTTGTTTTGACAAAAAATCTATCTATTCTACTTTTATTCTGACCGCTATAAAAAGTGTACCCAGTGAGGTCCGGAGTATGCCTAATATGGACATCCACCAGACCAGCCTCTCTAACCATTCTAACTAAATAATTTGCATCATAGCCCAAGGTCCTACTGCTTCTGGTACCTCCTCTGTCTTTGGTTCTTACAACAGTGTTATAATCACCACCAAAAACGACCTGTTGGGCTGTGAATAAGAATGGTTTTATCACCTCAAAAAGACATTTCCTATCCCAAGCTTTTTGGGGACCATAGATATTGATCAGCCTTAGGTCATGTCCTCTAAAGGTGACATCCAAAACCATACATCTTCCTACTTCAATTTCTATGATTCTGTGCACGGTTACCATGTCGGAAAAAAGTACCGCCACCCCAGTATACGGCTCGGCCGCAAGAGACCAGAATGAGGGCCCCCTACTCCATTCCCTTTTAGCCTTATGCAAGGCTTCTAGGGTCCTCAGTCTGGTCTCCTGGAGGAAAAAGATGTCTACCTCTGCTGTTCTAAAAAAATCAAAAGCCATGAACCGAGCTCGCTCAGAATGTATAGAAGCCACATTAATTGTGGCACATCTTATGGGGTGAGGATCCATGCAAAAAACCATAGTGTAGGGCAATACCAAATCCTTTACTTATTTACACCAGACCCACCACCATCCTTACATTCACCACCACCCAACACATCCATATCCTCAGCCATACCCTCAGACAAACCATCATTCCTTTTTACAGGATCAGGAGGCCTGTCTGAGACATTTAGCAAGTTGACTCTGTTTCTTTCCGGGTCACCTTGCTCTCCTTCATCCCTTGTCACCACCTCTCTGTGTATTGTTTCATGCTCCCCTTCTCCCTTTTTCTCTTTTGAACTAATTAATTTTACCACTTTCCCTGTCTCCAAGGCTACTTTTTCTATTTTCTCCCCCTTTCCTTCCTCCTTCTTACTTTTCTTCCCTTGCGTTTTCCCTTTCTTATTTGCTTTTTTCTTCTTTCTCTTCCCTACTTCTTTCTCAACTTTCCTAAGAGCTAAAGTCTCCCCTTCCTTATAGACTTCCTCCTCCTCCTCCTCCTCCTCACTATCCTCATCTTCTTCGGAAAAAACTAGAAACCTGTTGGATATGCTCACTATCTCTTCATCCCCTTTCCTTTTTGTGGCACTTTTCCTCTTCCTCACTTCCTGAAACTGTTCCTCCCTTTCTGAATCTTTGTCTCTTTCCCAAACTACCAGAGTCTCCTCTTCTACTGTAGCCTTTTTGAATTTCCCCTTTGTTCCCGCTCCAGGTGTTCTATCCATATGGCGCATAGATTCTGGGCATCTACTGTAGGGATGCCCCTCAAGGCCGCACAAGTTACATTTTACTATGTTACACGACCTCGAGGGGTGACCTGCCTCGTTGCAGAGGTAGCATTTTACGTTTCCACATTCACTGCTCATATGCCCCTCTTCGCCACAACGAAAGCAGGTCCTTGGCTGGCCTGGATAGAACACCTGTATACGGTCTCTCCCGATATAAGCAGCCGAAGGGAGATGTTTTGTCCTTCCTTCAACTTGGTGTAATCTTATCTGCACAGACCATGCACCTCCCCAGACTCCTAAGGTGTGTCCAACCTTAACCATGTCCCCTATCCAGATGCATTGTCTACTCAACCAGTACTTTATGTCGTCAGCTGGGATAGTTTCATCCCTCACCAATATCCTTGCTCTGACATTCTCTGGTTTTGACACTGATACAATTTCATAGCCCTTATAAGCTTCTTCAAATTTTCTTACTTGCCATTGGTCTACAACCTCATTCATTTTCCTCATAAAAACAAAACTGAGATCAAAAATTTGAGACCTTTCTGGATGAATACATGCCGTTAGGTCATGAGCACTGCAATCCAGAGTAAAGATTAAATTAAGAAATTTTTCTTTTGTGGGGACCGGATCTGACTGAACCCACTTAAACTGTATCACATTTCTCCTTCTCTGAATGACACTCTGGCTCATGACCTGACTTTGTCTGTCTTCATTTCTTTTATTTGTTTGTTTTATCATATTGGCATAAGATATAGGTGCTGGCATTTGAATTGGGTCTGGAGTTCCAAGCTCAGAAACTCCAGTACCATCACCGGCTTTTACCTGCACTTTCTTTGTACGGATGTTTTCTGCAATCAACTTGAAAGCAGCCCCAGCTCTTTCAGGTACTAGTACATCCCCATATACAGTTTGCATTATTTGTGCCTCATCAGCCTTTAAATTTGCCTTATTTAAACATTTTTGGCCCTGTGCCAACTTTTCAGCTTCACACAATTTTACATTTCTGGTAGAAACATTATTATTACTCTCAGCCGTTTCTTTAACACCTTTAAAACATTTTTGGGCATTAGCAGTGACATTGCTCGGTCCGGGCATCTGCCCATCATCCTTCATCGCACAATTTGTATCCATTTTTTCACTGTCCATATTTCCCCCTCCCCCAGCTGTCCCTGCAAGGTTGGGAGTACTGTCTGCAATGTAGACAAAACTTTCCCCTTTACCTGCACCCACAGCCGGAGTTAGAGCACTGTCCCGTATCATACAGTTTTTTTCATTGGTTTCAGACTTTGCACCAGAGTCTCCCCGGGACACAACATTTGCAACTTTCATACTTACTGTGTCCCGGGGGACCTGCTTCATCTTTTCAGTGCCTTCCACCTCAGCTGTTAGCTGCACTCTCTTTTCCTCTGAGTTCATTTGCATGGGCTTCTCAATCTGCAGCTGCATCTCCATGCTGCTGGTTTTTTCCATCAGCTGATCTGGACTTGCAGGGAATAGGCCGCCTCCTTTGCAGCTGCTCTCCATTAACTCATCTGCATCAGCTGGAGCAAGGGAATCCTGAAGCTCCTGGCTTGCAATTAACCCTTTCTCCGCCTGAGGTAAATCTTTGCTTTTTCTTTCACCTTTCATTTTTTTTGCAATATGAGTCTTTAATTTTGACAATATTTTTGAATTTGTAACAATCTTATCTCTCCATACATGGCGCTCCCATGAAAGGCAAGAATTTCTCTTTTTCTTTGCTTTATAGACTCTTTGGTAAACTTTTTTCGCCTCTTTATTTAATTCCTCCAGACCCATTTTCTCAAAAGCATTATCTTCTTCTGCACTTAAGTCTTCATCCTCAGACTGCATTTCTTCCTCAGACTCTTCTGACACCATTTCACCAGGTCCCCCCGCAGCGACTGCTATGTCACCACCGGCGTTTGCATCCCCGCCGGGTTCTTCCATCATTTCCCCCCGTGGCTGGCTTGCCACAGGGGTACCTCCGGATTCATCCGGGGGGACATTTTCCATTGTACTCACTGTATCTTTGTCTGAGGCTCCTGCTGCAGGTGTTGCAACAGCAGGGATGTTCTTCCTCTTGGACCGGCTCTCAACTGCACGGCCTCCTCCACGTACCATAGAAAGGTACAGCAGGCCCTTGCCTGCAAGCTTCCCCCACCAGGGTCCCCTGGCTTGGGGATTCCCAGAGGAGGAGCTACTGCAAAAGTCTGAGTCTCTACCTTCTCTGGAGCACCTGCAACACACACCCTCCTTGCAGATCACCTCAGAGCTGTGAGGCAGTAATGCTAACCATTACACCATCCGTACTGCCCCGTATAGATAACACATGGTGGGGATAGAACCCATGACCTCAGTGCTGTGAGGCAGTAATGTAACCATTACACCATCCGTGCTGCCCCGTATATATAACACATGGTGGGAATAGAACCCATGACCTCAGTGCTGTGAGGCAGTAATGCTAACCATTACACCGTTCGTGCTGCCCATATATATATAACACATGGTGGGAATAGAACCCATGACCTCAGCACTGTGAGGCAGTGATGCTAACCATTACACCATCCGTGCTGCCCCGTATATATAACACATGGTGGGAACAGAACCCATGACCTCAGCGCTGTGAGGCAGTAATGCTAACCATTACACCATCCGTACTGCCCCGTATATATAACACATGGTGGGGATAGAACCTATGATCTCAGTGCTGTGAGGCAGTTATGCTAACCATTACACCGTCCGTACTGCCGCGTATATATAACACATGGTGGGGAATAGAACCCATCACCTTAGTGCTGTGAGGCAGTAATGTAACCATTACACCATCCATACTACCCCGTATACATAACACATTGTGGGAATAGAACCCATGACCTCTGTGCTGTGAGGCGGTAATGCTAACCATTACACCATCCGTGCTGCCCCGTATATATAACACATGGTGGGAATAGAACCCATGACCTCAGCGCTGTGAGGCAGTAATACTAACCATTTCACCGTCCGTACTGCCCCTTATATATAACACATGGTGGGGAAAGAACCCATGACCTCAGCGCTGTGAGGCAGTAATGCTAACCATTACACCGTCTGTACTGCCCCGTATATATAACACATGGTGGGGATAGAACCAATGACCTCAGCGCTGTGAGGCAGTAATGCTAACCATTACACCATCCGTACTGCCCCGTATAGATAACACATGGTGGGGATAGAACCCATGTCCTCAGTGCTGTGAGACAGTAATACTAACCATTACACCATCCGTACTGCCCCGTATATATAACACATGGTGGGGATAGAACCCATGACCTCAGTGCTGTGAGGCAGTGATGCTAATCTTTACACCGTCCGTACTGCCCATATATATAACACATGGTGGGAATAGAACCCATTACCTCAGTGCTGTGAGGCAGTGATGCTAACCATTACACCATCCGTACTGCCCCATATATATAACACATGGTGGGGATAGATCCCATGACCTCAGCGCTGTGAGGCAGTAATGTAACCATTACACCATCCGTGCTGCCCCGTATATATAACACATGGTGGGAATATAACCCATGACCTCAGTGCTGTGAGGCAGTAATGCTAACCATTACACCGTTCGTGCTGCCCATATATATAACACATGGTGGGAATAGAACCCATGACCTCAGTGCTGTGAGGCAGTAATGCTAACCATTACACTGTTCGTGCTGCCCATATATATAACACATGGTGGGAATAGAACCCATGACCTCAGCGCTGTGAGGCAGTGATGCTAACCATTACACTATCCGTGCTGCCCCGTATATATAACACATGGTGGGAATAGAACCCATGACCTCAGCGCTGTGAGGCAGTGATGCTAACCATTACACCATCCGTGCTGCCCCGTATATATAACACATGGTGGGAATAGAACCCATGACCTCAGTGCTGTGAGGCAGTGATGCTAACCATTACACCCTCCGTGCTGCCCTATATATAACACATGGTGGGAATAGAACCCATTACCTCAGTGCTGTGAGGCAGTGATGCTAACCATTACACCGTCCGTACTGCCCCGTATATATAACACATGGTGGGAATAGAACCCATGACCTCAGTGCTGTGAGGCAGTAATGCTAACCATTACACCATCCGTACTGCCCCGTATAGATAACACATGGTGGGGATAGAACCCATGACCTCAGTGCTGTGAGGCAGTAATGTAACCATTACACCATCCGTGCTGCCCCGTATATATAACACATGGTGGGAATAGAACCCATGACCTCAGTGCTGTGAGGCAGTAATGCTAACCATTACACCGTTCGTGCTGCCCATATATATAACACATGGTGGGAATAGAACCCATGACCTCAGCACTGTGAGGCAGTGATGCTAACCATTACACCATCCGTGCTGCCCCGTATATATAACACATGGTGGGAACAGAACCCATGACCTCAGCGCTGTGAGGCAGTAATGCTAACCATTACACCATCCGTACTGCCCCGTATATATAACACATGGTGGGGATAGAACCTATGATCTCAGTGCTGTGAGGCAGTTATGCTAACCATTACACCGTCCGTACTGCCGCGTATATATAACACATGGTGGGGAATAGAACCCATCACCTTAGTGCTGTGAGGCAGTAATGTAACCATTACACCATCCATACTACCCCGTATACATAACACATGGTGGGAATAGAACCCATGACCTCTGTGCTGTGAGGCGGTAATGCTAACCATTACACCATCCGTGCTGCCCCGTATATATAACACATGGTGGGAACAGAACCCATGACCTCAGTGCTGTGAGACAGCAATACTAACCATTACACCATCCGTACTGCCCTATATATATAACACATGGTGGGGATAGAACCCATGACCTCAGTGCTGTGAGGCAGTGATGCTAATCATTACACCATCCGTACTGCCCCGTATATATAACACATGGTGGGGATAGAACCCATGACCTCAGCGCTGTGAGGCAGTAATACTAACCATTACACCATCCGTACTGCCCCGTATATATAACACATGGTGGGAATAGAACCCATGTCCTCAGTGCTGTGAGACAGTAATACTAACCATTACACCATCCGTACTGCCCCGTATATATAACACATGGTGGGGATAGAACCCATGACCTCAGTGCTGTGAGGCAGTGATGCTAATCTTTACACCGTCCGTACTGCCCATATATATAACACATGGTGGGAATAGAACCCATTACCTCAGTGCTGTGAGGCAGTGATGCTAACCATTACACCGTCCGTACTGCCCCGTATATATAACACATGGTGGGGATAGAACCCATGACCTCAGTGCTGTGAGGCAGTAATGCTAACCATTACACCATCCGTACTGCCCTGTATATATAACACATGGTGGGAATAGAACCCATGACCTCAGCGCTGTGAGGCAGTAATATAACCATTACACCATCCGTACTGCCCCATATATATAACACATGGTGGGAATAGATCCCATGACCTCAGCGCTGTGAGGCAGTAATGTAACCATTACACCATCCGTGCTGCCCCGTATATATAACACATGGTGGGAATATAACCCATGACCTCAGTGCTGTGAGGCAGTAATGCTAACCATTACACCGTTCGTGCTGCCCATATATATAACACATGGTGGGAATAGAACCCATGACCTCAGTGCTGTGAGGCAGTAATGCTAACCATTACACTGTTCGTGCTGCCCATATATATAACACATGGTGGGAATAGAACCCATGACCTCAGCGCTGTGAGGCAGTGATGCTAACCATTACACTATCCGTGCTGCCCCGTATATATAACACATGGTGGGAATAGAACCCATGACCTCAGCGCTGTGAGGCAGTGATGCTAACCATTACACCATCCGTGCTGCCCCATATATATAACACATGGTGGGAATAGAACCCATGACCTCAGTGCTGTGAGGCAGTGATGCTAACCATTACACCCTCCGTGCTGCCCTATATATAACACATGGTGGGAATAGAACCCATTACCTCAGTGCTGTGAGGCAGTGATGCTAACCATTACACCGTCCGTACTGCCCCGTATATATAACACATGGTGGGAATATAACCCATGACCTCAGTGCTGTGAGGCAGTAATGCTAACCATTACACCGTTCGTGCTGCCCATATATATAACACATGGTGGGAATAGAACCCATGACCTCAGTGCTGTGAGGCAGTAATGCTAACCATTACACTGTTCGTGCTGCCCATATATATAACACATGGTGGGAATAGAACCCATGACCTCAGCGCTGTGAGGCAGTGATGCTAACCATTACACTATCCGTGCTGCCCCGTATATATAACACATGGTGGGAATAGAACCCATGACCTCAGCGCTGTGAGGCAGTGATGCTAACCATTACACCATCCGTGCTGCCCCATATATATAACACATGGTGGGAATAGAACCCATGACCTCAGTGCTGTGAGGCAGTGATGCTAACCATTACACCCTCCGTGCTGCCCTATATATAACACATGGTGGGAATAGAACCCATTACCTCAGTGCTGTGAGGCAGTGATGCTAACCATTACACCGTCCGTACTGCCCCGTATATATAACACATGGTGGGAATAGAACCCATGACCTCAGTGCTGTGAGGCAGTAATGCTAACCATTACACCATCCGTACTGCCCCGTATAGATAACACATGGTGGGGATAGAACCCATGACCTCAGTGCTGTGAGGCAGTAATGTAACCATTACACCATCCGTGCTGCCCCGTATATATAACACATGGTGGGAATAGAACCCATGACCTCAGTGCTGTGAGGCAGTAATGCTAACCATTACACCGTTCGTGCTGCCCATATATATATAACACATGGTGGGAATAGAACCCATGACCTCAGCACTGTGAGGCAGTGATGCTAACCATTACACCATCCGTGCTGCCCCGTATATATAACACATGGTGGGAACAGAACCCATGACCTCAGCGCTGTGAGGCAGTAATGCTAACCATTACACCATCCGTACTGCCCCGTATATATAACACATGGTGGGGATAGAACCTATGATCTCAGTGCTGTGAGGCAGTTATGCTAACCATTACACCGTCCGTACTGCCGCGTATATATAACACATGGTGGGGAATAGAACCCATCACCTTAGTGCTGTGAGGCAGTAATGTAACCATTACACCATCCATACTACCCCGTATACATAACACATGGTGGGAATAGAACCCATGACCTCTGTGCTGTGAGGCGGTAATGCTAACCATTACACCATCCGTGCTGCCCCGTATATATAACACATGGTGGGAACAGAACCCATGACCTCAGCGCTGTGAGGCAGTAATGCTAACCATTACACCATCCGTACTGCCCCGTATATATAACACATGGTGGGGATAGAACCCATGATCTCAGTGCTGTGAGGCAGTTATGCTAACCATTACACCGTCCGTACTGCCCCGTATATATAACACATGGTGGGGAATAGAACCCATCACCTTAGTGCTGTGAGGCAGTAATGTAACCATTACACCATCCGTACTACCCCGTATACATAACACATGGTGGGAATAGAACCCATGACCTCAGCGCTGTGAGGCAGTGATGCTAACCATTACACTGCCATTGTTTATAGTAAACAATTATTGTCTAGTTGTCTTAAGAGCTTCCCTCTGCAATCACCTTATCACATGCCTCAAACATATTTACTTCTCCATGACATGATTCATGGAGAACACAGCACAGGCATGGAAAATGATACAGGTTGAGTATCCCTTATCCAAAATGCTCGGGACCAGGAGAATTTTGGATAACGGATTATTCCGTATTTCAGAATATTTTAATATTTCAATGATGTATCTTGAGGTATCTTACATTTATGTTATACATATACATCAAACACATGAAATAAACACAAATATATTTTATTTGTACAAAAAACAAGGTTTCAAAACATGAAACAAAGTTTGTGTGCAATCTCAGGCACTGAATTTAAATGCCAAGCAATCATTGTCTTGCACATATATAGTGCCAGTTCCATTTCATTCCCTCAGTAGTGCCAGTTACAGATGTCCCCAGTAAGTTTTTAGCAAAAAAAATAAAAAAAATTGTAATTCGGATAATGGATATTTGGATACGGGATACTCAACTTGTATAGGGAATATAAAAATAAAGTCTTATAGAAGACTGGTAACAATGCGAAAAGACGCTCAAATGTATTGAACACGATACTGTTATTTTTCACCAGCACCTGATTCATGGAACTGGCGCCTAGGATACGTTCCTCACACAGTTATAGCAGAGTCCAAGATGAAGGTAATTTAAGTACATACTGTACAGTGTAGGGATAGCCATTAGTGTGGTGGCCATTGATGGTTACTATTGATGGCAATATGGCAAGTGACTATCGATGGTCCCCAACTATGCAATGGTTTTACTGCCTGATTGTCATCCCTGATCTTTAACTGATAGGCCTGGCTCTGGTCAATCAGAACCTGGTGGTGGCACTTCATAGGTCTTAAGGGCAGGGCTCCACTCTGTGTCCTGACACTTGTAAAAAAAAAAAAAAGTTCTGCTCTGTCATTGATGGAGTGAAACCATCTAATTCTCCCCATCGATGGAAAAAAGCAGTTGACTTTGGCCACAAACCATTGATGATTATGAAACACTGATGGTGGATGGCCTTCACCAATACAGTGCAATCTTCTTGTTCCATCAGACTGAGATAATAAATCTGAGATAATAAATTCAGAGGAATAGAACTGCTTGAAAACTGATGCTAGCAGATGTAACAGTTTATCACAGTCCAGTAACTGGAATCAGAGGCCAAGTTTCAGCCAACAGACGTCAACATTGCCCCATAGATCAAAGGGAGATGATGTTTTAAAATATAGGAGAACTCAGTTCGAGACTATTGCACAGTTGCCCTTAGATCCTTAGAAAGGCAGTAAGGCAGTAAGACAATATGCTCAAGGAGTTTTCAGGCAAACATTAGGAGAGAGATGGGTCGGTAGTTGAAGAGGCCATTTTTGATGGATTGGGGAGATGAGTGCACGCTTAAAAGCAGAGTGGACAGTGCCTGAAGAGAGATATGGGAGACTGCATGTAAGGAATATATAAAAATTATGTTGCAAAAATCTTCTTTTGTATCACCTCATAAAAGTAGTGATCAGGGTATTCTTAACAGCATAGTAGGGCCCATCACTGGAAGCCCTCCCATCCAATTTACGGGAATACATTCTGTTTGGTCAAAAATCAGTTAATTCTGATTGGCAGATAGCATCAGCTATCCCCCTATCAGCATTCTGACAGCCATTCACTGTTTAGCTACAGGCTGGGAGCAGATAGAAAATTCTGTCTGGCTGCTCTAATTTGCAATCAGAGTGGCCAGCAGCATTCTCTACATGCCTCCCAGCATGGGGCCCACTCCTACTCAATAGCCCTGGGGTAGCCAACCCTAGTCCTCGAGAGCTACCAACAGTGCATGTTTTGCAGGTCTCCTCACAGAATCACAAGTGAGCTAATTAGCTCCACCCGTGGATCTTTTAAAATGTGTCAGTGATTAATGAGTGCAGCTGTGCAGCAGCTAGGTTGTCTGGAAAATGTGAACTGTTGATAGCTCTCGAGGGCTAGGGTTGGCTACCACTGCAATAGCCTCTAGGATCCTGGGGCCCCGGGCAGCTACCCAGTGGGCCTATACATTAATATGGCCATTGTAGAAATTGCTGCATCAGGAGTACAATGTATGTATACTGTATCTAAGGATAATGCTGGGATGTGACTTGACCATGTAATTATGAGGGCCCCAATATTCCTACATATTATACTGCAATAAAGTATCCTATACTGTACACAAGAAAAAATAGTAAGTATGATTTACTGATGTTAGAATGCAGCAAAACTGCAGTAGCTTAAATGGAAATAATAAACTAGAAATCCAAATAGATGCCTATGAGCAGACACAACTCTACTTAATGCTGCAATTTCAGCCATAGTAGGGAAAGTAATTGTGCAAGCATCCAATGAAGCAAAGCTCTAGGGTGTTAATCATATTATGATCATCATTTTATGTGTCTGGTTATTGGCTGGCAGTTGGCCCTCATCTAGGCCTTGAGCTTAGTGATGGACTGGAAGTTGGCCCTTATCTACACATTGAGCTTGGTGGTATGCTAGTAGTTGGCCATTATATAGGCCTTGAGCTTGTTGAAGGGCTGGCGGTTAGCCCTCATGTAGGCTTTGAGTTTTGATGATGGTCTGGCCATTGGCCCTCATCTTGGCATGGAAGTTGGTGGTGGGCTGGAAGATGGCCCTCATCTAGGCATTGAGCTTGAGGATGCTAGCAGTTGGCCCATATTTTGGCATTTAGGTTGATGATGTGCTGGAAGTTGGCCCTCATTTAGGTGTTGAGCTTGGTGAAAGGCTGGCAGTTGGCCCATCTAGCCTTTGAATTGTGTTATGGGCTTTCAGGTGGACCCCATCTTGGCCTTCATGACATATATATACTGGTTTGGCAGTTGGCCCCCATTAATTCCATTTTACAGATGGAGCCACCCTCAGCATTGCCGAATGCTCGCCAGATCCGCCTAGCTGACAAGCGCTGGCGGAGGGCAGTAATATGCATGCCGGTGGATGGGGACGCACAATGGGCTCACTTGCTCGTGCATCCCCGTCAGCAAGTTGGAAGGGAGCGGGGAGAGGGTGCTTCCCTGCCGATCTCCACTTCAGGGAGAGAGGCAGGGTTTCCGTCTCATGCACGTGCGCCCCACTCTGACAGACTCTAGTGAGAGCGGCTCCATCTTTACTTGAACAGATGGTGGTCTCCATGTAAGGTACTTCTTACTTAGTCACTATACTTTTCACTCTCCTTTTATGAATAAATAAAGCTGACCCATTTTCTTGTCAATATGGCTCTGCGTCTTTATTCTATATATGTTTATATTTTTATCCTGTTATAAATGTAGATTGACATCAGTCAATAGATAGTTAAGTAAGTTATTAATGTGGAAATATGAGGGAAAACCATTTTCAAAATGACTTTATTTATTTCAGGCATTAAGTACCAGGTGGCATCCTAGATCCTGAAGTCCCAATAACGACTGTTCTTATAGCAATTATTTTAAGGAAATGCAGCGCATATCTGACTTTTTGAGTTGAGCGCTTTTATAAAAAATGGAAGTCACTGCACAAATGTAATTATCCAGCTTTTCCTTAATTATTTCAACAAATCAACCAATATCCACCATGGGGTCATAAATTAATTAATAAAAACTCAAATGAATTCATGAAATCAGCTAAATTAACTGAGCTAATTCCTACTATATCTAATAGTTTAATTCTGCAATCAAATAACTAATTAATAGAAAACAATTAATGTCCGCTGGACAGAATGTTTTTGTAGACTGAGGCTGTCTGATTATTACAGCTTATCCTGATGTAACCCTCACTCGGTCTGGTCATTTCCAATGTTTTCTGTCTGGTACAATACAGTGACTTCAATAGAAGCCAGTGAAATTAATACGTATCATTGTAGCAGCAGAATAGTCCGCGATCCACGTTACAGTATGGTGAATGTGCTTGCATTTTTGTTTTCTTTTGAAGGATTTTCTATAGAGAGGTTCAACTAGGATTTTATTGGCCAATCAAACAATTACTAAGCAGAAATGCTGTCACCAGCACAAGTAACAACAGTAGTATAGACAGCAACGCAACAAACGCAGAAATTATATACCTAGATGCTGTATGTTCTCTTCCAATAACTATTCACGATCAGTAATATATGCAAATCCTGCCTTTGTGTTTGTACGTTTATATAGACGCAGTCAGGCGCTCAGATGAACAGTGGTCAGTCTACGAAATCCATCCAAAATGGGGAAGGTAAGATTTTCATTAACGTATGGAAGTTTTAATAAACACGGTGATGAACGGACATTATATTGTCATACAATTTAGGTCACATTTTATTTTCTTTAGCGAAAGGGAATCAGAATGTACAGTATTTTAAGAAGTATGCAGATTTATGTTAATTTCATTCAGCTTTAACCCTTTGAGTGCCAACATCTCTGTGAGAGATGTGCAAAATATCGGCTACAAATGCCAGCGTTGCTCACATTTGTTATATAAATTCAAATAAAAAAAAAATGTGTAAAAAGAAAAAAAGATTATGGGTGAAATGTAATAGGATGAGAGTTTCAGAAAGTGAGAGATTTGTTAAGAAATCTCAGAGATTTCTTACCAAATCTTTCACTTTCTGATTCTCTCTTCCTATTAAATGTCACCATATATTTCCTATATAAGGTAACATTACAGGTCATTATGAAATAAATGTTTGCTCGGCATTTTAACACCTATTTTTACAAATTTACTTGGCATTCAAAGGGTTAAACCATGACGTGGTTCTTGGTGTACATCAAACGTTTATCTCTACAGAACTGTGGGGCAGATTTATTAAGCTTGGAGAAGAGATAAACTGGAGATAAAGCGGAGAAAAGGTAAAAGGAGATAAAGCACCAGCCAATCAACTCCCAACTGTCTTTTTCAAACACAGCTGATTGGCTGGTGCTTTATCTCCTTTTACCTTTTCTCCGCTTTATCTCCAGTTTATCTCTTCTCCAAGCTTAATAAATCTGCCCCTGTGTTTCTAAGCGGTAAATTTACTAAATCTTCTAAACATGAAAAGTGGTGATGTGACCCTCAGCGCCCAATCAAATTTTGTCTAATATTTTGTAGGATGCAATAGGAATCTGAACTCTTTTCATTTTCAGAAACTTTAGTAAATGTACTCCTAAATCAGACAACATAGCTCTCATCTGTAGTTGTAGACCATTAAATCCACAGAACTTCTGACACTGCAACTAAATTATGTTGTTAGGTCAAATTCTACTGTGTATATTCAATAGGTTGGAAGTGTCTATGTCATCTGACAACAGTTTGTCACCATAAGGTTGATGTGCATATGGTTGAAACCATCAAAACATTGACAAGGTCAAATGGTTGACGGGGCTAGGAATGATGCATGAAAAGTTCACCATGAGTTTTTTTTTAAAGTTTTTAAAAGTTTTATCGATTACTTTCACTCCGAATGAGAACAGTAGCGCAATGAGGCACCTTGCCTGCAGCAGGGCGAGCAGGGCGGAGAGGTGCACTTACTTGGGGTCCATGAACTTTCATGTGTCAACTGTTGCAATGCCAACTTTTTGCTTGTATTGATATTTTTTCTATGTTGACCATGTAGGCTCAACGCAGATACTGTCATAGTACTTATGGTCTTTCCAGTATGAGATATGAGTAGGGGGAGGGTGGTTGGGCATCATCTGTTAGTTTTATCTTACAATGTATTTCTGGCTTCTTTTTTTTTTTTACAGAACTATGTGTAGTATTATTATAATTATAATTATTATTATTACTATTAGTAGTAGTAGTAGTAGTAGTAGTAGTAATAATAGATTAATATATCAATGATATATTGGCTTCAGGAAGTTTTTTTCTAAGAATTATTGCAATTCTGAATACTCTCTCTTCATAGATCATCTTTTACGAGGACAAAAATTTCCAGGGCCGCTCCTATGAGTGCAACTGTGACTCTGCCGACCTACACTCCTTCTTCAGCCGCTGCAACTCCATCCGCGTGGAGAATGGAAACTGGATGATCTATGAGCACCCCAACTACAAGGGGCACCAGTACTTCCTGAAGAAAGGGGAGTACCCCGACTTCCAGAAGTGGTTGGGTTTCAATGACTCCATCAGGTCCTGCCGCTTGACCCCACAAGTAGGATCTCTTTCTGCTATATCAACCATAACAAAGCACATGAATGACAATCCTCAGAGTACTGCATTGTTTAATAGTAGACCATAGACTTAACCAGCAGTGATGACTAAGCACATACTGAACTTACTGTATCTAGCGCACAAAAAATAAAAGTAAAAAAACAACAACACACACTGGTTCTGGACATAGATGATCGTGTTGACCTGGGCATAATTATATTAAAGTGTACAGTGTAGTCTATGCAGCCTACAGCAGTAACTGAAGCGGGACGTGGTTACCACCCTGGCAGACGGTATGGCAGCAGCCAGAGTACTGACACTGGCATCCAAACTGGAGGCCACAACACCTGCACCAAAAAACCAACATTGGTGAGGAGGCCAATATCGGAATCACAACTGGTGGCATAATGAATGTAATAATGAGGGGTAGGACATGAAGGATATTGTTTTTTTTTTTTTTTTTTTTGGGGGGGGGGGGGTAGGTTTAGGCACTATCTGTATAATTAGGGTTACACTATAAGTGTGTGTGTGTGTGTGTGTGTGTGTGTGTGTGTGAATGTTAGGGCTAGGCTGAGATAGGGAGGGTTAGAGTTAGGTACTTGGAAGGGTTTGGCTGCGGGGCCAGAGGGTTAGGGCAAGACTGCTTGATAAGAAGGTTATGGTTAGGCATTAATGGGGAGGATTAGGGTTGGGCTATGGGGGGAGTGTTAGAAATGTGGGCAGGGCAACGGTAAGTATAATTACTGGACCCATGTCACAATTACCTCTATTGGGATCCCGGCATCCGTATTCTGCTGGCATCCGTATTGTGATTGCCATCATCCCATACGCCAATCATCTGTGTTTATTCCCCTGAAACGGTATACTTAATGTATAATCATAAATAAATAATGCCCACGTTATTCTGTCTTCTAGCACCGTGGAACCTTCAGAATTAGGGTTTACGAGAAGGAGAATTTTGGAGGCCAAATGATGGAATTTACAGAGGACTGTCCACATGTCTACGAGCAGTTCCGTAACAATGACATTCATTCCTGCAGCATCCCTGAAGGCCAATGGATATTTTATGAAGAGGCCAACTACAGAGGCTGCCAATACTACCTGAAACCTGGCGAGTACAGGAGATATTCTGACTGGGGTGCGAGCAGCCCCCGTGTTGGATCCTTCAGGAGAGTTCTGGATTTCTTTTGAGGCCTTCAACTGAAAGATGAAAAAATGTTACAGCTGCAATGAATAAAATCCTCATCAGTGTCACCGAAATGTTTTGTTTTCTTTTCCTTTACTCCCCAAGCTCCCCAATAACCGGATATAGTTACCGTAAGAACAACAATAGTGCTTAAAGTTTTATAAAACCAAACAATGACATCAATCAATGATTTCTCTTGCCTTCGCTAAGAAAAGTCAGCTTGGACTGATTTTTCTAGCACCCGCAATCTCCAAATTCGGGGCAGGCGCTGACAATTTGTGAGCCTGCCCCAAGCAAACCTTGTTATTCCTCATAATGACCGGTAATGTCACCTTATATAGGAAATATAATCTTTTTTTACAAAACATTTTTTATTTGATTTTATATAACAAATGTGAGTGACGCTGGCATTTATAGGCAATACTTTAAACATCTCTCACAGAGATATTGACACTCGAAGGGTTAAGTAACATATGCTTTAACCCATATTAATAAAGTCCTGAGATGATGGTAATCCCAATAGTAATCTGGATAATTACTTAATTGAACAAATAGAAATGATATTTATAAGAGAGCGCAAATGATCAATAATGCAGTTTAATAATCATGTTTACAATATTAATATACTGATTAATATGTAAATAAGAACTTCCACCAATATGGCAAAAAAAAATATATTATAATATTGATATGAAATCCATCATTCCCATCAGCAAATAATCTATAATTGTCGTAGTATCAAGCGCTTTGCTCCACCTCCTAGTATGAACTGACCAGTGGATTACAAGTAGGCAGTCTCAATTACTGGGGCAGATGTATGAAGCAGTGATGAGGGAGGAGAAGTGGCCCATGGCAACCAATCAGCACTGAAGTAACATCTATAGTTAGCATAATATTAAATTATACAGAGCAGTTGATTGGTTGCCATGGGGCACTTCTTCTATGGCTCACTTCTCTTATCACTGCTTCATACCTCTACCCCACTGCTCCCAAGAACGTGGTTTGATCTGAAGCTTGTAAAGAGAGTGAGTTATCTGGTAGATAACGGCAGGGCCGGCAACAGAAATCTTGGGGCCCCATACACTGTTATCTCTGGGGCACCCCACCCCATTAAACGCTAACAACCCCCTTCCATGCTGGAACATAAACTGGACGTACTACCGCACCCAGCGGCCTGCGCTATATCACACAGACACACTCCCACTCCCTCGCCCTACAGCTTGCGCTCTATAACACCAAAACACTCCCCCACCCCGTGGCCTGAGCTCCCTCACCCCGTCGCCCAGGCTCTATCACACTGAAGCTCTCCCTCACCCCACGCCCTGCGCTCCATCACACTGACACACTCCCTCACCCCATGGCCTGGGCTCTATCATACTGACATACTCCCTCACCCTGCAGCCAAATTTATATCACACTGACGCACTACCTCAACCCACAGCCTGCGCTCTATCACACTGATGCACACCCTTACCCTGAGGCCTGCACTCCCTAACCCTGCAGCCTGCGCTTTATCACACTGACGCACACCCTTACCCTGAGGCCTGCACTCCCTAACCCTGCAGCCTGCGCTCTATCACACTGACGCACACCCTTACCCTGAGGCCTGCACTCCCTAACCCTGCAGCCTGCGCTCTATCACACTGACGCACACCCTTACCCTGAGGCCTGCACTCCCTAACCCTGCAGCCTGCGCTCTATCACACTGACGCACACCCTTACCCTGAGGCCTGCACTCCCTAACCCTGCAGCCTGCGCTCTATCACACTGACGCACACCCTTACCCTGAGGCCTGCACTCCCTAACCCTGCAGCCTGCGCTCTAACGCGGACACGCTTCCTAACCCTCCATCCAGACCCCCGCAGGCTAGTCCTGAATCTCCCTGCTAGTGCTTAACCCTCCTATCCTGCAGCCTAACCCTTACCCCCTAGGCTTACCCTAACCACCCCACATATATATACACACACATACAGCACTCAGTCTTACCTATGTGCAGAGTGCATGGAAGGCTGGCTGGGCGGGCCTGGAATACAACAGCCTCTCGTCTCCCTCATGCTGAGAAAGAAGCAGCATCAGCAACAGCCACCTGCAGCTCTGCCCCCTGGCTGGGTCCCCTCTAGCTCCACCCCTAATGGGTCCTGTGTAACCCCGCCCACCCGCTGAGCGGGGCAGCCGGGCTGTTGGTTAGCCATCTGGAAGGGGAGAGTTGTGGGCTGAGTGGCATGATGACTAAGTGGGTGGGGGGCCTGTTTTGAGGCCTCTAAGTTTGGCGGGGCATAAGTCAGCTGTCTCCTTTGACCCCCCTGTCACCGGGCCTGGATAATGGTAGAGAAGTAGATAATGCCGTTGTGGAGCCGGTGTGTGTAGACTGTCCGACATTCAGTTAGCTCTTTAGGGCAGTGGGGGGTGTCTCAGGCTCCAAAGGTCACGTCTGCCACCCATTGATGCACGATGACAGGAAGCCAGGCGTTTGAGGACGGTAACCAGATGTTTTCTGGGAGAGTCAGGGGAAACGCTGGCATGCCCAGGATATGTCCATGAAACCATACAGAGTCAGCCTGATTCTAGAGCACCAGCTGAGTAGGTTGTGGGTAATGCCCAGTCTGCACACTTCGGCAAAATCATTAGTTGGGGAGAGAGTTGCGAATGGATTTGCAGCTATTCGCCAATCTGCAATGAGGCGGGACTATCTAATCGCAGGGCACTGCAAATTAACACCGATCAGGTCTGAAGAACCCCCTATGTCACCAAGTCAAAAATGTAAACTATATAGTCTGACTGACCATCCTACAATACAGAAGACATTCTAGCAACTGCCACAGAGCTTTCTAGACACTATCATACAATATACTGGATCTAAGTGACTGTGATTCAATACAGAGATCATCTTAGTCACTGATATACAATACAGAGTGCACTATCATGACCACTTAAAATACAGACAGTGTCTAGCCAATATAAAATTTATGGCTAGCAGTACAGTGCAGAGATATTTCTTGGAACCTCCATACAATACAGAGAGCATTTCAGCGACCATCCTACAATACACATAACGCCTTAGTGCCTTCCATAAAATAAAAAATATACGTAAAATCTTTAAAAATAAGAAAGCATTCTATTGGCCACTACGAAACATGTGGATCAGGATGTAATTAGAGATGATTTTGGTCCAATTTTGTGAAAAACTTTAAAGTGACTGCCATACAATACAAAGAGCATCCTGGCAGCTGCCATATATTACTGAAAGTATTGAAGTTAGCAATTATTAATAAAGAGTGAATTTCCACTGGTCAACAGACTATACAGATAGCATATTCCCGACCACCATACATTACAAAGAATACTAGTGACTGCAATTAGAAACAGAGAGCATCTTAGTGACTACCATACAACACAAAGCGCATCCTGCATAATGACACAGACAGTATCTTGGTGATTGCCATACAACACAGAGAGCATCTTAGTAATTTCCATACAAAACAGAGAGCATTTTGGTGATTACCATACAACACAGAGAGCATCTTACTAATTGGCATACAACACAGAGATTATTTTAGTGATTGCCATACAACACAGAGAGCATCTTACTAATTGGCATACAACACAGAGATTATCTTAGTGATTGCCATACAACACAGAGAGCATCTTAGTGAATGCCATTCAACACAGAGAGCATTTTAGTGATTACCATACAACACAGAGATTATCTTAGTGATTGCCATACAACACAGAGAGCATCTTAGTGACTGCAATACAACACAGAGTGCATCTTCGTGATTACCATACAACCCAGAGAGTATCTCAGTGACTACCATACAACAAAGGGAGTAACTTCGTGATTGCCATACGACAACTATAGTATCTTAGTGACTGCCCTACAATACAGAGAGCATATTATGGATTGCCAAACAACACAGAGAGCATCTTAGTGATTGCTGTACAACAGAGAGCATCTTAGTGATTGCCATATGACACAGAGAGCATCTTAGTGATTGCTATACAACACAGAGAGCATCTTAGTGATTGCCATACAACACAGAGAGCATCATAGTGACCACCATACAACACAGAGAACATCATAGTGACTGCCATACAACACAGAGAACATCATAGTGACTGCCATACAACACAGAGAACATCATAGTGACTGCCATACAACACAGAGAGCATCATAGTGACCACCATACAACACAGAGAACATCATAGTGACTGCCATACAACACAGAGAACATCATAGTGACTGCCATACAACACAGAGAGCATCATAGTAACTGCAATACAACACAGAGAGCATCATAGTGACTGCCATGCAACACAGGGAGCATCATAGTGACTGCCATACAACACAGAGAACATCATAGTGACTGCCATACAACAGAGAGCCTCATAGTAACTGTCATACAATAGAAGGAGCATCCTAGTAGATTTGCTTTCCCAAAATGATGCCTGTTCTAATTATTTGAACAACTAAATGATCAACTCCATATTGTACCACCTCATAATTATTCCCCTAATAACATGGCCCCTCTATTTGATTCTACTCCATATTAAGCTGCCAAAGTATTTACAGTAATGTCCCTCTTATTACATCCTAAATATTGTATATCGATTAACACTCTTATTATAGCTGTCCATGGATTTTCCCCATCAAATGCATGCGGTATGTGGTCATTAGATCCACAGTCAAAAGTCAACCACTATTGGTAGACAATCAAAAGGTCGACACGCAAAAAAAGTTTGACGTGATTTCGGTCAACATGATCTAAAGATTGACACACGTAAAAAGGTTGACGTGGAAAAGGTGGACATGGGAAACGTTGGCATGAGTTTTTTTACAACAAAATTATCAGCCCGCCGCCCACCGCCCAGGGACGCTGGGACTGTCCCTGGCTTCAGTCCTTGAAGGGTTAATACGGGGGGGGACACCCTCTTATTGGGGGGTACACACTAGCCCAGGTACCCCATCCAGGGATGACCAGCCAGGGTGTTCATGTGGACCTTGCGTCAAAGTGTCCCAGTGCTGGTTCCATAATACGGGGTACTCCAGTATTTTTATCCCCTATATTTTAGGAACTAGGACCGGTCCAAAAGCCTGGTGCTGATATCCTAAATGCGGGGAACCACATCACTCCCCCCTCCCCTATTTGGGAAACCAGAACCAGCCCAATGAGCCCAAGGCTGGTTATGTGTAGAAGGGAGGACCCCTATGTCATTTTTTCTATTATTTTTTTTTACTTTTGGACAGTGCCATGCACAGATCTCACTGAACTGCGCATGGTTCTGTAAAACTCGCTAACCTGGACCTGGCCTATTTTATTGGCGATTTTTCATAATGTTTAATGTCTGAGTTGAAAAATTGCACACCTTATTACATTCGAGATTTTGATGTTTTCTATGAAAAAAACATCTGGATGTGATTTTGAATGTGCGCGTCTTTCGGTCACGGCAAAATGTGCGATTTTTGTTTTTTGACTAGAAAATCGCACATTTCTAAATATTGCATCCTATTACATTTCACCCCATTTCTGACGAGTGAAACCACAAGGTTATTAGTCTATGGAATATATACAGTGTACATTGTAGACCTGAAAGTGAGGCTACTTCAGTTTGTTATAGACACCTCTCCCATCTACCCTTAGGTGGTTTTAATCAGCACAGGTTCCTGCACCTGCTGATTACATAGTAAAATGGACACCATTTAAGGGTAACACTTGGATAAATTGGTTATAAAGTGTTAGTATTAGGGATTAGGGACCCATCTGATTAAGGTCATCTGGACACGGTGGATGGGCCTACAGATTTGTGTCCAGAAATTCACTGATACTCCATGTTATTTATAATATTATGGTCTATCAGTATTCTTGGTGCTTACAGTGTGTACCTGCATTTTTCTTTTTCCTGTGTGATATTAGATGCCTCAGCATGGTAGCAAGGGTGGATCTCCCGAAGGCAACGCACATACATTGCTGCCAGGCTCCAGCCCTGAAAGGGGCACCTGACTGTTGTGTTGTCCCCCAACTCTCCCCGACACATCCAGTAGCAGCGTGTTTCCCTCCGCGTTGCACCTTGGCTTCCCGGCCTGCTCCTCAGTCAGTCATGCCGAGCCTAGTACACAGAGGGAAAGCACTGTGCTGATTCTGATAGGCACTCCCCTCTGTGTCCTAGACTCAGGGATCTGCTGAGCAGGCTGTGCTGTGATCGGGGAGGAGCAGACAGTTCGGAAGGACAGTACAGCACGGAGGGTGACGTGCTGTCACTGCCTGTGCTGTGGCTGGGAGAGTTGGGAGACAGTGCACATAACGTGCGCTGATACCCCTACTCCCCCTAGTGATCTTTCATACATCTTCCCCAGTGTGAGGTATAAAGCAGGTTGGATACAGTGCGAGGTATAGAGCAGGTTGGATACAGTGCGGAATATACAGTAGGGCCAGATTTAGGGTTCTAGAATAAATAGTAGAAAATGTCTAGGTCGTCAATCACTACATCGACCACTACTGGTCAATAGTTAGTAGGTCTGCACCTCAAAGTGGTTGACTCACTAGGTCAACAGTGACTAAAGGTTGACACAAGCAAAAGATCGATGGTTGACACATGAAAAGGTTGTCCCTAACCGCTGTAGACATTCTGAGGAAGCCTACGTTTAAGGTTATTCACCACTGGAGGGTTAGGCCTCAGGGTGAGGTGCTGGTTAGACTGTAGGGCAGTGATGGCTAACCTTGACACTCCAGCTGTTGTTGAACTACAGATCCCAGCATACTCTGCTGCTACAGTTTTACTATTTGGCCATGCTAAAACTGGTGCAGGGCATGCTGGGATGTATAGTTTAATAACAGCTGGAGTGTCAAGGTTAGCCGTCACTACTGTAGGGGGAGGTAAGGTGTAGGGAGCAACCCCCACCCCCCCACCCCGTCATTTCTGGCACTTCTCTTTTTAACCAACATGTAATGAAGGGGACCCCAGAAACATTAGTCAGCAGTTCTGACAGTATGCTCGCTGCGGGCCCTAATAAATCAGGGGGCCATCCATCCTGCTGGTCTAGACACTCCTGCTCTCTTGATACTGCTGCCAGATCTTTTCCATGAGGCCACCCCCTTTTTTGGGAACATGCTGGGAGTAGAGATGGGCAAAACGGGGCACTGACGAGAGCTGGGATCCAGCAGATCAGCCCGTTAAAAGATCCGGATCTTTTACACGGGGCAACATCTCACTTTCAAAGGAGGGGTAATTTCATAATAACGAAGCATAATTTGTTTCACAATAATTTTTTGCCATTTTTTTTTTACTTTAAAAAAAATAAAAACCAGTGAGCTGAACAAATAAGAACATACATGACTGAGTAAAACACTGATCGATGGCTGGGTGCAGAATCGCCATTGATGGCAACCATCGATGGCGTCTGCAACGATGGCCATCCATAGCAGCAGCAGCCTTGTTATTCTTTCTTTTACTTGCAGTCACAGCACTGTACTCAGTCTCCGGAGCCAGTACATCCCAGCTGCCACAGGTGGCAGTGCTGAGATCAGGAAAATGCATTGTAATGAAAAACGAAACTGAAAGTAAAAGAACGACGGGTCACCTTTTTGGAATCGGCGGCTCCCTCAGTCTCTTATGGGATCCATCCAAAAGACCCGCTTCGTTTGCGAACGACCCATCTCTAGCTGGGAGTGTGCAGCTTACGCCTTGCACTGGGGTCCAGCTGTGAGAGTTTCAAATGTTGGAAGGTCGGCATTCTGACAGTTCAACCCTGCAAATATTCTCATATGGACCTAATGATTGTCAACATGTCAACTGTCGACAAGTACCACCACACCCCTATAATACCCCTTTTACACCATCTTAAATATCCCAAGGTTTTGCATGTGAACGCGCACCGACCTGCGATTTTTGTCAGTGGAAATGGTGACCCGGTAAAAATCCCGGGTCTTGTGGGAACCAAGCAGGGTTTTTAACAGTTTAAACCTGGGTAATGAGCCATGGAAATTACTTTTTTGACCCTGGCAATGGGAGGCTGCCCGGCTATCCGCTGCTGACAGCCCTTCCCGGTGCCTGCCCACCCGTCGCAGACCAGCTCACCTGCCACATACCTACCTGCCCGATGGTGCCTGCCCTTTGTTAACCAGCCTCCCCAGGCCAGTACTTGCCCACCCGTCCATGACCCCCCCTCCCCCTCCTCCCCCCCCCCCCCCCATCGCTAACCTCCTAACTGTCCTTACCCACCCTGCTGCTCTGCTTTCCCGGGATCAACCTGGGAAAAAAGGCAGTCGAATTGTGGACCATGGAGGGGATCCACCAAATTCCTGGGTCAACATCCTGCGTGTGTGACCCAGGGATTTTAGTGAAAAACGATATAATACACAAGTCCTTTTATTACAAATGACATTTGCTTCTAGAGTAGTTCTTTTCTATTTCCCCTTAGATAGGCTGCGCTCACGGCATAGTGTAACCGGTCGTGTGATGTGCGTCCCAGACAAAGCTTCTGTCTCTCATACAGTATTTCCCTATGAATAATCACTAGAAGCACATCAGGGAAAGTGGTGCGTACTGTACATTGTGCACAGGATTTGCTGATAGTTACATGGGCAATAGAAGAAAACATGCTCTGCGCATCAGAAATAAAACAATGGGCATCAAAGAGAACAGAACTAACCATTGTTTTACCTATTGTTAGCAAAGAGAATGTATTACAGAAAATACATTTACATGAGCCAGGACTAGTGTATATATATCTGGCTGCAGAATACACAGACAGAACACAGACTCTACAACTCTGATCTGCCAGCCCTGAGCCAACATGGGAAAGGTAAGGGGGAAGGCTTATATTCTAATACTTGAAGAGGGGGTGGGGGAGATATATCAAGTCTTGGAGGAGAGAGATAACATGGAGAAGCTTCCCCAGACATTCAGAAAGCTTCGAACTATAATCCATCTAGAACAGTGTATGACATTAAGGCGTAAATGTACTAAGTTCTACTGAAGATGGGATGTTGTCCATAGCAACCCTAGAAGGGACTAAATAAATAAATAAATAAATAAGGAGAGTCAGGTTGGTTGCTATGGGCTACATGCCATCTTCAACAGAACTCCCATCTTAGTAAATTTACCCTTAAGAAGCTGATTGATTTCTTTAGGCAACTTCTCCACTTTGAGTTCTTGGAGAGAGATAAAATGGAAAGATATAATATACCAGCCAATCAGCTCCTGTCATTTACTACTTTTCTCCTTCATGGTGTTACGTCTCCTGCTACAGTACCTTTCTCCTTCATGGTGCTATTTCTCCAGCTACGGTACCTTTCTTCTTCATGGTGCTACTTCTCCAGCTACAGTACCTTTCTCCTTCACGGTGCTACTTCTCCAGCTACAGTACCTTTCTCCTTCATGGTGCTATTTCTCCAGCTACGGTACCTTTCTCCTTCACGGTGCTACTTCTCCAGTTACAGTACCTTTCTCCTTCATGGTGTTACGTCTCCAGCTACGGTACCTTTCTCCTTCATGGTGCTATTTCTCCAGCTACGGTACCTTTCTTCTTCACGGTGCTACTTCTCCAGCTACAGTACCTTTCTCCTTCATGGTGCTATTTCTTCAGCTACGGTACCTTTCTTCTTCATGGTGCTATTTCTCCAGCTACAGTACCTTTCTCCTTCACGGTGTTACGTCTCCTGCTACAGTACCTTTCTCCTTCATGGTGCTATTTCTCCAGCTACGGTACCTTTCTTCTTCATGGTGCTACTTCTCCAGCTACAGTACCTTTCTCCTTCACTGTGCTACTTCTCCAGCTACAGTACCTTTCTCCTTCATGGTGCTATTTCTCCAGCTACGGTACCTTTCTCCTTCACGGTGCTACTTCTCCAGTTACAGTACCTTTCTCCTTCATGGTGTTACGGCTCCAGCTACGGTACCTTTCTCCTTCATGGTGCTATTTCTCCAGCTACGGTACCTTTCTTCTTCACGGTGCTACTTCTCCAGCTACAGTACCTTTCTCCTTCATGGTGCTATTTCTTCAGCTACGGTACCTTTCTTCTTCATGGTGCTATTTCTCCAGCTACGGTACCTTTCTTCTTCATGGTGCTACTTCTCCAGCTACGGTACCTTTCTTCTTCATGGTGCTATTTCTCCAGCTACGGTACCTTTCTTCTTCATGGTGCTATTTCTCCAGCTATGGTACCTTTCTTCTTCATGGTGCTACTCCTCCAGCTACGGTACCTTTCTTCTTCATGGTGCTATTTCTCCAGCTACGGTACCTTTCTTCTTCATGGTGCTACTTCTCCAGTTACGGTACCTTTCTCCTTCATGGTGCTAATTCTCCAGCTACAGTACATTTCTCCTTCATGGTGTTACTTCTCCAGTTACAGTACCTTTCTCCTTCATGGTGCTACTTCTCCAGCTACAGTACCTTTCTCCTTCATGGTGCTACTTCTCCAGCTACAGTACCTTTCTCCTTCATGGTGCTACTTCTCCAGCTACAGTACCTTTTTCCTTCATGGTGCTACTTCTCCAGCTACAGTACCTTTCTTCTTCATGGTGCTACTTCTCCAGTTACAGTACCTTTCTCCTTCATGGTGCTAATTCTCCAGCTACAGTACCTTTCTCCTTCATGGTGTTACTTCTCCAGTTACAGTACCTTTCTCCTTCATGGTGCTATTTCTCCTGCTACAGTACCTTTCTCCTTCATGGTGCTACTTCTGAAGCTACAGTACCTTTCTCCTTCATGGTGCTACTTCTCTAGCTACAGTACCTTTCTCCTTCATGGTGCTACTTCTCCTGCTACAGTACCTTTCTCCTTCATGGTGCTACTTCTCCAGCTACAGTACCTTTCTCCTTCATGGTGCTACTTCTCCAGTTACAGTACCTTTCTCCTTCATGGTGCTAATTCTCCAGCTACAGTACCTTTCTCCTTCATGGTGTTACTTCTCCAGTTACAGTACCTTTCTCCTTCATGGTGCTACTTCTCCAGCTACAGTACCTTTCTCCTTCATGGTGCTACTTCTCCAGCTACAGTACCTTTCTCCTTCATGGTGCTACTTCTCCAGCTACAGTACCTTTTTCCTTCATGGTGCTACTTCTCCAGCTACAGTACCTTTCTTCTTCATGGTGCTACTTCTCCAGTTACAGTACCTTTCTCCTTCATGGTGCTAATTCTCCAGCTACAGTACCTTTCTCCTTCATGGTGTTACTTCTCCAGTTACAGTACCTTTCTCCTTCATGGTGCTATTTCTCCTGCTACAGTACCTTTCTCCTTCATGGTGCTACTTCTGAAGCTACAGTACCTTTCTCCTTCATGGTGCTACTTCTCTAGCTACAGTACCTTTCTCCTTCATGGTGCTACTTCTCCTGCTACAGTACCTTTCTCCTTCATGGTGCTACTTCTCCAGCTACAGTACCTTTCTCCTTCATGATGCTACTTCTCCAGCTACAGTACCTTTCTCCTTCAAGGTGCTACTTCTCCAGCTACAGTACCTTTCTCCTTCATGGTGCTATTTCTCCTGCTACAGTACCTTTCTCCTTCATGGTGCTTCTTCTCCAGCTACAGTACCTTTCTCCTTCATGGTGCTACTTCTCCAGCTACAGTACCTTTCTCCTTCATGGTGCTACTTCTCCAGCTACAGTACCTTTCTCCTTCATGGTGCTACTTCTCCAGCTACAGTACCTTTCTCCTTCATGGTGCCATTTATCCTGCTACAGTACCTTTCTCCTGCATGCTGCTACTTTTCCTTTGTGTTGTTGAAATAAAATAGTGATAAATCAGAAGATCAAAATCATGACTTTTCCCTCCATTTTGAACCTTAGCTTGTAGTGTCAATGGTACCAGTGCTTTCTGTAATAGGGTGCGATATTTGCGATCTCTAAAAAAATCTCACATTTCACAAGGTGCAATTTTTAGACAAAGTCAGAATTCGCATGCGATTTAGTGCAATTTTTAAGTAATGAAAATGTGCAAATGTTTAGACAGATCAAAAATTTTTACCACAATTTGCACGTTATTACTGTACATGTGTAATTTTTTGAATGTCTAAAAATCTCACCCTATTACATTTTGCCTATGTTAACTGTATCTTCATTTTATTATGAAATAGCTTTTGATTCAACGTTTTGTATTTTTTTCAGATCATCTTCTACGAGGACAAGAACTTCCAGGGCCGCTCCCACGAGTGCAGCTCCGACTGTTCCGATCTTCACTCCTACTTCAGCCGCTGCAACTCCATCCGGGTGGAGAATGGAAACTGGATGCTTTATGAATTCCCCAATTTTAAGGGGCACCAGTACTTCCTGAGGAAGGGGGAGTACCCCGACTTCCAGCAATGGATGGGCTTTAATGATTCCATCCGATCTTGTCGTTTAACCCCTCAAGTGAGTTATCCTACTTGGACAATATTACTATTATTATTATTGTTATTATTATTATTATTATGTAATGAATAGAAATAAGAGCTGAAGGTATCTATAAAACAAAGATATTTCTTTTTTTATATTGGAGCTTTTCAAATTTCTGTAGATAGTGACAATGACCAGTAAATAGGCCAACAGTGAATAAGTTGACCCCATAAGGTTGTCAATTACTGTAGAAATGGTTGACATGATGACATAATTATAGTCAACACACATACAGTGTGGTCGATATAGATTTATTTCCTATTCATTCCATACTTTACCGTCCCCCTCTACTACCATTGGGAATAGTACCTGGACCGAGCTCAGGGTAAGTAGAGCGGGCCACCTGGCCCATGCCATGACATTTGAAGTGAGCCCAGGAGGATACACATTACCACTAATTTGGCTTTTCCATGGTTCAACATGCAGAACATTGCCCAAAATGTAAAAAAAACTGTGTAGACCATTTTTTGTGTTGACCGATGTTGACACTGTGTATCATTCTTTTGTATTGGGCAAATTTTTAAGGTGTTTACCATTTACATTTGACCTTGTTGTGCTTTTGACCCTCTTACCGTGTGAATATTGACCATATGGGGTCAACCTACAGTATTAACGGTTGACCTATGTTTGGTCATCCTAATGCCCCACATCCATTTCTGACCCAGGATAGATGTGGAGCCCTAGAGCTATTAATAAACTAATCATTGTACCTAAATCAGGGCCGGCTCTGCCATTAGACAGTTGTCTAGGGAGCCCAGAATTTGGGGGGCACCCCTGAGTCTATCGCTAAAATGGACTCTGGGAGAAGCGTCCTGGTAGAACTTAATGCAAATAACAGGTGTTGAACTCCTAAGAAGCCACCTCCACACGTTCCACTGAGGTATTGGAAAGTGGGTACTGGTGTGGGGGTGGTGGTGGGGGCAGTAAGTTGAAGATTTGGCTAGGGTGCCAAAATACCTTACACATATGCTGCGCTAACCACGTAGTAGATTGAGGAGGATAGAAATTCCCAGTTTCATCTTTTTACTCACAGCAGCAAGTTGTCTAAAACCAAAGCCGGCCCTAGCCTAAATGACACCCTAGGCAAGATTTCGGCTGGTGCCCCCCTAGCACCGCCACTAGTTCCGCCTATGACACTGCTCCCCTTTCCCAGCACCATCAACCCTCATCATAGCAGTCATCATTTTGGTGCTCCTACCCGCAATATTTTAAATAGAAACAGTGCACACATTCGGTGCGCAGCCCAAACAGGGGTGTGTTCTTGCTGGCAAGGGGCATGGCCACACAATAGTACCCCCAATTCAAATTATGCCACACATTAGTGCAACTTTATTCACATTATATCATGCAATGGTGTCTCTTATTCACGTTACATCACACAGTAGTACCACTTTACCTTATGTACATTACTCCTCACATTATTCACATTAGACCCTTAGAAAAAAATCCTGAGAAAATATTGTATTGTAAGCACCTCCATGGCCACACTGCAACCCAGCACAAAGCAGTGTGTGCTGGGCAGAGGAGAAGAGCTGCAGCTGCTGCTGTCACTTAAGGGGAGGGGGCCCGGGGATCCCACTGGGCCCTTCCATCAGACTTTGGCCTGGGTAATTTGTACCCCCTTCCCCTTTCTCTTGGCACCCCTGATAATACCACACAGTAATGCCCCTTACACATGACACACATTATTAATGTCCATATAAACATAATGCCCCTTACACATATGCCAATCTTTATTAATGCCCTTATACACATAATGCCCATTACAAATATGTTGCACATTATTAATGCCCTTATACACATAATGCCTGTTACACATATGTCGCACATTATTAATGCATTTATACATGACACACATAATGCCCCTTACACATATGCTGAACACTATTGCACAACCAACCCACCCGCAGACAGCACTCGCACAGCCGCTAACACTGTGACCTCTGCTTGGATACAGATGTTTCCTCATACATCTTGCCTCAATAGGCCATGCAGCTCCTGGCCAGTTCTGATAACGTTGGGTGCCTTTTTTGCAGAAAATCCATCTTATTTGCATTGTTATGACCAGCACACACAAGGAGCTTCTGATGATTAAAATATTATGTGGCATGCCTATATTCTGTGTGCGACTGTGGCTGTTCCTGCATACAGAATGCTATGTTACAGTGATTTCCATGAATACACTATTTCATATGCAGATACAGCCTCACTCACACACAGAATATAGGCATGCTGCATATCATTTTAATCACCAGAAGCTGCTGGTGCCCCTAGGCATTTGCCTAGTTTGCCTATGCCTAGGGCCGGCTCTGTCTAAAACAACATTTAACCTTATTATTACATCTGCAAACCACTTAACATATACTTTCACTTGTTTTTGTCAGATTTTTGGGAAGCATCGGCTTAAGCATGACAGAATGCCATAATTTCCAGTGACTGGATATTCTAACAATTAATATTCTACACCTGAATTCATATAATAAATTGTTATTTATTACATTTACTCAGCGGTGTAGCTAGGTGTCATGGTGCCTGGAGCAAGGGCATATTTCGCGCCCCCCCCCCCTCCCCCGGTAATGAATTAGGGGCGTGGCTAACATGTGTTGGCATGTTACATTTGAAAAGAAAAAACTTAAAAAAACACTGTAACGGAATCTGCTGCGCTATATAAGACACTGTAACGGAATCTGCTGCGCTATATAAGACGCGGTAAAGGAATCTGCTGCACTATATAAGACACTGTAACGGAATCTGCTGCGCTATATAAGACACTGTAATGGAATCTGCTGCACTATATAAGACGCGGTAAAGGAATCTGCTGCACTATATAAGACACTGTAACGGGATCTGCTGCACTATATAAGACGCGGTAAAGGAATCTGCTGCACTATATAAGACACTAACGGAATCTGCTGCGCTATATAAGGTGCTGTAACGGAATCTGCTGCACAATATAACACTCTGTAACGAAATCTGCTGCACTATATAAGACGCTGTAACGGAATCTGCTGCGCTATATAAGACACTGTAACGGAATCTGCTGCGTTATATAAGACACTGTAACGGAATCTGCTGCGCTATATAAGACACTGTCACAGAATCTGCTGCGCTATATAACACTATGTAATGGAATCTGCTGCGCTATATAAGACACTGTAACGGAATCTGCTGCACTATATAAGACACTGTAACGGAATCTGCTGCACTAAATAAGACACTGTAACGGAATCTGCTGCGCTATATAAGGCACTGTAACGGAATCTGCTGCGCTATATAAGACACTGTAATAACGGAATCTGCTGCACTATATAAGACACTGTAACGGAATCTGCTGCACTAAATAAGACACTCTCTCCCGCCCCTCCCCCCCCCCACCCCCCCGCACCCCCCACCCCCTCGAATCCACCAAAAAAAAAAAGCATATTATTAAGCATGTTTATTGTAAGAACTTTTTTAGCTTTAATAGAAACTAAAAACACTCCACCTTCAACAAGGCACGGGCGGCAGCCAGCAAGGCACCTTCTCCTCCTCCAGGCTACAGCCAGCGCTTGGGAAGGCTGATGAGTGAAGCTGCTGTAGCCTGGGAGGGGGTCAGAGACAGGTGACTCTGGCTGCCGCTGGGAGTGACTGGGAGGGGTCTGTGCAGTGTGTCACTCAGTGACAGATAGTGCTGCTAGTAGTGCTACGCTGCCTGCGCTGCCCGGAAGCCGGACCGAGCAGCAGCAGCAGCAATTCTGTGACAGCCGGAGGACATAGCCTAGGGGTACCGCCAGTGTCCGACGTGTCAGCCCGCCGCCCGGCCTCACCGCCCGTGACGCTTGGCGGCAGGGACCGGGCGAGCAGGCAGGGCAGGAGGCAGCAGGCGCCGGGATCATTTGCGGAGGGGGGGCGGGCCGGCGGCGCCAGTCAACCAATCGCCGCGCGGAGGCTCCGCCCTCCTTACGCCTCTGCCGCCAGTGTCCGACGTGTCAGCCCGCCGCCCGGCCTCCCCGCCCTTGACACTTGGCGGCAGGGACCGGGCGAGCAGGCAGGGCAGGAGGCAGCAGGCGCCGGGATCATTTGCGGAGGGGGGGCGGGCCGGCGGCGCCAGTCAACCAATCGCCGCCCGGAGCATGAGCTCCGGTGGCTCCGCCCTCCCTACGCCTCTGCATTTACTGTAATCTCAGCATGTGGTATACACTATACAGAAAAATACAGTATAATACAACACAACTGCATTAACTTAGTTTATCTGTTGCCATATGCACCATTTGTTTGATGATACTTCCCCCCTTTAAAGTTGGACAGCCAACTACTAGTCATCGAAGGAAGCGCACCTCAACCAAGCCATTACACTCAGACTGGTGACCTGCCGTTCTTTTCCTCCACAAAACAGCCAATGATCAATTGCCAAAAACAAAAGGCAGGAGGGTGGGAAGAATGGAAACAGAGAGTGTTTGCTCACGGCGGCAAGTCACATGATGTCCTTGCCTCATCGAAGGCAGACTAAATCACGTGATGTTCCTTCATGCCAGATCCCATCCTATAGGTTTAAATTACCTCATTTCTTATAGCAATAATATGGTTTCTCCTATATGGCAAAAACTCTTACAAGACACATCCTATATTTTGTGTTCAAAAATGTACTTTTGACCCATAACCAATTAAACAGTAAATCAAAATACAGAAAGCCTAACGCCAAAATGAGTATTACTCATCCCAAAAAAGTTGTAGGATATACAGTAGGATATTATCGCTTCCCCCAATATTTCCTTGTAGTAATGTTTTATCGCTATAGTAGAGTAGCTGTCCTTAGCTAGTGGTGCTGAACTGATCTCTTTACCTGTCCCCTGGTCTTTTATGATTAATGATTTGTTTCTGTGTACCTCCCAGCACCGAGGCTCCTTTAAGTTGAGAATCTACGAGAGAGAGGACTTCAGAGGCCAGATGATGGAGTTTACTGAGGATTGCCCACTGGTGCACCAGCAATTCCATTACCATGACATCCACTCCTGCAACGTCCTTGAGGGATACTGGATCTTCTATGAAGAGCCTAACTTCCGGGGACGTCAGTACTACCTGAGGCCCGGAGAGTACCGCAGATACACTGACTGGGGAGCCATGAATAGCCGCGTTGGGTCTTTTAGGAGAGCCACTGATTTATACTGATGATGATCATGCCGCAAAACTTCGCTTCTGTTTATGGAACATCTTCAAATACTTTATTTTTGCCTTACACATTCGCAGATCAAATAAAAAGAAAATAATTACAAAGAATATTTACTCTGCAGCGCTTGACGTTTATTGGGTTAAGATTTAATACAATAGATGTAATGTTTATAAGGGGTTCTACTTTGCAATGAGTTTATATGGGTGACTGGTGACTGGGGAAAAACATACAAATTGATGACGTTGTTTGATGGGCATCTACAGTACATGGATGGATGAAGGTCATGAGTAAGCAACACATTTAAGCCCTGTACACACGCTTCGATTTGCTTTAGATTCAATGTTAGATTCAATTTTCAATTAGATCTGGCATTAGCTCTTCCCATTCGATTTGGCATTAGATCTGTACTTTTGCATTTACATTGTACGCATTCAATTTACTGGATTGAATTAGATATTTCCTTGGCTGCGCAGTAGACCTTTCTGTTGGATTTTGAGAAAACGGGAGTGCAGATCGAATCGAATGCAGATCGAAAGTGTCCCAAAAACCATTCTATGTAGATTAGATTTTGCTTCTATAAGCAAAATCGAATCGAAAATAGCCATAAATCGATGCGTGTGTACACAGCTTTAGAAAGATGCAGCATGTCTATGATGTTTAGAAAATATAGATATGGGGGGGGGGGGGGTTGTGCCCCCTGCCTCCACAAGTGCCTCCCCATGTGCACTTATCATCTCTCCTACCCAGAGCTGGCCCTAGCCAATTTCATGCCCAAGGCAAGATTTTGGCTGGTGCCCGCTAGCACCACCGCTGAAATACACACAAGTAAGGGTATGCAGGACAGAAGGGAGGATGTAGTTAGATGCTGAGGGTGGTAGGGAGGGAGTAGGGAGACGCAGAGTGCTATGGAGGATGTAGTGAGACACAGGGTGGTAGGGAGGGCATAGGGAGATGCAGGGCACTAAGGAGGGTGCAGTGAGATGTAGGGCATAGGGATAAAGAGAGTGACTACAGGGACACAGGGAGAGTGACAGCGGGGAAATGGACAGTGACAACGGTGACATAGGGACAGGGAGAGTAACAACGGGGATAGAGAGAGGGACAGTAGGGAAAGACAGCTACAGTGACAGTGGGGACACAGAGACAGCAAGAGTGATAGTGGGAAACAGGGAGAGTGCCAGTAGGGACAGTGACAGTGGGGACACGGAGAGAGGGAGAATGACAATAAGGACACGGAGACCGGGCGAGGGACAGCGGGAGACCGGACGAGGGACAGTGGGAGACAGAGGAGAAAGTACAGTGTGCTGAAGCACCTTCCACTATATTTTAATTATAGTATGGTAGTTACTTACTGTACGTGGTGTTTCCAGCCAGTGACGCCCAGTGGGGATCCAGAGGCAGCAGGTTGCGGAGCCAGGGCACCCCAGGCGGGTGCCTGACAGCAGCAGGGAGAAGTCCAGAAGCAGCAGGGCGGAGAGCCAGGCACAACCCAGGCGGGTGCCCTGGAGTGGCAGGAAGGCATATTTTAATATACAGCGCAGCCCCACATCTAGTCAAGTCAGCTTACAGCATCCGCTCCTACACTATCACTGGCGGGCACCGGTCGGCCAGTTCAGCTTGGAAGTGTAGGTGGTGCCAGGGGCGGATCCAGGATAAAATGACAGGGGGGGCACAATAATAAAAAAGGGTTTGGGTGGGTGAGGGGCGGTGTTAGTAGTGCCGGTGTACATGCTAAGAGAGCGGCATGAGAGGGTGGGAATGGAATTAAAAATAGGCCCTGGCATTTAAAGTACGCAGGCCCACCATGGCGACAAAAGTGAAGGATGTAGTTGTGCGCGCGCCAAAGGCGCGCTCCAGAAAAGGTTGTGCGGCCACTCAACAGGGGGCGTGTCAACACCATATACAACTTCTACACATTATGCAACAAAATACTAGACCCCATTATACTTGCCCCTTACACATGATGCCAAATGGAATGAGCCAAAATTTACATAATGCCACATGGATTGAGCCAAAATTCAAATAATGCCACATGGATTGTGTCAAAATTCCCATAATGCCACATGGATTGAGCCAAAATTGACATAATAATACACACGGATTGAGCCAAAATTCACATAATGCCAAATGGATTGTGTCAAAATTCACATAATGCCACACGGATTGAGCCAAATGCATAAAATGCCATACGGATTGAGCCAAAATTTACATAATGCTACACGGATTGGGAAAAAATTCGGTACTCTTTACTTAGAAGGGCGCCCATCTCGGCCATCTCGGGCATTGAATGCACTAAAAAATCAGGTGCGATGCGACAGACGAGATGCCCGAGATTTCCCATAGGGAACAATGTTAAATGTCTCAATTGACCCGATTTTCCTGTTCAATGCCTCAATTGACCCAATTTTTCCATAGGAAACAATGTTAAATGGGCCACAGAGGCCAAATAGGCACCCTGAAGTGAATAATGGCCTCTGTGGCCCATTTAACATTGTTTCCTTTGGAAAAATCGGGTCAATTGAGGCATTGAACAGGAAAATTGGGTCAATTGAGACATTTAACATTGCTCCCTATGGGAAATCTCGGGCATCTCGTCGGTTGATCGCACCCGATTTTTTAGTGCATTCAATGCCCGAGATGCCCGAGATTTTTTACTAACGATGCCCACGATCAAAATCGTGGGCGCCCTTCTAAGTAAAGAGTACCAAAAATTCACATAATGCCACACGGATTGAGCCAAAATTCTCATAATGCCACATGGATTGAGCCAAAATTCACATAATGCCACACGGATTGAGACAAAATTCACATAATGCCACATGGATTGAGCCAGAATTCACATAATGCCACACAGATTAAGCCAAAATACACTTCATAAACAGGGACATTGTCCACCAAAGGCGCGCATTAAACATTTACACCATAATGTCCATTACACGTTAAGTTACACGTCATTATGTCCATTATGTGTTATGCCAAACACCATAATGCCTATTAAAAATTATGCTACATAAGTGCTGCTTCTCTACATGCTCATTGCCAAGGGTTCCATGCTCATTGCCAGAGGTTCCATGCTCGTTGCCATGTGGGATTACATGCTCATTGCCAAGGGGGAATACATGCTCGTGGTAAATGGGGGACAGCCGCCGCCAGGCAGAAGTGATAGCCACTGACAGTGGCAGAGCCTGGCTGTATTCAGAGCACTGCAGGTCCCGGCAATTTGAAATAATACCCCTTTCAAACCAGAAAATGCATTCCCAGGTTGGCCCCTTTTACACCAGCCTAGTCCCTGAATTTTCTGGTGTGAGGGGGAGAGAAAACCACCCCTCCCCCCTTTAACCAGTTATCTCATTTAACCGGCTATATCTTCGGAACCAACTGACCCATTTTCATGAGACAAGTATTATATTGAAGAACTTTTGAGTGGGCTTTGAATGAGTTTGGTCCAGTGAAACTGAAACGTTTGGTTCCAGAGTAATCTGCCCTCAAAATCATGAATAGCCATGAAATTACATTTCAAAAATAAAAAAATCGGTTTACACGCAATATCTCTGGAAACGATTGACCGATTTGGACCAGCCTGGTATCATATTGAAGGTTCAGCGATTTGGAATTGAATGATATCAACCACAAGCTTCTGTGATGCCAGGGCGGGAACTGGCAGCCGTCGGAACCGGGTGGGGTCGGAATTGACGGGTCCCATATTATCCTATGGGGAAAAAACGTTAGAGGTTTGCCAGGCGATATCGCCGGTTCCCGGGGGGCTAGAGACACTGGGCTGGGCTCATTGGAAAGCCCTGGTCCTCAGCTACAAAATAAATGACAGGGGGGCACATGCCCAGGTGCCCCCCCCCCCTTAATCCGCCACTGGGTGGTGCTGCGGCACTACTGCTGGCAGGCGCCGGGTGGCCAGTTCAGCGCAGAAGTGGAAGATGTGCTGAAAAACTGATGCCCCACTGATCACCAATGTTAAAGGAGGCTGTCGCCCCTAGGCATAGGCCATTGCTCTAGGCAATTGCCTAGTCTGCCTATGCCTATGCCTCTGCTCCTTCCCATAAGCTTGTGAGCAGGGCCCTCCTACCTTTTGACTGTCTGTAAATACCCTGTTTGTTGTATCACTGTCTCCTTTTGTAAAGCGCAACGAAATATGCTGCGCTATATAAGAAACTGTTAATAAATAAATATGTCCCCTGCATCCCTCACCAAGAGTGCCTCCTCCACATGAGTGCACTGCCCCCTGCCTCCTCATTTATCCACTTACAGTACAGTATGTACCCCACCTAGTCTGCCTCTGTCTCCCCATGAGTCCATTTTTCACCTACCTCCTGATGTTCAACGGTCATCTTCTCTCCCCATGCATCTGCTCCCCCTCCCCTTGATTAACTCCAGTGGTGTGCGGTGGGGTGAGGCAGGTTAGGCAGGTGAGGCACAGCCTTTCCTGTCATACTAACGCATACGCCGGAGTTTTGAGTTTATACAGTATGTCAAAAATACAAAGAATCTATTTAAAAAAAAAATCTTATTTTTATTATTCTAATAATTTTTATAGTCAGAACTCTGGAGTGAAAAGTCTACGGCAGGTGAGGCAGTGCCTCACCTGGCTATCTTTTCTGCACATCTCTTATTAAAACTCAGCAAATCTCCAGCAGTATATACTGCTGCACATGTGTATAATGCCGGCATGTACACCTCATCTATTTATCTCACCACACGTCCCTGATTAACTCTGACCCTCCTCCCCATTAGTGCTTCTGTCTCCTACCTCCCGATGTGCACCTACAATATCATCTCCCCTTCTCATATGTGCCTTTTGTCCTCATCCCCATGAATGTAGCTGACACTGCCTCTCCAACTATGCCTATGATCTGCCCTCACAATTTGTGCCTCTGACCTATTTCAAGCATGCCTCTGACCATCCTCTGTCCTCTTCCTCCCCATGTGTTCCTCACCCCTTCTCCATATGCTCCTCTGACCACCCCTTCTCCATATGCTCCTCTCACCACCCCTTCTCCATATGCTCCTCTGACCACCCCTTCTCCATATGCTCTTCTGACCACCCCTTCTCCATATGCTCCTCTGACCACCCCTTCTCCATATGCTCTTCTGACCACCCCTTCTCCATATGCTCTTCTGACCACCCCTTCTCCATATGCTCCTTTGACCACCCCTTCTTCAAATGCTACCTTGACCTCCGTTTTCGCATGTGTTCCTTTCAGCCCCATTCCCTATCTGTAACTCATCTCCGACCACCATCCCCACTGATGATGATCAAAGGTGCATGTGTATACATGGTGCGTCTGTTCTGACACCAAGTTGTGTGCAAACTAGCTGACCATTTTTGGCTGAAGAACTGACGTGGTGCCCTCAATTACAGATATGCGAGGAGCCTTGTTTTGGATCTAATTTCATTATTGAGTTTTGGTTTTGCATAACCAGCCTCAAGTATTTCAATTCAGAATTCATATCCAATGAATTCAATATCCAAATCTTGGGTTCTGGATTCCTTGTAAATGGTTAAAAACAGCTAAAATCATGCACTTTTCTTATATATAAAACTAAATAATAGCCTATGAAATCAGAACATAAGATATAGCTTATTTTTGTATAGGTTAGGAAACCTACGCGTTTCACGTTTTGCCCATTAGATTTCATCATACACATTATAAAGATATTCCAGCCTTGTCTGAAAGTACAATATTGTAGACAAATGGTTTATTTCCTCAAAATGTATTTAATGATACACATTTCACATAAAATATACCACTATATTACTGTATATGGCCTGATATTAATCGGATGAGTTCCCTTAGGACTGTGTCCCTTCCAATATTAATGAGCAGATGTATTGTTACCAGATCATGGTGGCAGTTCGCTGGGAGATTGATCTTTAGGTTCTTAGGGTGATATGCCACCACCCCAAGCGTCATTCTGCACTCACATCTCCAAGGCCTTGTAGGTGTAGGTGACAATGCTTTTGTTGAGCTATGTTTTTGCATTGCGATACAGTGGTGAAGAGGACATTTTGCCCGTGCCATGTTCCTGGCCATGCACCACAATTCCCACAATGCAACATATCTTAAATCATGCACAATGGTTTAATGTATAAGAATTATAGATGTTTGCTGACCACAATGTTTTAGTTGTGTTCTAATTCGTTTTCAGGTTTAAATTTTTTTCAAAAACTCCCTCACTTTTTAATTTTGGATTCTAAAAAATTATAAAACCAGCTAAAATCACATAAGGTGGGTGTTTGATTTTTGTTCCTATGGTATTAATCTCAATATTATTCATTTCCAGTAAATCTTCCAACCTCACAGGTGTTTTCACCAATATTGGCCAAAGGCTGCAGCAAGCTGGTTGGATACTAAGACAGAGCTGACAGAGCAGCGGCACAAACACACGGCAGTTTATAGCACATCTATAACACACTTTTTGACAAGTGACAACTTCACAATGCTACCCGTACCGCACTTAATTATCATTAATGCGGTGGTTCGACCATAAACACTAGGGTGGTTTCCATCTTCCCATCCCCTTATTTTGTTCCTTTCCATGTAAAAGTAATTCACACAAAGTTTGAAATAAATCGGAAAATATTTAGATGTCGCTCAACGCTGTAAAAGTTTTATATACAAATCCTACATATTACAATACACAATACACATTATACGCAACAAGATTTTTACGATTTTACAGTTTACGAATTCCTTTCAGTAATGTAGCTTTCTTCACCTTAGGAAAGTTATTTCTATGTCGCTTTACAACTTGGAGAAGAAATTGTTTCTGCCCCTCCTGGTTGGTGAGGGTACCATTGAATGATTGCCTTCGACGGACGTAGACGCAACTGATCGGTCTGCCTCTTTTCTCTTCCGGGATTCACTGTTCAGTTGCCTCTCTAAACGCCTTTCTTCCAGATTAGCAAACTTGGTGACCACTGGGCCCAAACAACCTTGCCTCCCTTTCTCTCTCTGAGCCAACAGAAACTCTCTGTCCTCTGCTATTGTGATAAGCTTTAAAGCGTCGGCATGAGCGACATCAAATAAGTCATCAAATATTTCTACAATACCATTCTCTTAGTTTGTTGGGTTTCTGTTCTCCTTGAGGAATATTTTTTGAGGGTTTGCCAGGTAGCATATAAACTTTTAATTTTGTCTGTGACATGACACTCCTTCCTTGTGGGAATCCTCGTCTTTTCCCAAAAAGGAAGAACCTCCCTTGACGTTTGCGTTACACTGGACTATAATGTCTGCTTTTCGTTGAAATGAAAAGGAAGGAAACGACACAAAACCACAAAACTTGCTTGTTCGAAGGCAGTTTACTTCCTGTTATAGCTTCCAAAGTCTCTCCTACTAACCAAATACCATGTGATTTCTTTCTTTTTTCCTTGCTAGTACGTGAACTTGGCATTTTATGATATTAAAGCAACTGCTTTTTTGTTGCCTACTATCACGGACCCACTGGTCGCCTGCTCCGATACGTCAATCTGAGCAGCCCCGGCCGTGACTGGGGTTCACTTTGGACACTCGGGTCCTTTCTTTGAGGTACACTGCCACCAGCCAAAACCTGATTTTAGCGCTGGAAACTGCGCAAGGGGCGGCTTGGCTTGCACCTTACCACACAATACAGTATAAAAATGGTAACGTTGTAGCATTCTCTTCTGAGGCTTATAAGTCCTAAGAACTCAGAATCAGAAACTGGAAATATGTATTATATATTCCTAGAAATACTACAGAGCTTTAAGTGATAAAAATGGTTACAAGATAGTACAATGATTTTAAAAGCACACACAAGATAAATGCAATTCAGAAATAAAATAAAAGGGAAAAAATTACAGAACTGTATCTTACATCCAAGAACTCATTCTGTAGTGGGGGGGGGGGGGAGTTACACCTGAATCAAACGGGACCCTTCCAGCTGGTTTGCTGATCCCCCAAGAAATAACAGTGACCTATTTGCCAAACGGAACAGTTATACTTGCAGACTCCCTCATCCCTCCCATCCTTGGGATTTGACCCTTTCCATGCTGACTAGGGAATGTAGCGATTTTCTACAATGCATGAAGAATTCCTCTGCTGTTTTCAAAGGGATTGATAACTGGCAGGCTTCACTGATAAGAGGTCTAAACTGGACAGGGGAGACAAGTTCTGTCCTCTCTTCTGGGCCATGGTTTATGAGGGGTCTCAGATCTTTATCTGGCATCCTACCTTCAAAGGATTTCAACATACTGTATGGTCAATCTGAGGGAATACAGACCTCAAGCTCCCAGGGTTACATACAGTTTACCCACATAATAAAAGACATGTCCTGATTCCAAACATAATAATCACAGGAGACATAACTTTACAACAATATCAGACATACATTGATCTCACATAACAATAATAACGGGAGGCATACTTTAATTTGATCGATCACCTGATCTGATCGTTACACCTGCTAAAACAGACTGACTGATTTATTTTTAAACTTCAGCTTAAACACAAGACACAAGACAGACATCATTATTCATTGCATCATCATTGATCACGATTGCACAACACGTGTACTCGTGTACTTGTGTAGTCCCTTGCGGTAATAAATATGAGTATGGTACGTACTCCATTGCCTAGTATTATAATAGAAAATGATGCCTGGAAATTATAGGATGGAATTCGTTAATATGGGTAAGGGACTAATGCCACCTTCACGAATATTTAATATTTTAAGAAATTTTAAGTTGTTTGAGCGACCCCTAAATATAACTATATTTAACCCCTTCCTGACAGAGCCAGTTTTTGCGTTCCTGACAGAGCCCTTTTTTTCAAATCTGACATGTCTCACTTAAGTGGGTATAACTTTTTTTTGCTTTTACTTATCCCAGTGATTTTGAGATTGTTTTCTCGTGACACATTGTACTTCAAATTAGTGGTAAATTTGGGTCGATACAGTCTGTGTTTTTTTGTGAAAAATACCAAAATATCGTGAAAAAATGGAAAATTTAGCGATTTGCAAAATGTTAAATTTTCTGCTTGTGAGACAAATAATCTTACCACTCAAAATAGTGAATAACTAACATAGGCCATATGTCTACTTTATGTTGACATCATTATTTCAACTTCCTTTTAATTTTTTGGGACACTAGGAGGCTTACAATATGAATAGCAAATTCTCAAATTTTCAAGAAAATTTCAAACACTGATTTTTTTAGGGACCAGTTCAGTTCTGATGTGACTTTGAGGGACTTGTATGTGAGACACCCCCATAAATGATGCCATTTCAAAAACTGCACCCCTCACAGTATTCAAAACAGCATTTTGGAAGTTTGTTAACCCTTTAGGTGTTTCACAGGAATTAAAACAAAGTGCAGGTGAAATTTCAAAATTTCTTTTTTTTTGCAGATTTGCAATTTTAATACATTTTTATAAGGAACACAGTACATTTTACTAGAGAAATGTGACTAAAAATTGATTCCCCCAATTCCTTTGTTTTCATAAATATCCTATATGTGGCCCTAGTGTGCACGGTGACCAAACCACAGGCTTCATAATAGAAGGAGCACCTACTTGATTTTGGAGCCTCCTTTTTATGAGATTATTTTTTAGGCACCATGTAGGTTTCAAGGCACCATAAGATGCTAAAAGTTAGGAACCCCCCCACAAGTGACCCCATTTTGCAAACTACACCCCTCAGGGAATTCATCTAGGGGTATAGTGTACATTTCAAACCCCCAGGGGTTTCACCAATTGTGGTACAACTGGGCAGTGAAAATGAAAAATTATTTTTTTTTACACAAAAATGCAGTTCTGGCTCCAAATTTGTCATTTTCAGAAGGTATGAAGGAGACAAAGCACCCCAAAATCTGTGCCCCAATTTCTCCCGAGTACGGCAATGCCTCACATGTGACCAAAAAATACCAGTTGGGTGCATGGCAGGACTCAGAAGGGAAGGAGTGATTTTTGGATTTTGCAGCTCAGATTCTGGTGGAATTTTGGTGGGTGCTATGTCGCATTAGCAAGACCCCCCAAGCACCAATACAGTGGAACCCCCCCACAAGTCACCCCATTTTGAAAACTACACCCCTCAGGGAATTCATCTAGGGGTATAGTGTACATTTCAAACCCCCAGGGGTTTCACCAATTTTGATACAAGTGGGCAGTGAAAATGAAAAATTACATTTTTTTACACAAAAATGCAGTTCTGGCTCAAAATTTTTCATTTTCAGAAGGTATGAAGGAGAAAAAGCACCCCAAAATCTGTGCCCCAATTTCTCCCGAGTACGGCAATGCCTCACATGTGACCAAAAAATACCAGTTGGGTGCATGGCAGGACTCAGAACGGAAGGAGTGATTTTTGGATTTTGCGGCTCAGATTCTGGTGGAATTTTGGTGGGTGCTATGTCGCATTAGCAAGACCCCCCAAGCACCAATACAGTGGAACCCCCCCACAAGTCACCCCATTTTGAAAACTACACCCCTCAGGGAATTCATCTAGGGGTATAGTGTACATTTCAAACCCCCAGGGGTTTCACCAATTTTGATACAAGTGGGCAGTGAACATGAAAAATTACATTTTTTACACAAAAATGCAGTTCTGGCTCAAAATTTTTCATTTTCAGAAGGTATGAAGGAGAAAAAGCACCCCAAAATCTGTGCCCCAATTTCTCCCGAGTACGGCAATGCCTCACATGTGACCAAAAAATACCAGTTGGGTGCATGGCAGGACTCAAAAGGGAAGGAGTGATTTTTGGATTTTGCAGCTCAGATTCTGGTGGAATTTTGGTGGGTGCTATGTCGCATTAGCAAGACCCCCCAAGCACCAATACAGTGGAACCCCCCCACAAGTCACCCCATTTTGAAAACTACACCCCTCAGGGAATTCATCTAGGGGTATAGTGTACATTTCAAACCCCCAGGGGTTTCACCAATTTTGATACAAGTGGGCAGTGAAAATGAAAAATTACATTTTTTTACACAAAAATGCAGTTCTGGCTCAAAATTTTTCATTTTCAGAAGGTATGAAGGAGAAAAAGCACCCCAAAATATGTGCCCCAATTTCTCCCGAGTACGGCAATGCCTCACATGTGACCAAAAAATACCAGTTGGGTGCATGGCAGGACTCAGAACGGAAGGAGTGATTTTTGGATTTTGCGGCTCAGATTCTGGTGGAATTTTGGTGGGTGCTATGTCGCATTAGCAAGACCCCCCAAGCACCAATACAGTGGAACCCCCCCACAAGTCACCCCATTTTGAAAACTACACCCCTCAGGGAATTCATCTAGGGGTATAGTGTACATTTCAAACCCCCAGGGGTTTCACCAATTTTGATACAAGTGGGCAGTGAACATGAAAAATTACATTTTTTTACACAAAAATGCAGTTCTGGCTCAAAATTTTTCATTTTCAGAAGGTATGAAGGAGAAAAAGCACCCCAAAATATGTGCCCCAATTTCTCCCGAGTACGGCAATGCCTCACATGTGACCAAAAAATACCAGTTGGGTGCATGGCAGGACTCAAAAGGGAAGGAGTGATTTTTGGATTTTGCAGCTCAGATTCTGGTGGAATTTTGGTGGGTGCTATGTCGCATTAGCAAGACCCCCCAAGCACCAATACAGTGGAACCCCCCCACAAGTGACCCCATTTTGCAAACTACACCCCTCAGGGAATTCATCTAGGGGTATAGTGTACATTTCAAACCCCCAGGGGTTTCACCAATTTTGATACAAGTGGGCAGTGAAAATGAAAAATTACATTTTTTTACACAAAAATGCAGTTCTGGCTCAAAATTTTTCATTTTCAGAAGGTATGAAGGAGAAAAAGCACCCCAAAATCTGTGCCCCAATTTCTCCCGAGTACGGCAATGCCTCACATGTGACCAAAAAATACCAGTTGGGTGCATGGCAGGACTCAGAAGGGAAGGAGTGATTTTTGGATTTTGCAGCACATATTCTGGTGGAATGAATGGTGGGTGCTATGCAGGGCCGCCGAGAGGCAGGGGGGGCGGGTACATTTTACCTGGGCCCGGGCCTGTCAGGGGGGCCCGGGCCAGGGGATAGTCACACTTACAATTTTTTTTAATGGCAGCGTTGTAGCAGCAGCGTGGGCGGGAGAAGGGTTGGTGGCTGCTGGACGGTGAGAGCGGATCAGCAGCGGCAGCCTGTGTCACTCACTTTCACTCACTGTGTGTGGAGTGTGCTGCAGTCTGCAGACAGTGACAGAGGCCCCATCCACTGCTGCGGAGCGTCTGCAGAGAAACTCTGTGTGTCTGCAGACTGCAGCTGCTTTTACAACACTTGATGTGAGAGCGAGGGGAAGGTCAAAGGTCAGGTGCACGAAGCGCGGCATGTGTGACAGGGAGGCTGGAGCCGGAGGAGATCCTGAATCTACTGTCTGACTGGAGTCCTGCCCTGTAAGTGCAATTCTTTTCTGCCCTGCCTGTCAATACTAAATTGTTCTCCATATATATGTATATATGTGCCTTCATCATTGGATCATCAATATATAGATATATATCTATAGATATATATATATATATATATATATATATATATAGATATACAGTATATCTATATATATATCAATATATCTCAAATTATATATATCTATAGATATATATCTATAGATATAGATATATATCTATATATTGATAATTCAATGAAGAAAGCACACTAGCAATTATGAAGAAATGACTGTATTAGCACCTAGCACTTGCAGGGTCTCCCCCGTCCTCAGGGCGATACAGCATAAATACTGTATACACTAAAAAAGACATTACATTTCCCATATAAATACCCGCACTGTAGTCTCCGCTGGGCACCTGGGTCCATCATACTAAAAGTGCTTGGCACCATACTTCCCGTATCGCGCACAGTAGGAAGTCAGGGCACACTCGCATTCATTCCACTGCTCCCCCTCCGCGTTCCACTGGCTGGCAGTACCCAGCTCATGACAGGCGGATCCACGGCACCCAGCTGTAACAGAAGAGGCGATTTTAAACCCCAGTGAATGAGTGCCGTGGATCCACTTTTATGATGTAGCTTGGTACTGCCGGTCTGTGGAACGCGGAGGGTGATCAGTGGAACTCGGGTGAGTGTGTCCTTACTTCCTATTGGAAGTACGGTGCAAAGCACTTCCGGTAGGTCGGACCCGGGAGCCTGGCGGGGATGGAGAGATGGGACTACAGTGGGGGTATTTATAGGGGTAAGTGAATATCTTTTTGTGTGTATATTTATTCTGTATCGCCCTGAGGACAAGAGAGACCCTGAAAGGCGCTGGCTAGGCGCTAATACAGTAATTTCTGCATAATTCCTTGTGTGCCAGTGCCTCCTTCATTGGATTACCTGTAAAGACTTCTGTAGTACACCTGTTCCACTACCTTGGAAAGGTGGAGTGCCGACATAATAGTGGACTCACTCAGGACAAAATATGCGCTGACACTTTTAGACTACGAGAATACGTCTCCAAGTGTCAGCGCATATTTTGTCCTGAGTGCAAACAGCGTCCTACAGCGTATGCAAATTGTTTTAGTGAGGGCACCGGAATCGCTGTTAATTTTGTTGGGAGTGCCGGGCCACCCACACACTATATATATATATATATATATATATATATATATATATATATATATATATATATATATATATATATATATATATATATATCTATCTATCTATCTATCTATCTATCTATCCAGTATATGATATAAAGCAAAGGCAAAGGCATTTTGTATAGTTTTGTAGGCTGCACAAAAATCTACAGTAAAAAGGATCTGTATGTATATATGCTGTAGAAGTCTGACCAAGTGCTGCCATCTTTGGAGGATTTTATATATATATATATATATATATATATATATATATATGTGTGTGTGTGTGTGTTCTCTAAAGCACCTTGATAAAGGAGCCTTGTGGCTTTGAAACTGTTGGTGGCCTGCTGTGTCTTCATTCTGAGTGCCGCCGCATCCCCTTAAGCCAGTGGTAGCCAACCACGGTCCTCGAGAGCTACCAACAGTGCCCATTTTCCAGACAACCTAGCTGCTGCAAAGGTGCACTCATTACTAGCTGAAACATTTTAAAAGATCCACAGGTGGAGGTAAGTAAGTACTTCACTTGTGATTCTGTGAGGAGAGCTGGAAAACATTAACTGTTGGTAGCTCTCGAGGACTGGAGTTGGCTACCCCAGCCTTAAGATAGATAGATAGATATATATATATATATATATATATATATATATATAATACTTATGACCCAGCTGCTGGGAGGCATGCATGCCACACTTCTGTGAGTGGGTTCTTCTCATGTGCTAAACACGCCCTTAACATGCCGTGGTCACAACCCCCCCCCCCCCCATGGGGGCCCCTGGAAGTTGATGTACCGGGGCCCAGGATTTCTCTTGGCAGCCCTGGTGCTATGTTGCACCAATACAGTGGAACCCCCCCACAAGTCACCCCATTTTGCAAACTACACCCCTCAGGGAATTCATCTAGGGGTATAGTGTACATTTAAAACCCCCAGGGGTTTCACCAATTTTGATACAAGTGGGCAGTGAAAATGAAAAATTACATTTTTTTACACAAAAATGCAGTTCTGGCTCAAAATTTTTCATTTTCAGAAGGAATGAAGGAGACAAAGCACCCCAAAATCTGTGCCCCAATTTCTCCCGAGTACGGCAATGCCTCATGTGTGACCAAAAAGTGGCAGGACTCAGAAGGGAAGGAGTGATATTTGGATTTTGCAGCACAAATTCTGGTGGAATGATGGTGGGTGCTATGTCGCATTAGCAAGACCCCCAAAGCACCAATACAGTGGAACCCCCCCACAAGTGACCCCATTTTGCAAACTACACCCCTCAGGGAATTCATCTAGGGGTATAGTGTACATTTCAAACCCCCAGGGGTTTCACCAATTTTGATACAAGTGGGCAGTGAACATGAAAAATTACATTTTTTTACACAAAAATGCAGTTCTGGCTCAAAATTTTTCATTTTCACAAGGAATGAAGGAGACAAAGCACCCCAAAATATGTGCCCCAATTTCTCCCGAGTACGGCAATGCCTCACATGTGACCAAAAAATACCAGTTGGGTGCATGGCAGGACTCAGAAGGGAAGGAGTGATTTTTGGATTTTGCGGCTCAGATTCTGGTGGAATGAATGGTGGGTGCTATGTGGCATTAGCATGACCCCCGAAGCACGGTGAAATTATGAACCTAATATTCCATAGATGTGTGGTATATTTTAAAACACTCCTTTATACATAGGCCGGGTTTGTCGGGGCAAGTGTCACACTGGAAAATAGTTTGCTTTCTTATTCCCTTTTTATAGCAAACTTTGCACCTTTTTTGTGTCCTGCCCTTTTTTCCAGTGGAGGGGATTTCATCAGGAAAATGCTGCCCTGGTACAATACGGGGGCCAGTACTAGAAGTACTGGGGCCCTCTGCCTGCTGGTTCCCAAATATTAGGCCCTTTATGACTTCCTCTTGAAAGTGCATAAATGTCCCCCTCTGGCCGGTAGAACGGAATAGCACGTAAGCGTTATACAGTGCCATCTGGATGATATACACGGCCACCTTCTTGTACCAGATTTTTGTTTTCCGCAGGGCACTGTACGGCTTCTGTACCTGATCTGAAAGATCCACTCCGCCCATGTACCTATTGTAATCCAGGATACAATTAGGTTTGGAGGTGTGGGTACTGGTACCTCGTACAGGGACGGAGGTGGTACTGTCTCCGTGAATTGTTGTCAGTATAAGGACATCCCTCTTGTCCTTATATTTGACCAACAACATATTTTCGGTGCATATTCCCCTGCTTTCACCCCTTCTCATTACTTGGGCAATGTGCGTTTTTGGGAGGCCTCTTTGGTTCTTGCGCACAGTACCGCAAGCTGCTGTACCTCTTGAACCAAGGGCCTTAAACAGGGGGATGCTGGTGTAAAAGTTATCCACATAGAGGTGATAACCTTTATCCAGGAAGGGGTGCACTAAATCCCAGACAATTTTCCCACTAACACCTATGAGGGAGGGGGGGCATTCTGGCGGTTCAATTCTTGAATCCTTCCCTTCATAAACCCTAAACCTGTGGGTGTACCCTGAGGTGCTTTCACACAGTTTGTACATTTTTATGCCATACCTTGCCCTCTTACTGGGAAGGTACTGGCGGAATTTAACCCTTCCTTTAAAATGTATAAGGGACTCGTCGATACAAATAAATTTTTCAGGGATGTACACCTCTTCAAATTTGGCACTGAAATGATCAATGACCGGCCTGACTTTGAATAGCCGGTCAAAGGTGGGATCATCTCTGGGTGGGCACTGTGCATTATCGGTGTAATGTATAAATTTAAGAATTGTCTCAAATCGAGTCCGGGGCATGGCCATACGGTAAAATGGAGTACTGTACAGAACATCTGTACTCCAATATTGCCTAATTTCTGGCTTTTTTACTATGCCCATATGAAACACCAGACCCCAAAACGTCATCATCTCTACTGCATCTACAGGGGTCCACCTAGCAAATGATGACGTGGGGTTTTGAGCAATAAACTGCTGGGCATATAAATTAGTTTGGTCCACCATTAAATTTATAAAATCATCAGAGAAAAATAATTTGAAAAAGTCAATTTCTCTGAGACCTGTGGAATCAAATTGGATTCCTGGCATGGCCAAAAACTCAGGAACCTGGGGCTCAAAATTGTCTGGTGGTGGGGTCCATACGAGATCAATTATTGGGGGGGGGGGTCTCAGCTGCTCTACGGGGGCGTCTTTGAGGGGGTCCCTCATCACCAGAGGAGGAAGAGGAGCTTAAGGCGAATCCTTCAAATTCCCCGCTTGCATCACTGGCTGTGTCAGAGTCAGAAGCAAGCAGGGCATATGCCTCCTCCGCTGAATACATTCTCCTGGATGACTGGGAGGACATTTGGGAGGACATTTGGGAGGACATTTGGGATGCCATTTTTATTTTTGTGTTACTGGTAGTGAAATGTTTCAACACGTGTATAGTGTAGGGGGGGGTACAAACTTTATTTCAATCCGGGGGGTATGTAGTGTGTAGTGTGTATGTGGTGCAGAAAAAAAAAAAATACTTTATACCAATAAAAAAAAAAAAAATGAAGGGGTTAAAAATAAAAAATTTAAGGGGTTAAAAAAAAAAAAAGGTCCTGCGCCAAAAATTGAGCACAGATGTTGGTCAGTAACGTCTGTCACTGAACAGCGCTCAAAGGCAACAGGAATTTGATCAAAAAAAAAAAAATATAGATCAACCCTGTACCGAAAAAGATGATCAGTGATGTACGTCACTGATCAGCGCACAGCGGCCACAGGACACCCACAAAATCACAGTGTGTGTAAAAAAAAAATTAAAAAAAGACCCCACAGCACACACACAAAAAAAAAAAAGGTGATCAGTGATGCGACACTGATTACCAGTGAGGTGCAGCAGGTGCACAACCTTTGGTGCAACTGACAGGTATATATATAAAAAAAAAAAAACCTCTGTACCCCCAAAAAAGTTGCTGATCACCTCAGATATAGTGATCAGCACAAAAGGCGGGGGCAGCAGACACAAAATTTAGCACTCTCTATCACTCTCTGTCACTATCTCTCTCTATCTCTCTATCTCTCACTATCTATCACTCTATGACACTGCAGCAGCAGCACTGACAGGTATATCTATATATAAAAAAAAACCTGCGCCCCCAAAAAGTTGCTGATCAGTTAATTTATACTGATCAGCACAAAAGGAGGGGGCAGCAGTCAGTTATATCAAAAATATATAGCACAATCTGTCACTATCTCTCTCTATCTCTCTCTCTCTATCTCTCTATAACTATCACACTGCAGCAGCACAAAATATAGCACTCTGTCACTAGGCCTCTCTATCTATCTCTCTCTCTCTATCTCTCTCTATCTATAACTATATCACACTGCAGCAGCACAAAATATAGCACTCTCTGACACTATCTCTCTCTATCTCTCTCTATCTCTCTATAACTATCACACTGCAGCAGCACAAAATATAGCACTCTGTCACTAGGCCTCTCTATCTATCTCTCTCTCTCTATCTCTCTCTATCTCTCTATCTATCTCTCTATCTAGCTAGTACACTGCAGCAGCACAATTTCACAGGAAGGCACAAGTAGCAACAGGATCCAGGAAGCAGTGATGAAGCAGCGATCAGCACTCTCTGACACTATCTCTCTCTCTATCTCTCTCTATCTCTCTCTATCTCTCTCTATCTCTCTCTATCTCTCTATCTCTCTATCTCTCTATCTATCTCTCTATCTCTCTATCTATCTAGCTAGTACACTGCAGCAGCACAATTTCACAGGAAGGCACAAGTAGTAACAGGATCCAGGAAGCAGTGATGAAGCAGCGATCAGGTAAGTATGGAGCAAGCTATGGAGCAAGGTTCTGGTCAGTATGGCGGCAGGGAGGTACGGTGACCGCACTGCACGCTATTCCAGACCGGAATGGCGTCTGCAGTGCAGTCACCGTTAGTTTAAATCCCCCTCCTTGGCTGTGATTGGTCCGTCGGTCCGACGAACCAATCACGGCCTTTGGGGGCGGGCGGGGTGCGGTGGGGTGACACCAGTGTCACCCTCACACCCCGCGGTGATTGGTGCTGTACTTTACAGCACCAATCACCTCTGATCCCGTGTCACCGGCGAACGTTATTCGCCGGTGACGCAGGAAAACGCTGTAATTGGCTGTTCACACTGAACAGCCAATCACAGCGATCGCCGACGGGGGGGCGGCATCGCAGCCCCCCCTGGGCATGCACGGACATGTCTGCTGTCAGGGACAGCAGACATGTTGAAACTGTCACCGCGTCTATAGACGCGGTGACAGTTAAATGCCATGACGTACATTTACGCCATGTGTCGGGAAGTACTTCCCGACCATGACGTAAATGTACGTCAAATGTCGGGAAGGGGTTAAATAAAATTTACAGAATATTACTATATCGTAATATGGAACAAAATTAGGGGGTGGTACCAAGGAAATTATAAACTTTATTTTTTTGTGTTCCCTTGAGTGGCACCCTACTAAACACACACTATGGGGGGAATTTAATAGGATGAGCAATTCAGAAAGTGAGAGATTTGATAAGAAATCTCCAGTTTTTTTTAAAGCGGCAATCATTTACACTACAATGCCAGTTTTATTTTGAAGTGTACTGTAAATGATTGCCGCTTTAAAAAAAACTGGAGGTTTCTTACCAAATCTCTCACTTTCTGAATCTCTCATCCTATTACATTTCACCCAATGTTTTTATTATTATTATTTTTTTACAATTTATTTGTATGTAGTTTTTTTATATTTATTTTTTTATCAACAAACTGTAACAGAATATGAACCGTTTTTCAACAGACTCACAAATACAGTACTGTCTGTAAATACCTCATCGAATTACAAGTATGGAACTATATTTATAGTATACATTATCAGCCTAACTAGAAATCTTCCTATACAATTATTTAAAGATTGAATAACCCCCCATTTAGATTAGAAATACTGATGAATGTATATAATATGTCACGTATCCGCCTATTTACGCTTTCTATATTATAAATAAATCTTTGTAATAAGAATTGAGTACTATCTGCATTGTAATACACCTGTATCCATCATATTTTATATTTAAAATATATAAATTCCATAAAGTTTTTTTAAAGGGTGAAACGCGTTGGTCTATTGGTTCAGAACCCACACAAGTATTTATGTTGAAAACCCATCTATACCACATTAAGGGATCAAATTAACAAACTGTGATTGTGTTCTGTAGGCAAAATACCCCAGAATGCCTGAGCACACAGTATGGGAACCACTGTTAATGCAGTGGAAATGAGTTATACGGTCATTCAGTCGACACTCTTAAGGAGGACATACATTGAGGTGACCACTGAAGGTCGACAGGTCTTAGTTCGGCACATCAAAAAGGTTGACACAAGCGATCTGTCAGGCAGCCTAATTACTTTGAAATCAGTTCCTGGGACCGGAGGGCATGCACTTAGACTGGAGGAGATAAGGTACAACACGTAGGAGGAAGGACGTTTTTACAGTCCGGTCAGTAAAATGACGGAACTCTCCTCCATGGGAGGTGGTGTCGGCAGATACAATACCGTCATTTAAATCAAGGCTAGACCATCATGTAATAGATAAACACATTAAGGGATAGAACCGGTAACCGAAGGTTGAACTTGATGAACATACAGTAAGTCTTTTTTCAACCTAAACTACTATGTAACTTCTGTATGTAAAAAATTAGGTCGACAATGGAAAGGTCGACACTCACAAGTTTGGGTGGGCCCACTTATCTCTACTCCGCATTGTTCAAGATACAGTATGTATATAATATCATTTTTTTACATGTCAATCTTCAAGCGGGATACGGTCACTAGGTCTCCAGTAACTAGGTCGACAAGCATAAAGGTTGACATGACTGAATGTTGATGTGCATTAAGGTCGACATGACTGGAGGTTGACATGGGTTAGGTTGACAGGTCATTAGGTCGGCATGGGGAAGTTTAACAGTCAAAAGGTTCACAGTCAAAAGGTTGACATGGGGTTTTTCACTTTTTTTGAGCCGACATGTGCCGACAGGCGGTATTTCATGCCCTATCATCCACTAGGGCGTGGTGGGAGAATATAATAGTGTGCCGAGTGTAGCGAGGCACCATGCCCGAAGCATGGCAAGTGCAGCGAGCCATGTGAGGGGACGTGGTGCTACGTTTCAGTGTCTATGTCCGACTGTGTCAAAATTCGGGACAAAAAAGTGTGAAAAACCCCATGTCGACCTTTTGACTGTCGATCATCCCTATGTCAACCTAATACTTGTGTTGACCAAATGACCTGTCAACCTAACCCATGTCGACCTTCAGTCATGCCGACCTTCCTACACGTTAACCTTCAGTCATGTTAACCTTCATTCATGTGGACCTAGAGGTGTCTACGTAATGCTTGTCGACCTAGATTGTATATCCAGTGAACCCATTCCCCTATAGCTTACTGTATAATCCTGGTACATGCAGCTTGCACATTGGTCCACAGTTAGCAGTTATTACGATCACCTGGACTACTGTAATGACTGTTAGATATGAGCTGATATAATACTGGACTCTAGCGCTTTGCCAGAGTCCAGCGCAAAACACAGTGAAATAGTGACTGCGCCATCTCCCGGTGATCTTACGGCACTGCCGCTGCTGGCGCGTTCTCCAGAAGGGGACAGTATAGTACAAATGGGTGTTGTGTGGGCCCTCCTACACCCCAGGGGCCGGTGCACACTGCACCCATTACAGATACGCCATTGTGTCATTGGCTGCTCTGCTCCCGTCAGATCGGCTCTTTCACTTCCGATACAGACGCATGATGGACAGTTTTATGGTCCCAGTTCATAGATCTACAGTGAATAGGTCTACCCCAAAAGTTCTAAATGAAAAAGGACAACATGCAATAGGTCGACATGAGAACGGTAGACACATGTTGACATTCTTGTTCTTACATCACCATCCCCGTTGGCATAGAGGGAGACGTGTTACACTAATTGGGGGTCAATGTCACTTGCCATCAGAGGGTAAGCGTTACACTAATTGGAGGTCAATGTCGACAGTTGTTGACATTGACACCCAAAAAAGTGAAAAACTCATGTTAACTTTTTCACGTGTCTACCTTTCTCATGCTGACCTTTTGACCATGTCAACCTTTTGACCTCTTTGAACATTTCCACATAAACCATTTGACCCTGTTGACCTATTGCATGTATTGGGGTAGACTTGCAGACTGTCTATGTAGACATTGGGGGGCCCTTTACCGCCGCACATCGCCGGTTACCGCTAACATAATTATCGCATATGCTCTAAAATATGCGATAATTATGGCAAAAGACAGCTCTTGCGTTAAGAGCTGTCTTTTGCGGTGAGCCGGCGATGCGCGGCGAGTTCCGATGGCTCCCCCTCCCTCCCTTACCAGGCTAATTTTGCTGCTGCTGCTGCAGGGGGGGGGGGGGGGGCTCTCCTCCTCCCTGCACCTGACAGAATTTTTTCAGTGCAGGGAGGAGGTCACAGGTGAGGAAGGAGGGGGGGTGGTGGTCGGCGCGAGTCGGCGGTGGCCGGTGCGGGGTGGCGTGGGTCGTGTTAAGAAGTCCATAGGCTTCTATGGGGTATCGCCAGCTTTTGCTGGTGATATCCACCCCGCAGCGAAAAACCGCTGTGCTCGCATCAGGCCCTTTCTCTCACAGAGTGCAACTAAGCTGATCATCCACTCACTGGTCATCTGACCGCTTGACTACTATAATGCTCTCCTCACCGGCCTCGCTCGGTTCCAACTCTTCCTCTCCAATCTGTCCTCAATGCTGCAGCCAGGCTTATCTTCCTCTCCCGCCGCTCTAATTCTGCCACTCCCCTTCAACAAAATCTGCACTGGCTCCCATTCCCCTACAGAATCCTCTTCAAACACCTCACACTCACATACAGGGCCATCTCTAATTCCATTGCTCCTTATATCTCTAACCTCATCTCCATTCATACACCCTCCAGCCCTCTACGGTCAGCCGACGACTGTCGTCTCTCCTCCACCCTGATCACTGCTTCCTATGCTAGAGTACAGGACTTTGCCCGTGCTGCACCCCTTCAGTGGAACGCACTCCCTCACTCCATTAGTCTCTCCCCGACCCTGCAAAGCTTCAAACGGGCACTGAAAACTCACCTATTAATCAAAGCGTACCCTTCCACTGCATAAACTAGCCGGTTCTCCGACCCCTTGCCTGTTTACATCCTGCTATCTAACCACCACCCACTTGCTTGCACCTCTTGTAATCTGTCAGTCTCCCCTTCCTACTAGATTGTAAGCTCCTCTGAGTAGGGCCCTCTTCCCTCCTGTTGTCAAAGCCCACTTCTCTTCACATGTTACTCACAGATCTCCTATACTCCAACACTCAGTGACCATCTTTGTCCGCATACTCATCTCCATCATTGGCTTCTAGCCTCTAGTTGTATGTTGATTGAGTCCTCACTGCTTATATCCAAGCTGTAATGTGTATTGAACTGTGGTGCTCTTTATTTATACTCGATTTTTGTTATTTATTCAATGTAATACTGTTTTGTCTCCCTGTATTGTTCCTTTGTACGGCGCTGCGAAACACTTGCGGCGCCTTATAAATAAAATTATAATAATATTAATAATATCAAAATGCAGTAAAAACCCCTATAACATTTTTTTTTACCGCATTTCTGTTTTAGAGAGTCTCCCCCATTGTCACACCCCAGTATTCTGGGGCACAAATTCTGCCATGATGCCAGCGATCCCAGGCCATCATTCAGCATGAGTTGCAATCTGCACATGTGCACGCGCTCCAGCACACGCAAGCTACTGACTGAGCATTGTGTGGGCGTGGTCCAGACAGCGAAGTTTGGGGGAGGTGGCCAAATCAGCTGTGCGCAGGCCCCCCAACAAAATGGTGGTCCTGCGCCTGACTTGGCAGGTAGGCTGGCCACCCAGGGGGGTTACTCTTGTAATGCAAACGCTTCGCTATGTAGCAAAGGAGCACTCACATAATAGCAATACATAGACAAAAATGTACAAATGCATTGTGGGAAGGGACTCAGCAGAAAAGTACCCAGCATGTGGGGTGGCAGTGCCCTGCACTGGGTGCCCCCAGGGAATCCTCAAGCTGAAATCCTCATATTAAAATGAAAGTGCTATTGTGGGAATGTGTTTTTTCTTTTGCATACTATTAATGTGGAACCCACCAGAGAGCAGACAGGTGTACGCAGCAGCAATGCCTTCGGTGCACCAGCTCCTGTACAATAGTGAACTATACAGTGTGTCCCAGTAAGCACGCACAGACAATAGACGCATACAGTACAAACAAGAGTTTACAGAACAGTAACAAATGACAGAGCTATACGTTTTACTTACTGGACAGAAATGAATGAGGCTCAGTGTCAGCAGCACAGGGGGGACAGCACTGATCGGTGTCAGCAGACGTCAGCGTCAGGGGGGACAGCCCTGCTCAGTGTCAGCAGGCGTCAGCATCATGGGGGGTATATAAGGGCATTTTCTGTGCATATCAGAATCTTTCAGCTCTGTGCACAAACTCAGCAAACAGCCAACATGGGGAAGGTAACTGCAGCACAAATACATTATTATATATCACAGTCAGTACATGACTGGTTATCTAGTGCTGTGCATACTGTAGGAATATAATATATAGAATTATCTTTTTACTATTTTAAATTGTTTCAGTTACTACAGTACTTACAGTGCCGAATCCAGGGGGGAGAATGACGACTTTTGGGCTCTTTTATGTTCGCCAGATTCATTTTGCCTATTTTGTTCCTGTAGCCTAATGCTAACGTTGTCATTATCTCCACCCAGATCATCTTCTACGAGGACAGGAACTTCCAGGGCCGCTCCTATGAATGCAGCGGGGACTGCGTCGATATGTCCTCCTATTTCAACCGCTGCAACTCCATCCGGGTGGAAAATGGGAACTGGATCCTCTACGAGCACCCCAACTTCAGAGGACACCAGTACTATCTTAGGAGAGGAGAATATCCAGATTTCCAACAATGGCTGGGATTCAATGACATCGTCAGATCTTGTCGTCTGACCCCACAGGTATGTATTTTATACAAATAATTAAATTTTTCTCCAATTAAAATCCTATTATAAGGGGCTTCCTGTCATGTTAAATCTCATTCATAAAATCACCTATCTTGCACTGTTCTACCAGAAATGAAATAATTATAATCCGAGTACTGCGATCTGTAGATGAAGGACTTTTAACAGTATCTAGAATCTCCTGTAATTCATCTGGGGTTGAGCTTTTAGCCATGGCGGCTCCGACTCTATAGAACTCACTTCCCCGCACAGTGTGAGAGGCCACCACTCTAGAATCCTTCAAAAACTGACTCAAGACTTTCCGGTTTACGCAAGCATTTTTGTAATTCCCTTAAGTATCGTTTATGAAAAGCTTTTCTGTACTTCATTGTTCCTCTAATTTATCACATTTATTCTATCTGTTAAGCGCCTTGAGTCCTATAGCAGAGAGAGCGCTATCAACACAATTATTATTATCATTATTATTACTATTATACTGGCCAACACTGCAGCACTTATGTGTCCTGATGCACTGCGGCTCCAGTCACACCAAACAGCCCCTCTCCGCACACCAGGTCCTAGGTAACTCTGCTACAGCGAATGGAAGAGGTCTAGCTTAGGCGTACCTTATTTGTGAATTACACCGGTTCTGTATTCCCCCTGGGTTTAACCAGCTAGAGAACCTAAAGGGATAGTAGTATGGCGAACAGGGCCAGTGCAATTATAGGGAAAACTTCAGCTTTCTGCTCTCACCACCCACACACCAACCCCGACTTTCCAGGACCTCAGGTGAACGTGTGGAGGTGGCACCTTACAAGTTCACCTGATGTCTGCATTAAGTTCCACAGAGTTTTTTTTTTTTTTGTGATAGGCTCAGGGGCACCACCCAAATTCTGGAGCCCCCAGGCAGCTGCCTAATGGTAGAGGTTATTTTTAGGTTTATGTGATCTGTGCGAAAAGGCTCAAACAGACCTGATGGGTGTGCTACAAATTTTTTGAACCCACCGATCAGGTAGCCGCTTTACCACCCAAGTGAAATCCCACCCCTGTGCGCTGCTGCGAATGTAAACACAGTCATGTGAAGAGGGGGGAAATTTGCCATCCCACCCCCATGTGCAGCACCGTGTAAGCTTAGACTTACTCTGCGCTCCGAAGGCTGCGGGGAGATCGGGACCACTGATGACATCAGCGTCCCCCTATCCCAACGGCACCAAAAAACGCCGGTGTGCCACCCACAAATAGCACACTATTAAAATCTAACTCTATGCCCACGTGGATGGTAAAGTATGAACAAGTCGGTATTATACGAAAAAAGTTCATGGAAAACTTTTGATCTTTTGACCTTCTTGTTTTGTATTTTGAAGCATCTCGGGCCATTCAGACTGAAGATCTACGAGAAAGAAGACTTCAAAGGTCAGATGATGGAGTTCACTGAGGATTGTCCTCATGTCCAAGAGCAGTTCCGCTACCAAGACATCCACTCCTGCAATGTCCTGGATGGACACTGGATGTTCTATGAGGAGCCCAGCTACCGAGGACGTCAGTACTATCTGAGACCCGGGGAGTACCGGAGATACACCGACTGGGGAGCACTGAACTCTAGAATTGGCTCTTTTAAATGTGTCCAGTACCTACATTAATTTCCAATAATTGTTATTACTTCTTGAACTTGAATTAAACAATTCAAATGTATTTTATTCTTTTTTTGTTTATTCACGTGTTCAATACAATGGTTATTAATTGATCTTTACATACGAAGAATCTAAACGCTGTGACAAAGTATGAAATAATCTTTACAGTACGGTGCAGCTCACATTATTCAGGCTTCCATCACTTTGCAATGTCTGTATAAGTTACTGAGAGGAGTTGGGTGGAGATAGGGATGGTTCCTCTCTCCACCCAACTAGTTAGCACTGAGAAGAGTTTGTCATTTGTAGGCACAGATTCCCAAATGATTACACAAAGAGTGGGATATGGCCATTAGGTCTACCCCAACTAGGTCCACAAGCACTGGGTTGACACCAATAGGCAAGGGCACCACATGGGCAAGGTCAACAGTCCAAAGGTCGACATGCGTTTTTTCACTGTTTTTTGAGCCGACATGTGCCAACAGGTGGAATTTCATGCCCTACCATCCACTAGGGAGTGGTGGGAGAATAAAATAGTGTGCCGAGTGTACCGTGCCCAAAGGGGATGCTGTGCACTTCAAACTGACGACCTTTTGACTGTCAATCTTGCCCATGTTGGGCTAATGCGTGTGTCGACCTAATGTCCTGTCGACCTAGACCCATGTCGACCTAGACGCATGTCGACCTTGACCCATGTCAACCTAGACCCATGTTGACCTTGCTGCCTGTCGACCTAGTGGTGTCGAACCAATGCTTGTCGACCTAGTTGGTGTAGACCTAACAACCCACACCCCAAATAGTGCCACATACAATTAACGCTGCTACCTGATGATTAATATAGGCCATAAATGAGTCTATGGGTTTTAAAACCCTATGATACAAAGCTGAGGTGACACATGTAAAGGCCAAAAAGTTTTGACAACCTCTGATGGCACAATTTTCTCTACTTGTTGGGTTTATCCTCATTGTATCCATGCCTTGGTGACATCAATGATCCAGCTCACATTAGGGCAGATAGTGGAGAATTTGTCCAAACCAACCAATCAGCTTCTGTCATTACATAAACTGTGCTACATAAATGACAAGCACTGATTGGTTGCTTTATGCAACTTCTCATTTTATCTACAAGACCTTCATACATCTCCCCATATAAGGACAAAACAAATGACTCTATGGCCTATTTATTTATTTATCTATTTTCAGTTTCTTATATAGCGCATCAGATTCCGTTACAGTGTCATATATAGCGCAGCAGATTCCGTTACAGTGTCTTATATAGCGCAGCAGATTCCGTTACAGTGTCTTATATAGCGCAGCAGATTCCGTTACAGTGTCTTATATAGCGCAGCAGATTCCGTTACAGTGTCTTATATAGCGCAGCAGATTCCGTTACAGTTTCTTATATAGCGCAGCAGATTCTGTTACAGCGTCTTATATAGCGCAGCAGATTCCGTTACAGTGTCTTATATAGCGCGGCAGATTCCGTTACAGCGTCTTATATAGCACAGCAGATTCCGTTACAGTGTCTTATATAGCGCAGCAGATTCTGTTACAGCGTCTTATATAGCGCAGCAGATTCCGTTACAGTGTCTTATATAGCGCAGCAGATTCCGTTACAGTGTCTTATATAGCTCAGCAGATTCCGTTACAGTTTCTTATATAGCGCAGCAGATTCTGTTACAGCGTCTTATATAGCGCAGCAGATTCCGTTACAGTGTCTTATATAGCGCAGCAGATTCCGTTACAGTGTCTTATATAGCTCAGCAGATTCCGTTACAGCGTCTTATATAGCGCAGCAGATTCCGTTACAGTGTCTTATATAGCGCAGCAGATTCCGTTACAGTGTCTTATATAGCGCAGCAGATTCCGTTACAGTGTCTTATATAGCGCAGCAGATTCTGTTACAGCGTCTTATATAGCGCAGCAGATTCCGTTACAGCGTTTTATATAGTGCAGCAGATTCCGTTACAGTGTCTTATATAGCACAGCAGATTCCGTTACAGTGTCTTATATAGCGCAGCAGATTCCGTTAAAGTGTCTTATATAGCGCAGCAGATTCCGTTACAGTGTCTTATATAGCGCAGCATATTCCGTTACAGTGTCTTATATAGCGCAGCAGATTCCGTTACAGTGTCTTATAAAGCGCAGCAGATTCCGTTAAAGTGTCTTATATAGTGCAGCAGATTCCGTTACAGTGTCTTATATAGCGCAGCAGATTCCGTTACAGCGTCTTATATAGCGCAGCAGATTCCGTTACAGTGTCTTATATAGCGCAGCAGATTCCGTTACAGTGTCTTATATAGCGCAGCAGATTCTGTTACAGCGTCTTATATAGCGCAGCAGATTCCGTTACAGCGTTTTATATAGTGCAGCAGATTCCTTTACAGTGTCTTATATAGCGCAGCAGATTCCGTTACAGTGTCTTATATAGCGCAGCAGATTCCGTTAAAGTGTCTTATATAGCGCAGCAGATTCCGTTACAGTGTCTTATATAGCGCAGCAGATTCCGTTACAGTGTCTTATATAGCGCAGCAGATTCCGTTACAGCGTCTTATATAGCGCAGCAGATTCCGTTACAGTGTCTTATATAGCGCAGCAGATTCCGTTACAGTGTCTTATATAGCGCAGCAGATTCCGTTACAGTGTCTTATATAGCGCAGCAGATTTCGTTACAGCGTCTTATATAGCGCAGCAGATTCCGTTACAGCGTCTTATATAGCGCAGCAGATTCTGTTACAGCGTCTTATATAGCGCAGCAGATTCCGTTACAGCGTCTTATATAGCGCAGCAGATTCCGTTACAGCGTCTTATATAGCGCAGCAGATTCCGTTACAGCGTCTTATATAGCGCAGCAGATTCCGTTACAGTGTCTTATATAGCGCAGCAGGTTCCGTTACAGTGTCTTATATAGCGCAGCAGATTCCGTTACAGTGTCTTATATAGCGCAGCAGATTCCGTTGCGCTTTACAATAGTGCAGGGCGGCGAGGGATCGTTGCAGGGCGGCGTTGGGATGCGGTAGAAGCCCATTGGCTTCTATGGGGCATCGCCAGATTTTTATGGCGATGCCCCTCGCCGCGTTAACCCGGCGGGGGATGCTTACAGCATCCCAAAATGCGGTAAAAACCCCGATAACGGGGTTTTTACCGCATTTCATGCTTAGAGAATCTCCCCCTCCGAGGGTTATGCGTGTAGAACTTAAATATGATGTCAATGTATGTCCAAAATGGGCCTCCAATGCTGACTAAAGTTGGGTACACACCTGTTCGATCCCCGGGTGATCGGGTTAACTCCTCCCGATCAGCCATGTGGGGTGTATGAAGCACAGACCTCGTGTGACTCTTGTCAGGAAGTGGATCTGGAGGTTGGCTGTGCAGCACACGCAATGCTTCCTCCCAGTCCCCACATTTGCAGGAGCTTTATAAGCTGTTTATCATGTAGCTTTAGTAAATTACTGTCCTTGCAAATAAACTTTTTAGTGGCACCCTTGACAGAATCTGGGAGATCTGAAATACAATGCTGGGCAGCAGGAGATTCCTAACGGATATTGGAGCCCTGTGGGAGGGTAAACAACTGATTAGCCTTGAAAAGTGATAAAATGTTGAGTGATCCAACCAATCAGCTCCTACCTGTAATTTTTCAAACACAGGGTGAAATTTAATAGGATGAACGGGCGCCGGGTAAATCTGGCGCCGCTGACAGGCAAATCCACTCAGGGAGATAGTGGGACAAGTGATTCAGACTGACCCTGACAGGCAGAGAGGACAACGGGGTCCAGGGCATGGTAGGGTTCACCGTCCGGGGGCATTTAATGAATATATTATGATTAGCCAAGCGGCAGCCATTAACTCCGACACTGGGCTGCACAAATGCACGCGGCCACAATTCAGCACAGACACCTGGTTGTGTGGCCAATCATACCACTGTGCTGCCAATGACCACCCAGTCACATTGCCCCATCATTGCTGGCCGAGGAAGCAGCAGCGTAAACTGTGAGACGACAAGTGGTAGTAGGGCAGGAAATGGACTGAGGGACTGTCCGAATGCAGTCAGTGTCAGGAAAAAAAAATAAAGAATCGCCATCGGATGCCGATGAAACTACACAACCCTTGACTATCGATGCCCAAAACATCAAGCACTAGGTCCCGGCCATCAATGTTTTGGGAATATTGATAGCCGATGGCCATCCCAAGCACAAGCATTTTCTCCACAGGAAAACAAACACATATATTGCACCCCACAAAAATCCCATAATTGACAAAACATTGACTCCCACTGGAAAATAATACACACACTGGAAGAAAAAAAAAACAAAGACATTGGGCCCCACATATAAAATCAAATACAGTGACCCCCGCATCAAATACAGCAGAAATAAACCCTCACATAAAAACAAAGAAACAAACGCATTAATTATTGCCCCACACTCCCACAAAAGACTCATCTGAATTAAGAAGAGAGAGGCACACCCTGTCTATCACTGACACGGAGATAGGGGGTCAGGGACTTTTAGAGATTGGCGGAGGGACAGCAGACAGGGAGTAGGTATGTTGGAACTAGCTGGGGAAGTGACAGCTGACTGAAAAATGGTGTGATGGGACTGGGAAGGGACGGGACATCACACTGGACGTATGTGTGCTGGGACTAGGAGAATGTGTGCTGGGACTAGGAGGGTGGCGTGCTGGGACTGGGAAGGGAAGAGACATCACACTGGATGTGTGTGTGCTGAGACTAGGAGAATGTATGCTGGGACTAGGAGGGGGGTGCTGGGACTAGGAGGGGGGGGGTGCTGGGACTGGGAAGGGAAGAGATGACTCACTGGGAGAATATGTGCTGGGACTAGGAGAATGTGTGCTGGGACTAGGAGGGGGGGCGGTGCTGGGACTGGGAAGGGAAGAGACATTACACTGGATGTATTTGTGCTGGGACTAGGAGAATGTGTGCTGGGACTAGGAGAATGTAAACTGGGAACAGGAGGGGGGCGTGCTGGGACTGGGAAGAGACATCACACTGGGAGAATGTGTGCTGGGATTAGGAGGGGCAGGTACTGGGACTGGGAAGGGAAAAGAGCACACTGGGAGAATATGTGCTGGGACTAGGAGGGGCAGGTGCTGGGACTGGGAAGGGAAGAGACATCACACTTGACATACAGTATGTGTGCTAGGACTAGGGGAATGTGTGCTAAGACTAGAGGAATGTGTGCTGGGACTAGGAGGAGAGGTGCTGGGACTAGGAGGGGGGACTGGGAAAGGAAGAGACAACTCACTGGGAGAATGTGTGCTGGGACTAGGAGGAGGGATGCTGGGACTAGGAGGGGGGACTGTGACTGGTAGGGGAAGAGATGACACACTGGGAGAATGTGTGCTGGGACTAGGAGGAGGGGTTCTGGGACTGGTAGGGGAAGAAATGACACACTGGGAGAATGTGTGCTGGGACTAGGAGGAGGGGTTCTGGGACTGGTAGGGGAAGAAATGACACACTGGGAGAATGTGTGCTGGGACTAGGAGAATGTGTTCTGGGACTAGGAGGAAGGGTTCTGGGACTGGTAGGGGAAGAAATGACACACTGGGAGAATGTGTGCTGGGACTAGGAGGAGGGGTACTGGGAATGGGAAGAGACTGCACACTGGGAGAATGTGTGCTGGGATTAGGAGGAGGGATGCTGGGACTAGGACTGGGAACAGACCATGACCATCTTAACGGTATTGTGGGCCCTAGGCAAAGCAATGCACTGGGGACCCTACGTAAGTAATTAATTACCCTATTCTGGTCCGTTCACAGCTGACGTTCATTCGCATGAGGACCAATGTTTGGAGTATGTGCACGCACAGCCGCATTTCTGAGCATGTGCATATGCCAGGTGCGTGCGGCCATGGCGAACAGATTGTTTGCTGGGTGGCGCACCCAAGGCTGCGGCCAGGGGGGTCGTGTTGCAGTGGTGGAGAGTCACGCCCATGAGAATGACCAGCGTTTCATGGGTGTTCCCATGTAAACGCTGGGCGCTCCCATGGTAATCAGGCCGTGAAGTAGGTGCCGGGGCCAGGAAAGCTGATGTCAGCTGCCCGCCCACTTCCTCCTAAGGGTGCACGCAAATCTAAGTGACCTGAGAGTCACTTACATATGTGTGCACAGTCCACATCATTCGATGGTCACCAACGACTGCACCTCAGAGGCCCAATCAGTAAAGATAATCAAATTTGCCTTATCAAGGACGGGGACGAATTGGCCTACAGACAAGAAGTGGACTGATTGGCCCGGTGGTGCAGCAGCAACCATCTAGAGCTCAACCCAATCAAAACCATTGAGATGGTAGTGGACTTTAGGAAGAAGGCTTTTGGTGTTCCTCCACTAACAATTGCTGACAGTGTGGTGTCGCTAGTGGACTCCTTCAATTTCCTGGGAACCACAATCTCCCTGGACCTTAAATGGGGGCCCAACACTGATAATATTGCTAAAGGTACTGTAGTCAGAACTGTGGAAAAGATAATCGGGAAGGACCTTCCCTCTGTCCAGGACCTGTACCTGTCCAGAGCAAAACAGCGGGCAACGAAGATAGTCAAGGACCAACTACATCCTGGCCATGGCTTGTTTAACCTGCTGCCATCAGGCAGATGCTACAGGGCCATTCCCAGCAGGTCCACCAGAAGCCTAAAAAGTTTCTTCCCTCATGGGGTTCACCTGTTGACACGTGAACTCATGAACTCCGCTCTGTCTAGTTGCGCCATAACCCTTTGCACACAATCTAACACGGTGTCCCCTCGGAATAACTTTCTGCATGACTGTACATGTTCCCCCACCTGTTTATATTGTTTATTGTTTATACTGTATGCTGTTTACTTGTTACCCACCTGGCCGCTGCAGAGCAAACCGAAAACAAATTCCTAGTATATGCAAGTATACCTGGCCAATAAAGCTGGTTCTGATTCTGGTCGGTGACCATCGAAAGATGTGGGAGGTTCCCCCTGGCATGAAAATGGATGTTTGCGTAAAACATCCATTTGTAGCCCATGTGAACTTATGCAGACTGTGAGGGAGGGGTGGGTGTACCACCATTTGGAGGGCGGGTTCTGGTTGACTCGCATGCATCCGAGAGAATCAACCAGAATAATTCCCTAAGTACAACAAGGTTGTCTTTCTCATAGGTATCCTAAATTGTGTGACAGGCTAACTCTGTGGGGCCCCACAGATTCTGGTGCCATAGCCAGCTGCCTAATGCTTCCCAAAGGTAAAGCTGGCCCCGCCTACTCACTGGCAAAACACAGAAAGTTAGTCACTCCCCCTTGATGACTAATGGAGGTGTGGCTAAAGGCATACATTTGCATAATTTAGCGGACCCACAGATTGCTGTATTTTGGAGGCATGGCTTAGCTGCTCCACAATCTGGACCCAGATTGGGCCCCATCCCCAGGTTATAGTATCTCATTATACAGTATGTGCACATATTACAAAACACGGAAAACTCTGATATCCAAAATACTTCTGGTCCCCAGCATTTTGGGTATATGGGAGAAACAACCTGTGTGTGGTCGCGGGAACCATTTTTTATACCCCTTTCACACTGCACTTTTAAAATGGTATATTGCCTTTTTTTTCCCATTTTAAAACGTTTAAGGCTGCAATGTGAAAGTGCCAGAGTTGATTTACCGGTTAAAGTTAACCGGTATTTCAACACGTTTTAAAAGCAGAGTCCTACACATTTCAAAGACGTTTTTTAGGCAGTGTGAATGGCTCTATTTCTATGGCTTGAAACGTGTCCCTTGGGGGTTAAACGGGTTGAATGTGTGAATGGTATTACATGCTTTTTAAAACGGTTTTCACCTGCAATGTGAAAGGTCTTAAGGTTCAGACCTGTTTTAAAGTCCCATTTAAGAATACAGGGTCAATACCCGTTTCTGCAATGTGAAAGCAGTATTAGAGTTTACTTTATGTATGTATTTGTTTCTGCTACATTTATTATTGTACTCCTAATAATAATAATAATAGTTATTATTATTATTATTATTATTAATAACAGTTTCTTATATAGCGCATACATATACCGCAGCACTATTACAGAGAATATTTGAACATTCACATCAGTCCCTGCCCCAGTGGAGCTTACAATCTATATTCCCTACCACATGTACACGCACACACAGACATTCTAGGGTTAATTTTTGTTGGAAGCCAATGAACCTATCTGTATATTTTTGGATTGTGGGAGGAAACCGGAGTACCCGGAGTAAACCCACGCAAGCACGGGGAGAATATACAAACTCCGCACAGTTTAATAATAATACTCCATGGCCTATGCTCTGCCTGTACAGTGACACATCAGTCTGCAGTCACAGGACACTATGCCTGCTGTGTATTATATGACAGGCTGCCCTGTCCCAATACTGTAAGGTAACAATTCACTGTAGCTTCTAGTATAACTATACAATGGGATATTCAGGGACACATAAAACAAACCACAGCTATACATTTTCCTCCGCAGACAATGGGGCCATTATCTCTGTAAATGTACACTATGCAGGCGTCAGCATTATTGCCCTATATAAGGCCTGTTGTCATGTACCCCAGCATCACTGAGCTCCTTGCAGTTAGTACTAGGCCAACATGGGAAAGGTGAGTGGAACCATCACTAATTGGTTACATTTTCAGGCTGGGAAATCACTGTCATTGTAAAGGAAATACCATTCGTACAGCAGGTGCAGTGCACTGGGGCCCCCAAGGACCAAGGGGCTCACTGCTGCCCCTGTCGCGCTCTACCTGTCACCCACTGTTTTTCCCTGTCACACTCTGCCTCCTCCTGCCTCTTGCTTTCATCCTCTGCCTCCCCTTCCTCTTCCTGCCTCCATATGCTTCTCCTTGACACACTCTGGTTCCCCTGGCTCTCCCTGTCACCCTCAAGCTCCCCCTGCATCTCCCTGCATCTTCCTGACTCCCCATGCCTTTCCCTGCAACACTCTGACTCTTGTTGCCTCTTCCTGTCACCCTCTGCAACTCCTGACTCCCCAGGCCTCTCCATGCACCCTGCCTCCCATGTCTCTCCCTACCACAATCTGACTCCCCTGCCTCTCCCTTTCACCTTCTGCCTCCCCATGCCTCCCCATGCCTTTCCCTGTCACACTATGACTCCCTCTGCCTCTCCCTACCTCCCCATGCCTCTCCCTTTCACCTTCTGCCTCTCCCTACCTCTCCCTGCCTCCCATTCCTCTCCCTGCCTCACTCTGACTCTCCCTGCCTCTTCCTGCCTCCCCATGCTTTTCCCTGCCACACTCTGACTCCTCCTGCCTCTCCCTTTCACCTTCTGCCACTCCCTATCTCTCCTTGCCTCCCCAGGCCTCGCCATGCACCCTGCCTCCCCCTGCCTCCCATGCTTCTCCCTACCACAATCTGACTCCCCTGCCTCTCCCTTTCACCTTCTGCCTCCCCATGCCTTTCCCTGCCACACTATGACTCCCTCTGCCTCTCCCTACCTCCCCATGCCTCTCCCTTTCACCTTCTGCCTCCGCTACCTCTCCCTGCCTCCCCATTCCCCTCCCTGCCTCACTCTGACTCTCCCTGCCTCTTCCTGCCTCCCCATGCTTTTCCCTGCCACACTCTGACTCTTCCTGCCTCTCCCTTTCACCTTATGCCTCTCCCTACATCTCCCTGCCTCCCCATGCCTTCCCCTGTCACACTCTGACTCCCCCTGCCTCACTCTGCCTCCTCATGCCTCTTTCATCTCCATGCCTCTCCCTGCCTCCCCATGCCTCTCCCTACCAGACACTGACTCCCCCTTCCTCTACCTTTCACCTTCTGCCTCCCCCTGCCTCTTCCTGCCTCCCTCTGCCTCCCCTAGTACAGCTAGTACAACCCACCAGGAAGTTCCTCCCTGTGCACCTGCATCACCTGCAAACCCCTCCTTATGGCATTGATATGAGCACTCCAGCACTGACAGTATTTTTGATGTTAACTTGACTTGACTTGAAAATCCTGATTTTAGATGGAATTTATGGGGGTTATTCAGACCTGATCACTGTTGTGCAAATTCACAATCCGATCGATTATCAAATAACATGCGTCTGGATCACAGCGTGCATGCCCCATGGCACAAAGCATCAACAATTGGTGACTTTTTTATTTGCAACCCGGTCGCAGTTTGATTGACAAGTTGCCATTTGTGGGTGGTAACCTGATGTCAGTAAAAACTCATGTGTGCCCAGGTGTATTCAGGGAGGGTCTGTGATGTCAGCTCCGGCCCCGATCAGCCTGTTTCTGTCATTTCTGCCTCATTTTAGATCCATAATCTTCAAAGATTTACTTTAACTTATAGGAATACGGATTTAGTCTCCCTAGCAGGAAAGTCTCAGACACTCTTCCGCCAGTTCTTCCTCAGCGTCGTTACTTACACTATAAATCACATCCATGCTAGTGACAATAATGTTTCTAACTTGACTTTTTGGCAGATTTTTTTCTACGAGGACCGGAACTTCCAGGGCCGCTGCTATGAGTGCAGCTCCGACTGCACCGACATGTCCTCATACTTCAACCGCTGCAACTCCATCAGAGTAGAGAGCGGCAACTGGATCCTGTATGAGCACCCCAACTACAAGGGACACCAGTACTATCTATGGAGAGGGGAGTACCCCGACTTTCACCAGTGGATGGGTTACAATGACTCCATCAGATCCTGCCGTCTCACACCTCAAGTGAGTATCACACAATACCAGAACAACTTTTTACAATGAATCACCATTGTGCTCTGGAAAATGTGACATGAAGATGATTACAGGCGCTGTGCTAGTTCCTGGCTCTGGGCAGGGGTATGGGTCACTAGGTCAAATTAAGGTTGACATACATTTTGTTGACCACTGAAGGCCAAGAGGCCATAGATTGACACAGATTAAATGTCATCATGGTTGGAAGGTTGACACAAGTATTAAGTTGACAATGGGAAGGTCAACAATCAAAACAATTTTTCACTTTTTTTGTCCCAAATTTTGACATAAGTCAACATGAACACCGTATCAGTGTACCCAATTAAGCTCCAGCCCTGATGGTCGGGTTTGCGTGTTAGCGCTTGGTAAGAAACAAACGTGAATTAGGCCCACAGTTTGAGAACCACTGGTCTATACAGTATTTTTACCCTGAACTGCTAATGTTCTTCTTTTACCGTCCTCTCTCTAGCACCACGGATCTTTCAAACTGAGGATCTACGAGAGAGGAGACTTCAAGGGGCAAATGATGGAGTTCTCAGAGGACTGTCCCCAAGTCTACGAGAGATTCCGTTATCACGACATTAACTCCTGCCATGTACATGACGGTCACTGGATGTTTTATGAAGAGCCAAACTATAAGGGTCGCCAATACTACCTGCGACCAGGAGAGTACAAGAAGTACTCCGACTGGGGAGCTCTGAGTGCGAGAATCGGATCGTTCCGCAGAGTCCATCACCTCTACTAAGTGATGCTGTTCTGTACATCTGTTCTCCGACTGGGGAGCTCTGAGTGCGAGAATCGGATCATTCCGCAGAGTCCATCACCTCTACTAAGTGATGCTGTTCTGTACATCTGTTCTCCTAGCCAATAAAGCTGGACATATGTGAGCACGTCTTCTATGGAATATTTTATCCAAATAAGCAAAATACTACATTTTAATACATGTGCAGTACAGCAAACTGGGAGGACATACGTGATTATATCATTCATGCGCTAATAAATTGGGTGTCATCAGCACAGACCCACGTGACCCCTGGTGGTGGCTGATTGGGGAATGTTTCTAAGCTCAAACTGTGCAATCTGGCTCTTGGTTGAAATAAATATTTATTAATTATTTATATTATACATCATTATATGCTGGACATCCCCATGTGCCTGCCCCCAGTCCGCCCCCCGCCCTCCCCAATGTTTGCGAACAGTCCCAAAAACATCGTAATTGGGCCAAACTCACAAAATGTGAGTCAACCTGAATCGGACCTCATGACAGAGAGGCAAGTGTAGGTGGAAGATCCCTTTAGTGTGGACAAAGAATCGCTCCATCAGGATCCAACTCAATTTATTAGCCAATGATATGTCCTTTATATATCAATATACACGTAACAGAATAAGCGAAAACAGGATTATAAAGGAAGACAAACACTATGCAGTGACAATAAATAGTTCACAGTCGATATCCCTTACCTTCGCAAATATAAGTGGGGAATGATTTATATTTGTAGGCAGTGGGACAGAGACACGGCGGCGGCTTATGTCATGTGACACCTGTGCCCGGCACACCTTGTCCCACAATCCCATAAGAACACCCATGAAACATCAAGCGTTCGCATGGGTGACTTCCGAGCCCAAGCTACACACCCCGGGCCTGCACCGCTCCATGCGAATGGCCCGGCAACAATCCAAATCGCCACAACTGATCACAGTCGGGGCAGGGGCCGATTTTGGTTCACTTCAAGTCATCCAAAATGGGCCCCATAGTCCCTTTATCTAGCAATTGGCCCCTTTCATATATAGCCGTCAGGTGCTGGTTGGCATTAGCTATTGGCTCCTGTAGATTGCCTAGCACACACATTACAGCATATTGGATGCCGGAGGAAAGCACCAATCAGCAATTGTGGTACATTCACAAGCAGAGTGAAACAGGTGAAGTTCCAATAATAGTGCGCAATTAAAGACACTTGTGCAGCTCAGTTCAAACCAGCAAAAAGGTATACATCCAGCAAGATACCTCAATAGACATAGAAATACAGAGTGGTGGTGGATTAAACAAAAAGCGCTCAGTGTGTAACAAAAGTGAAAGATAAAGGGGATTTTATATCACCATAATAACAGCACTGTTTCCAGCTTCAGGTATCAGGGTATGATAAAACCTGTAATAATATCCACCCTTTCACAGGACGTGTGACAAGGGGGTACAACAAAGAAAATGGAGATAGTGCAAATTATCCTTAAAAACAGATGGATTTTAATAAAAGTCCACACTTACAAAATGTAGACAGGTAAACAGCATGGAAAGGTTCCACAGTGGCAAATACAGCGACAGGTGAAGTATAACAAGATGCAGATCCACTGAAGCAGTCTAAAAACGACCCGTCCGGAACAGGGGATTTAAAGACCAGGGATACCGCGTCACCTCCGGCTGCTCGCTCACCAAAGAAACCTCCAAACGACACTCAACGCGTTTCAAAATACTTCTTCATCAGGAGTGTATGTAGTCCAATCAGGGAATCTAGTCCCTATTATATAGTCCGGCGTATAGCGTACGGATTCAGTATTGAATCCCGACGCCGGAATCCCGACAGCCGAAATGCCGACAAGGGGGGGACGTGGATCGCCCCCCCTTGCGGGCTCGCTGCGCTCGCCACGCAGCGGGCCCGGTGCCTCGCTACGCTCGGCACACTAATTTATTCTCCCTCCAGGGGTGTCGTGGACACCCCAGGAGGGAGAATGTGTCGGCATTTCGGCGGTCGGGATTCCGGCGTCGGGATTCTTAACGCCGGGATCCCGACCGCCGGGATTTTAACTGCATCCCTAGCGTACACACCTGTGCATGCTAATGCTGTGATTTACAGACCGGATGTTCGGGTTTCCGTCACCGGAAGTAGAATACCGCCGGCAATAAACGGCGATTCGTCTCCTCCGACTTTCTGCAAAAATGTCACTGCAGTTCTGTGTGAAAAAAGCTCCGGCTATCTTATTTTTGAATCAGATTAGTAAACATACATCAATAGATTCTTTTAATTTTTTTAATTTTTCTAAAAAAGAGAAAATATACGTCAGTAATCAAATACATAAGAAATATATAAAATCATGAAGGATACAATAAAATGTGTACATAGGTAGATAAGAAAGAAAAAAGGGAAAATACATTGAACAGTGATGTGACCAAGCTTACATAAGAAATGGTTTCAGCTCGAATTTACCGTTGAGCACCAGGGTCCTCACACGGTGAATCCACTTCATTTCTGTCTTGGAAAGTCTAGCTTCCATATCACTATATCTCCAACTTGGAAAAACCTGTTCAATACACCAAAAACTTTTTTAATTTACATGGATTTACATGGATGGCTTGGATGACAAGCTTTAAAATGAGTAGATACAGTATGGGTTAATAAACCCTTCTTAATATTGCATATATGCTCCGCAAGGCGGATCTTCATCTGTCGGGAAGTTTTCCAGACATATGTTAATCCGCACTCACATTGCAAAGCATATACAACTCCTTTGGAGTGACACGTGATGAAACTATTGATTTTAAAAGTTTTTCCATCTATTGTGAAACATTCACAAGCAGCCAATCAGAGAGCATTGCTAGTGCCGGTGACTGCATTGATATTATTTGCTATTAGGCTGGCCGATCCCGGGATTTGGCTCCAAAATGTGCTGGATTTCAGTCCCAAGATTTAGGGATTAGGCCGCTCCTGATCCCGCATTTGGCCTGCACAGTGTGACAGTAGGAGGTCACGCTGCACAGGCCACACTGTCGCACTTGCACAACGCCGCTCTCCTCCCTAATGGCAAACGCAGTATGTTTATAGGGAGAAGGGGTTCCAAATGTTATCCAAAATCTACCACTCTGCAGGGCAATGGAGTACGTACAGGAGTCTGGGGAGCGGTAACAGCCCCAAACATTGGTCTTTTTATACACTGGATCAGGGCCGGATTAACAATGGGGCTGATGGAGCTATAGCTCCAGGCCCACTCTCTAAATAGGCCCATTTTGTAGCTGAGGGCCAGAGCTTTCCAATGAGCCCGGCCCCGCATTGCTAGCCCTCCGGGAACCGGAGATACTGCTAGGTAAACCTGGAACGTTTTCCCCTCTTAGGATAACATGGGACCCGCTATTTCTGACCCCCAACAGGTTCCAACGGCTGTCAGTTCCCCCTCTGGCATCACAGAAGCTCGAGGTTGATCTCAATCCCAAATCGCTGGGTCTTCAATCTGATACCAGGCTGGTCCATATGGGTTCATTGGTTCTAGAGATATTGCGGGTAAACTGATTTTTTCATTTCATTTTTTCATTTCTGCATTCTAATTTTAAATTTTAATTTCAGTTTGTTTGTTTTTTAAAGCGTTAATACAGACAATAGAGTTACACATTTGCCTGTTAACATTTTTAGACAATACACATACAGATACAATAAATAACTTACATACATACATTTTATTTTTTTTTTCATTTCTGAAATGTCATTTCATGGCTGTTCATGTTGTTTGAGGACAGATTTTTTTGGAACCAAACGGCACAGTTTCACGGGACCAAAATCATTCGAAGCCCACATGTAAAAGGCTCAGTTGGTTCTGAGGATATAGATGGTTGTTTAAGAAGGGGGGTTCTCTCCCCATCACACCAGAAAATGCAGGGACTAGGCTGGTGTAAAACGGGCCAGCCCGGGAATGTCCCTGCATGATCCTGGGACCATATTCCCAGGTAAATCCCTGAATTTTGACTCAATCCATGTGCCATTGTGTGAATTTTGGCTCAGTCGGTGTGAATTTTGGCTTATTCAATGTGGCATTATGGGGGAAATTTACTAAAGGAAATTTGTAAAAAAAATAGGTGTATTTGTATCCAGAAATACACTTATTTTTGACATTTACTATCCCGAAAATATGGCAATTCGTAGTCGTATTGATGTGCAATTCGGTACGAATTGCCGTATTTTTGGGACAGTAAGGGGGACATTTACCAAAATGGATTCGTAGAAAAAAGGTGTATTCGTAGGGAGAAATACACCTTTTTTTTACGAATTTGAATTTTCGGGATTTACAATCCCAAATATACAACAATTCGTATTCCTAAAGATGGAACATTCGTATTTGTATTTACAAATACGAATGTCTACACCATCGATAGAATACAACAGAAATCACCATTCAAAAGAATGATAATACGGCTGCTAAGTGGTGTAAAACATACAATAATAATGTAATACACCTTGCTTTCCCTGTCGTATTTGCTTTAAGCCTGCATGGATCAGTCAGATCCGTGCAGGCTTTAGTGTAAAAAAATAGAAAAAAAAATTAATATAAAAAAAAAAATTAATATAAAAAAAAAAACCAGCGTGGGGTCCCCCCCACAGCTGTAACCAGCACCAGGCTGACGGAGCCGGGACCGGTAATTAAAAATCAGGGAACCCGACAAATAGGGGTTCCCCGATTTTTAACAAACAGCCCCAGTCTCCAGGTCCGGGGCTGGTTCCCAAAATACGGGGGACAAAATAACTAGGGGTCCCCCGTATTTCAAGAACCAGCCCCAGGCACAACCAGCCAGCAGGGTAATGCCACAGCCGGGGGGAGACTTTTTATACAAGTCCCCCCGGCCAAAGCATTAACCCTACCGACCAGTCAGCCTGGCCAGGGGCCCTGGGGGGAGTGGGGACCCCCCAATAAAGGGGTCCCCCCCCTCCAGGACTTACCTGACCAGGCTGAAGCCTGGTGCTGTCCTCGATGTCCCTGGGCGGTGGGAATCGAGCTGATAAATGGTGTAAAAAAAAGATTAAACTATTGTCTAATACTGGGGCACTATGAGTCCCAGCAAGCCTCCCCCACAAGCTGAGACTTGGAGAACCACAAGTCCCAGCCTGCGGGGCATTAAAGGGCCCGCTGGGTCTTGTAGTGCCACAGTATTAAAAATAGTACAATAAAACACTCTTCGGGATCCATGTCGACGTCCTTCTTCATGTCGACATCGCTGTCGGCGATGGCGTCCCCGTCCGGAGTCCGACGAAATCCATGGAGGAAGCTGTGGAAGGAAACCATACTCACCTGTCCCAGCGCGACGTAGTCCAGGTAAGGGTCTTGGCAAAAAAACAAACCCACACCCGAAACCAGCCAGACAGAGAGCCGCACGGTGTTTGTGTACATCATGCAGCTCCGCATCCCGATTGCCGCTATTGGCCGCCTTGCGGCCTAGCGGCCAATCAGGAGCCGCTAGGCCGCAAGGCGGCCAATAGCGGCATTTGGGAGGCGGAGCCGCACGATGTACACAAACACTGTGCGGCTCTCTGTCCGGCTGGTTTCGGGTGTCGGTTTGTTTTTTTGCCAAGACCCTTACCTGGACTACGTCGCGCTGGGACAGGTGAGTATGGTTTCCTTCCACAGCTTCCTCCATGGATTTCGTCGGACTCCGGACGGGGACGCCATCGCCGACAGCGACGTCGACATGACGAAGGACGTCGACATGGATCCCGAAGACGACACAGGACTGCAGGACATCAGGACCAGGGCTACCTATGGGAAGAAGATAGGTAAGTATTAGTATGTGTGGGCTTTGTATGTATTAAAGTTTTATTTTAAGTATGTGTCAGTGTGTTTTATTGTACTATTTTTAATACTGTGGCACTACAAGACCCAGCGGGCCCTTTAATGCCCCGCAGGCTGGGACTTGTGGTTCTCCAAGTCCCAGCTTGCGGGGGAGGCTTGCTGGGACTCATAGTGCCCCAGTATTAGACAATAGTTTAATCTTTTTTTACACCATTTATCAGCTCGATGCCCACCGCCCAGGGGCATCGAGGACAGCACCAGGCTTCAGCCTGGTCAGGTAAGTCCTGGAGGGGGGGGACCCATTTTTTGGGGGGTCCCCACTCCCCCAGGGCCCCTGGCCAGGCTGACTGGTCGGTAGGGTTAATGCTTTGGCCGGGGGGACTTGTATAAAAAGTCTCCCCCCGGCTGTGGCATTACCCTGCTGGCTGGTTGTGCCTGGGGCTGGTTCTTGAAATATGGGGGACCCCTAGTCATTTTGTCCCCCGTATTTTGGGAACCAGCCCCGGACCTGGAGCCTGGGGCTGGTTGATAAAAATCGGGGAACCCCTATTTGTCGGGTTCCCTGATTTTTAATTACCGGCCCCGGCTCCTTCAGCCTGGTGCTGGTTTCGACTGTGGGGGGGACCCCACGCCGATTTTTTTATTTATTTATTTTTCTATTTTTTTTTACACCTTGCAGCCTGCACGGATCTGACTGATCCGTGCAGACTGCCTGTACGAATTCGTATTAGCGGCCGTATATATGGCCGCTAATACGAATGGTTACACCATCGGAGGGTTACAAAGCAGTCGTATCTGACTGCTTTGTAATTTCCCCTCCGGAACACGACTTTGCATATGACTGAAACAGTCGTATGCAGTCGGAGGGGAAATACCAATACGAAAAACTAGGTTTTTCATATTGGTAAATTTCCCCCTAAATGTCAAAAATAAGTGTATTTCTGGATACAAATACACCTATTTTTTACAAATTTCCTTTAGTAAAATTCCCCCTATGTGTAAGAGACAAGTACAGTATAAGGGGGTTACTATTGTGTTGCATGATTTGTATAAGGGGTATATGATGTGGTAAACTTAGGTGACCACATAAAAGGTGCTGAAATGTTGTCCAAGTTTCGGCTTTCAGTATTTTTTTTACTGATGACCCCACAAGTATCTTAGGACATCGGCATCCTGCGGGTGCAGCTTTGGAGGGCATCAGCCAAAATATCTCCCTGCATTTTTCCTATGCCTATACACAAATAGAGACACACCCATGAGCAGACCACCCAATCAGAACACTGGTCACGCCTCCCACATTATTAGGTGCTGGCCACAAACCCTATCTTTGCGCATAATAGGCCCTTGATAATTTTCAGCTCCAGGCCCATTTAGACCTTAATCTGGCTCTGCACTGGATACTGTATGGAATACAGTATTAATATTTATCAGTACAGATGGTCTATAGTACAGGCTGTTTCAAACATTTAAATAAGATAAGTGGTCAGGAAAAGGTTAAACATATAATAAATAAATATACAAACATAATAGAACCAGTACTGCACTTCCTAAGATCACATTCTCCCACCTCATGGTAAGTCTCCTGTCTCTTCCTCCTGGCAGCTGCTCTCTGGTCCAGTGCGATGTATGAGGGCTCAGATCCACACATACACATACAGTAATGTGGTAGTAGAAGCTGGTACACTGGGCATGTGCAACAGCTCTGCCCTGTCCCTTACACTGCATGATGTGGTGGCAGCTCTACTGATCAGATTATATACCAGTGCTATTGCTCTCATAATTTAAGGCACTACCCAAGAGGAGAGGGGTTTCCAGGCTACCAGAAACCACCCCCATGCACACACACACACATTTTCCTATGCTCCTATGGCCCGTCCCTTGATCCGCCCTGTCATTTTTTTAACCTTGGATTCAATTCTATTCTTGATTTTGCACACCATAATTCCACTTATGCATTACGTCACACACTGTAATGCCCATTAAACATTATACCACACAACATTATGCAACACACTGTGATGCCAATTACGCATTACTCAACACACCGTGATGCCCATTACACATTATGCTACACATTGTGATGCCCATTACACATTATGCCATACACTGATGCCCATTACACATTTTGCAACACACCGTGATGGCCATTACACATTACTCAACACACTGTAATGCCCATTACACATTATACCACACAACATTATGCAACACACTGTGATGCCAATTACACATTACTCAACACACCGTGATGCCCATTACACATTATGCTACACATTGTGATGCCCATTACACATTATGCCATACACTGATGCCCATTACACATTATGGTATCAAGTGGTGGTTCAGTTCCCGGACATTGTATGGGAGCGCCACCCGACCGGACTCCAGGCTTAATTACCGGATTGTCTGGAGTAATCCCGGCAGAAGTAGGAAGGTCAGAGCAGATAACTCAGAAGCCAGGTCAGGCCCAGACAGTCAGGAGCAGCAGCTGCAAGACTCACCGGAGGGCTCTTCGGAGTCCTTGGCTCAGAGTCAGCCTCACGCAGGCCAGGTGGAGCAGATGGGTTCAGGGCAGGAGCAGAGCCTATGGCTGCTAGAGCAGGGGCTCTGAGCTCAGCCATACCACAGTCAGGCCAGCCACAGGCTCACACAGGGCTGGAGTACTGCACTGGGGCAGCGGAGGGTTCAGGAGGACACACTGGGACAGCCTGGTGGTGTCACCCTGCCCTGGAGAGAACAGCAGTTTTGGAGGCAGGAGTGAAGGAGGCTGAGTAGGAGTGCACACTTTAAGAGACAGGTTGCAAATGGCAAAAGTGTCCGGTCACAGAAGCTGATTTCCGCACCTTTGAGAAGCGACAGCGCATGCGCTGGGCGCAGGAAACATCCAGACTGCACCTGCGGACTTATATGCAGGTTGCGCAGAAGAATACATATTGGGCGGCTATCTCTCGAGTACCAGTGGCACAGAATCTCAGCAGGGGCGCCTCCCTCAGTCAAGATGTGTCAGAGGCAGAGCAGCAGTGGCGGACTGACTTTTTTGATGGACAGTCTGGTCCATGTGCGGCTGCGCCTTCCTTACTGCCTGTTCCCGGACATTGAATAGACCGGGAACGCCACCTGTTTGGACTCAGGACACCGGTCTTAATTACTTGAATGTCTGGAGTAATCCTGGACAGGTGGTAACCCTAGCTCCTGGCTGCTCCACCTGTATGCTCTGCTGCTGCTGCACCTGACCCGGCGTGCAGGCTGTGCAGCGTGATAGTAAGAGGTCTTACTATCGCACCTGGCCTCCCTGTCGCACTCGTACATCACCGGTCTCCTCCCAGCCGCACCTGGCCTCCCTGTCGCATTTGTACATCACCAGTCTCCTCCCAGCTGCACATCGCCGCTCTCCCATGGTTGCCTTCCTGACCCTCTCCATGAGGGAGAAAATGCTCTGTTCCTGGACTTTCCTGGTAATGTATGATTGCCATCACCTGTGTGGAGCTAGGTAAAGAAAGGTGTCACCACAGGTGCTGGTAATCATACATTACCAGGGAAGTCCAGGAGCAGAGCATTGTGCCCTCCTGGAGAGGGGCATGCTGGGAGGTATGGATAATGTATGATTGCCATCACCTGTGTTGAGCCGGGTAATTGATTAGAAAGGTGTCACCACAGGTGCTGGTAATCATACATTACCAGGGAAGTCCAGGAGCATTGTGTTCTCCTGGAGAGGGGCATGCTGGGTGGTATGGATAATGTATGATTACCAGCACCTGTGGGGAGCTAGGTAACTGATAAGAAAGGTGTTTCACCACAGGTGCCGGCAATCATACATTACCAGGGAAGTCCAGGAGCAGAGCATTTTCTCCCTCATGTAGAGGCAACCCTGCGCTCTCCTCACTAGGCACTCCATCACTGCTGCTGTCCGCCCCGCTCCCAGGCGCCCGACAGTGTAAGTAAATGTGCAGGGCTGCTTATGTGGGTGGAGGGGCGTGTTTTTTTTTTTATTATGAATGCAATCCTGGGACTTGCACCCCTATCTGCTATGGACTCTTCAGCAGTGCCTTGTACTGGATGCTATCAGCCCCTTTGTGTGCTGTGCTGAACCCTGGGTGGGGGATGGCATGATGATTTAGGCCAGGCATGTCCAACATTGGCCCTCCAGATGGTTTGAAACTACACATCCCAGCATGCTTTGCAATAGTTTTAGCATTCTCTAATAGCAAAACTGTGGCAAAGCATGCTGGGATGTGTAGTTTCACAACATCTGGAGGGCCAACGTTGGACATGCCTGATTTAGGCTAAATAGCCAGAACCACATATTCACTACTAACTAGGGTGACCAACTCATCCCTTTAAACCGGGACACATATTAATTACAGAGGTTTTGTGGCTGGCTTTCACCTGGTTTTAAACTGCCACAGAACCTGTGTAATTAATATGTGTCCCGGATTAAAGGGATGAGTTGGTCACCCTACTACTAACCCTGAATTTAGCTGCTACCATTTATGGCAGACCAATGTTATACACAGGGTCGTAACTATCTTGTGTGAGCTGAGCCTGATTCTGGTTCAATCACAAAACCAAATTCTCTCTCTAATGGACTAGAGGGGGGTGGGGGGCATATGTAACAGGTGCAGAGAGAGTTATAAATGGGGGAGTTGCTCCATGTTGCACTGCAGGGGGGGGCAGATGTAACAGGTGCAGAGAGAGTTAGATATGGGGGAGTTGCTCCATGCTGCACTACAGGGGGGCAGATGTAATGTGCTGAGAGAGTAATTCTGTGTACACACTGCTGCAATTAGGCATGAAATCGCTGGCAAAATGGTCGCTCAGCGACCATATTGCCAGTGATTTAATGTGCAGCCAGCGATAAATGGCTGGGTGCGTGCTCCCGCGGCCAGCCCTTCATGGTCGCTGGTCGCAGGAGCTTGCTCCTCCGATTCTGCCTAAAAATTGCTGGTCGCTGGTGCACAAAGCACTGTGCACCAGCAACCAGCGATATCTAGCCTCCAGCGCCGGCCGGGACCCGCCCACCCGCCGCGTCATAGTGTGTCACACGGCCCCCCCTGCTTCCTCCTCCGTCCCTGCCCGCGCATACAGCACAGAAGCTGCTGCGCAAATCTCCCCCCCACTGTGCCAGCACCCACACCTCCTGCGCGCCCCACAGCCGCACTAGCCAGTAAGTGCATAGGCTGTCTTTAGAGGGCATTGGTGTTGGGCAGCATGATTATGTTCATGCTGCCCATCGATGGTGATTTGCACCATCGGTGGGCAGCATGAGCATTACCATGCTGCCCCACACCAATAGTATGTGACAACCAAAAAAATGAAGGGGGCATTGGTGTCGGGCAGCATGATTATGTTCATGCTGCCAATCGATGGTGATTTGCACCATCGGTGGGCAGCATGAGCATTACCATGCTGCCCCACACCAATAGTATGTGGGCTCAATATAAATTAAGGGGGCATTACTGTCGGGGTGGCAGGGGCCGCACGGCCGTCTTGTGCCCCCACACCCCTGGCAGGAACGGGGCACTAGCGGCTGCTGCCGCTAGATTATCCTGCTCCTACAAAGATGACCCCTGCTACATCTGTATATACACCATATACACTTTTATTCCCTTCCAGAAGGACTTCCCACAACCCATGTCAATCATAAATGAATTTAAATAGAGGGTAAAAAAAATCTAGTCAAAATTGCTGGTCCCTCTGAAAAACTGGACACTGAGCAATATATTGCTGAGAAATATATTGCTGAGATATATTGCAAGTACACTGAGCAATATATTACTCAGCAATATATTGCAAGCAATATATTGCTAGCAATATATCTCCCCCGTGTGTACACAGCATAAGATTTGGCAAAGTTATTTTGATTCTCTGCTGGGTAAATACTGGCTGCAATATATACCCCTTTCAGACATGCTACCAGGATTTTAAATCCGGTTCAGTTCCAGGTTTTTAAACGCCCGGCTCCATTGCAGGTGTGCAGGACCCGGGATTTTAGTCAACTAAAATCCTGAATAGAACCATTCATGTCGCTAGTCCCGGGATAATGCACGTCAATGTGAAAAATTCTGGAATTTTGGGGTATGTCTGAAAGGGGTTTTAGATATCAGTTAGAAGTACAAACCACATCCAAATCTCTCTCTCTCTCTCTCTGCACATGTTACATCTGCCTCACCTGCAGTACAGCATTGTCCTTTCAGGAGAGAATTAGCTTTTGCGAGTGAACCAAAATCAGGCCCATGGTGCAGGGCTCTACACACCCTGCATCTGGCTAACATGGTGCCTGGAACTAGGGCAGTCTGAACAGAAGTCTAACAATGCACTGGGAAACTAAGCTAAGCTAAAGGAAAAATATCTACAGTATCTATTTAACTACCTACTGTATATCTTACCCCTTCTGAGATTACATACCCTGCATCTGGCTGTCAGCCTTTCACAAATCAGCATGCTGACATATATTTACGGGTGTGGTATAGCTGACAGACACAGTCTAGTCAGACAGTTAATAGGTAGACACCAAAAGTTAGACATGCATTAGTCAGACATTGACAAAAGTTAGACATGCATGATTAGACCAAGATTGACGAAAGTTAGACATGCATCAGTCAGACATAGACAAAAGTTAGACATGCATTAGTCAGACATTGACAAAAGTTAGACATGCATCAGTCAGACATAGACAAAAGTTAGACATGCATTAGTCAGACATTGACAAAAGTTAGACATGCATTATTCAGACATTGACAAAAGTTAGACATGCATTAGTTAGACATTGACAAAAGTTAGACATGCATTAGTCACACATTGACAAAATTAGAAATGCATGATTAGTCAGACATTGACGAAAGTTAGACATGCATTAGTCAGACATTGACACAAGTTAGACATGCATTAGTCAGACATTGACAAAAAATAGACATGCATTAGTCAGACATTGACAAAAGTTAGACATCCATTATTCAGACATTGATAACAGTTAGACATGCATTATTCAGACATTGATAACAGTTAGACATGCATTAGTCAGGCATAGACAAAAGTTAGACATGCATTAGTCAGACATTGACAACAGTTAGACATGCATTAGTCAGACATTGACAAAAGTTAGACATGCATGATTAGTCAGAGATTGTCAAAAGTTAGACATGCATTAGTCAGACATTGACAAAAGTTAGACATGCATTAGTCAGACATTGACAATAGTTAGACATGCATTAGTCAGACATTGACAAAAGTTAGACATGCATTAGTCAGACATTGACAAAAGTTAGACATGCATTAGTCAGACATTGACAAAATTAGAAATGCATGATTAGTCAGACATTGACGAAAGTTAGACATGCATTAGTCAGACATTGACACAAGTTAGACATGCATTAATCAGACATTGACAAAAAATAGACATGCATTAGTCAGACATTGACAAAAGTTAGACATCCATTATTCAGACATTGATAACAGTTAGACATGCATTATTCAGACATTGATCAAAGTTAGACATGCATTAGTCAGGCATAGACAAAAGTTAGACATGCATTAGTCAGACATTGACAACAGTTAGACATGCATTAGTCAGACATTGACAAAAGTTAGACATGCATGATTAGTCAGAGATTGTCAAAAGTTAGACATGCATTAGTCAGACATTGACAAAAGTTAGACATGCATTAGTCAGACATTGACAATAGTTAGACATGCATTAGTCAGACATTGACAAAAGTTAGACATGCATTAGTTAGACATTGACAAAAGTTAGACATGCATTAGTCAGACATGGACAAAATTAGAAATGCATGATTAGTCAGACATTGACGAAAGTTAGACATGCATTAGTCAGACATTGACACAAGTTAGACATGCATTAGTCAGACATTGACAAACGTTAGACATGCATTAGTCGGACATTGACAAACGTTAGACATGCATTAGTCAGACATTGACAAAAGTTAGACATGCATGATTAGTCAGACATTGACGAAAGTTAGGCATGCATTAGCCAGACATTGACATTAGTTAGACAAGCATTAGTCAGACATTGACAAAAGTTAGACATGCATTAGTCAGACATTGACAATAGTTAGACATGCATTAGTCAGACATTGACAAAAGTTAGACATGTATTAGTCAGACATTGACACAAGTTAGAAATGCATTAGTCAGACATTGACAAAACTAACAACACAAGTAAAATGTCATGAAAAATCAATATGTGTACATGGAGAACGTATAAGTTTGGTTATGGTATACTACATCTACAATGTCAAAGTCTACAGTCATATAGTCCACCACTAATGGTCGATTGTCAAATGTTCGACATGGTCTTAAGGTCAACAATCAAAAAGTCGACAGGGTGCAAGGGTCGACAGTGAAAAGGTCAACAGGGTCCAATGGTCAACAGTGAAAGGATCGACAGGGTTCAAAGGTCGGCAGGGTCCAAAGTTCAGCAGGGTCAAAAGTTCAGCAGGGTCCAAAGGTTGGCAGGGTTAGTAGAACGACAGCCAAAATGTTGACATGGTCAAAAGGCCGACATGAGTTTTTCTGTTTTTTTTTCTACAGTATGTCGACAGTGTACCGCATCCCCTCGTATGGCTCACTACACTCGCCATGCTTCGGCTTGGTGCCTCGCTGCACTCAGCACACTATTATATTCTCCCTCCACGCCGTAGTGGATGATAGGGCATGAAATACCGCCTGTCGGCACATGTTGGCTCAAAATTTTGTAAAATGCACGTCTACCTTTTTTTATGTCGAACTTTTGACTATGTTGACCTATTGACCATGTTGACATTCTGGCTATCCACCTATTCACCCTGTCAACCTATTGTCTGTTGACCTTTGGACCCTGATTTTCCGACTGAAGTTGTCAATGTTGTACACCTGTAGGAGGATATTGATGTAGCTGGCACTGAGGAGGGGGTTGACAAGGAGGATGCTGCTGATGGTGATGTAGTTTAAATGTAGTGGTTTGCTTAAATGAGTCACCATGCCTGGACAGAAGACCAAAAAATTGGTCTGGAATTATTTTTATCCAGATCCGGGCAACAGTTGTTTCACCATATGTAGCTTATGTAATGCTGCCATAGACAGGGGTAAGGCCGTTGGCCACCTAGGGACATCCTCACTTATACGTCACATGAAGTTCGTTCATATGTCACTGTTAAGTTCAGAAACTGGGGCTAGGACCATCAGCAGTCCAGGGACACCTAAATCCATTGGTCCTGTTGTATCCAAGTACCTGGAAACCACACCAGCAAGTCACTCCTCGTCAATTTCCTCCTCCATCCAGATCAGAGGTAGTCCTGCAGCCCATGTCACCGGCATGACTGACTCCTCTTCTATCCGAGATTCCTATGGAAGATCCTGCAGTGCTATGTCTACTGCTGCCGCTGCTGATGTGGCTGTCTGGAGTTGTTTATCATTCCAGTACTGGGGCAGTACGGATGGTGTAATGGTTAGCATTACTGCCTCACAGCACTGAGGATGTGGGTTCTATTCCCACCATGGCTCTAACTGTGTGGAGTTTGTATATTATCCCTATGCTTGTGTGGGTTCATTCAGGTACTCCGGTTTCCTCCCACAATCCAAAAATATAGTGGTCGTCAGTTAGCCAATTGGCTTACAACAATATTAACCCTAGAATGTCTGTGTGCATGTACATGTGGTAGGGAATATAGATTGTAAGCTCCTCTGGGGCAGGGACTGATGTGAATGTTCAAATATTCTCTGTAAAGCGCTGCAGAATATGTGTGCGCTATATAAGAAACTCTTAATGAATAAATAATTCCCAGACAGGAAGTCGGAACCCCGCTACATCTTTCATTAAGCAATTGACTGTCCAACAGTCATTTGTGATGAGGATGAAGTACGACAGCGGTCTTCCTATGCCAAAGCGGATATCACCTTGCTATGTTATTGTTAGACATGGGTCTGGTGTCCGCCATCAGTGGAGTCGGATTTAGACGGTTGACTGATGTATTGAGACCCTGGTACCAAATTGCATCTAGTTTCTACTTCACTAGGCAGGCGATACCCAGGGTGTAAAGAGACGTCCGAAAAAGTGTCCCCAGTTATACCCACTTAACCATGGACATCTGGACAAGTGGATCAGAGCAAACTAAGGACTATATGACTGTGACAGCCCACTAAGTAGATGTATCGCCTTCCGCAGCAGCAGCATCTCCTGCACGTCAGCTCCTTCCAAGGCAGGCTAAGCTATGTATCACCGGTTTCAGGAAGAGGCACAATGCCAACAACCTCTTAGAGAAACTGCGGGAAATCATCTCACAGTGGCTTACCCCCCCCCCCCCCTTAGACTCTCCTGAGGATTAATGGTGCCAGACAATGTCAGTAACATGGTGTGGTCATTAAATATGGGCAATTTCCAACATGTGCCATGTTTTGCCCACACAATAAATTTGGTGGTGCAGTATTTTCTTAAAAGTGACAGGGGTGTGCAGGAGATGCTTGCAGTGGCCCACAAAATTGCGGGACACTATCACCATTCTGCCACTGCCTGGCAAAAGGCTGGAGCGGCAGCAAAAACTCCTCAACCTACCCTGCCATCACCTCAAACAAGAGGTGGTGATGCGCTGGAACTCCACCCTCTATATGCTGCATAGGATGGAGGAGCAGCAAATGGCCATCCAAGCCTACACGGCCACCTAAGACATAGGCAGAGGAGCGGAGATGCACCTGACTCAAGCGCAGTGGAGGCTGATTTCTGTGTTGTGCAAGGTTCTCCATCCATTTGAACTAGCCACAAGTGAAGTCAGTTCCGACACTGCCAGCTTGAGTCAGATGATTCCCCTGATCAGGCTGTTGTAGAAGCAGCTGGAGAAAGAGAAGGAGGAGCTAAAGCTTTGCAGGGGTTTTACCGCATTTTGATATGCAGGAAAACCCAAACACCCGTTTGCCACCCTGCCGCCCACAATCACCTGCCTGCCACTCGCTACAGACGAGCGGTGATGTCATCAAGTCGCATTCCGACGGCTCCCTCTGTCCGGCCACAGAATACTGCTTTTAAGGGTAAGACAGGGAAAGTGCTTGGCCGGGACTATACTTTCTCCAAAAGGAGTGCAAGCATGGTTCATTATTAACCAAACTTTTCTAACAGGTGTCACTCACTCAGTTATTATTATTATTATTATTATTATTATTATTATTATTATTATTATTATTATTATATTTTTTATATATTGTATATTTGAAAACCCCTTCTACAAAAGACCTGCTCATATCACGCTAGCGCGGAACATACACATATTCTAGTTATAGAAGGTTATTCTAGTTGATACGCAAAGCTACAAATATCCCAGCTTTGTGAGTCCTCTAAATGCTGCCCGCTGCCCCTAAAGCTGCCCGCTCCCACTCGCACGCTGAATATCCCCGCATGCATGCAAATGGATGTTAAGCATAAACATCCATGTGCAGCCTGGGCGAAATTCTTCAGCGCTCGCAGATCTAAGACACCTCTACGGGCACCCTGTACAGGAACAGGGAGGGCAGCTGACAGCCACTGACATCTGTTTACCCCACCCCCGCACCCGTGTCATCTGCGATGGGAATGTCCAGAATTTTCATGGGAACGCTCATGGCCCCACGCACCCCCCAACCACACCTCTGTGTGAGCGGCTGGTGAATAATCAATTTATGTGCATGTGCTAAACATCGCTCGCAGGAGAGCAATCAAACCAGAAAAACCTCCATGATGTTGACAAGCTTAAAATTTTAACATCATACATGTCGACCTCTGGAAAATGTTGACATTGGCATTAGGGTTGCGGTTAAGCATAAATTTAGAAAAAGAGTTAGGGTAAGGATTAGAGGTTAGAGGTTAGAGTTACGATGAGGATTAGAGGTTAGAGTTCGGGTGAGGGTTAGAGGTTAGAGTTATGGATTAGAGTTGGGGTGTAGATTAGAGGTTAGAGTTATGGATTAGAGTGAGGGTGTGGATTAGAAATTAGAGTTATGCATCAGAGTTAGGGTCTGGATTAGATATTAAAGTTATATATTAGAGTAAGGGTGTGTATTAGAGGTTAGAGTTATAGATTAGAGTTAGGGTGTAGATGAGAGGATAGAGTTATGGATTAGAGTTAGGGTGTAGATTAGAGGTTAGAGTTATAGATTAGAGTTAGTGTGTGGATTAGAGGTTAGAGTTATGGATTAGAGTTGGGGTGTGGATTAGACATTAGAGCTATGCATTAGAGTTAGCATGTGGATTAGTGGTTAGAGTTATAGATTAGAGTTAGGGTGAGGATTAGAGATTAGAGTTATGCATTAGAGTTAGGGTGTGGATTAGAGATTAAAGTTGTATATTAGAGAAAGGGTGTGGATTAGAAATAAAATTTATGGATTAGAGTTAGGATGTGGAATAGAGATTAAAGTTGTATATTAGAGAAAGGGTCTGGATTAGAGATTATAGTTATAGATTAGAGTTAGGGTGAGGATTAGAGATTAGAGTTATGCATTACAGTTAGGATGTGGATTAGAGGTTAAAGTTATATATTAGAGAAAGGGTGTGGATTAGAGATTAGAGTTATAGATTAGAGTTAGGGTGTGGATTATAGTTTGGGTGTGAATTAGAGGCTAACATTATGGATTAGAGTTAGGGTGTGGATTTGAGGTTAGAGTTATGGTTTAGAGTTAGGGTGTAGATTAGAGGTTAGAGTTAGGATATGGATTAGAGTTAGGATATGTATTAGAGTTAGGGTGTGGATTAGATTTTAGAGTTATAGATTATAGTAAGGATGTAGATTAGATGTTTGGCTTGTGGTTTAGAGATTAGAGTTAGGGTGTGGTTTAGAGATTAGAGTTATGCATTAGAGTTAGGGTGTGGATTAGTGGTTATAGTTAAATATTAGAGTGAGGGTGTGGATTAGAGATTAGTTATGGATTAGAGTTGGGGTGTGGATTATAGGTTAAAATTATATATTAGAGTAAGGGTGTGGATTAGAGGTCAGAGTTATAGATTAGAGTTAGGGTTTGGATAATAGTTTGGGTCTGGATTAGAGGCTAACATTATGGATTAGAGTTAGGGTGTGGATTTGAGGTTAGAGTTATGGATTAGAGTTAGGATATGGATTAGAGTTAGGGTGTGGATCTAAATTAGGGTGTGGATTAGAGGTTAGAGTTATGGATTAGAGTTTGAGTGTGGATAAAATGTTTGAGATATGCATTAGAGTTGGGGTGTGGATTTGAGGTTAGAGTTATGGATTAGAGTTAGGATATGGATTAGAGTTAGGGTGTGGATCAGAGTTAGGGTGTGGATTAGAGATTAGAGTTATAGATTATAGTTAGGATGTAGATTAGAGGTTAGAGGTAGGGTGTGGTTTAGAGATTAGAGTTAGGGTGTGGATTAGAGGTTCAATTTATGGATTATAATTAGGATGTGGATTAGAGGTTAAAGTTATATATTAGAGTTAGGGTGTGGATTATGCTTTGGGTGTGGATTAGAGGCTAACATTATGGATTAGAGTTAGGGTGTGGATTTGAGGTTAGAGTTATGGATTAGAGTTAGGATATGGATTAGAGTTAGGGTGTGGATCAGAGTTAGGGTGTGGATTAGAGGTTAGAGTTATTGAATAGAGTTAGGGTGTGGTTTAGAGGTTAAAGTTATGGATTAGAGTTTGAGTGTGGATAAGACGTTTGAGATATGCATTAGAGTTGGGGTGTGGAATAGAGGTTAGAGTTATGAATTGGAGTTAGGGTCTGGATTAGAGGCTATCATTATGGATTAGATGTAGGGTGTGGATTAGAAATTAGAGTTATAGATTAGAGTTAGGGTGTGGATTATAGTTTGGGTGTGGATTAGAGGCTAACATTACGGATTGGAGTTAGGGTGGGGATTTGAGGTTAGAGCTATGGATTAGAGTTAGGATATGGATTAGAGTTAGGGTGTGGATCAGAATTAGGGTGTGGATTAGAGGTTAGAGTTATAGATTATAGTTAGGATGTAGATTAGAGGTTAGAGTTAGGGTGTGGTTTAGAGGTTAGAGTTAGGGTTTGGATTAGAGGTTACATTTATGGATTAGAGTTAGGATGTGGATTAGAGGTTAAAGTTATAGATTATAGTAAGGATGTAGATTAGAGGTTTGAGGTAGGGTGTGGTTTAGAGATTAGAGTTAGGGTGTGGATTAGAGGTTAGATTTATGGATTAGAGTTAGGATGTGGATTAGAGGTTAAAATTATATATTAGAGTAACGGTGTGGATTAGAGGTTAGAGTTATAGATTAGAGTTAGGTTGTGGATTATAGTTTGGGTGTGGATTTGAGGTTAGAGTTATGGATTAGAGTTAGGATATGGATTAGAGTTAGGGTGTGGATCAGAGTTAGGGTGTGGATTAGAGGTTAGAGTTATTGAATAGAGTTAGGATGTGGTTTAGAGGTTAGAGTTATGGATTAGCATCTGGGTGTGGATAAAATGTTTGATATATGCATTAGAGTTGGGGTGTGGATTAGAGGTTAGAGTTATGGATTGGAGTTAGGGTCTGGATTAGTGGCTAACATTATGGATTAGATGTAGGGTGTGGATTAGAAATTAGAGTTATTGATTAGAGTTAGGGAGTGGATTAGAGGTTAGAGTTATGTATTAGAGTTAGGGTGTATTTTAGAGGTTAAAGTTATATATAAGAGTAAGTGTGTAGATTAGATGTTAGAGTTATGGATTAGGGTGTGTATTAGAGGTTAGAGTTATGGATTAGAGTTAGGGTGTGGATTCGAGGTTAAAGTTATATATAAAAGTAAGTGTGTATATTAGAGGTTAGAGTTATGGATTAGGGTGTGGATTAGAGGTTAGAGTTATGGATTAGAGTTAGGATGTAGACTAGAGGTTAGAGCAGGGCTGGGCAATTGCGGCCCTCCAGATGTTGATGAACTACACATCACAGGATGCTTTGCATTAGTTTTGATAAGTGGCCATGCTGAAACTGATGCAAGGCATGCTGGGATGTGAAGTTCATCAACATCTGGAGGGCCGCAATTGCCCAGCCCTGGGTTAGAGTTATAGATTAAAGTTAGGGTGTAGATTAGAGGTTAGATTTATAGATTAGAGTTAAGGTGTGGATTAGAGGTTAGAGTTATGGATGAGAGTTAGGGTGAGGATTAGAGATTAGAGTTATGCATTACAGTTAGGGTGTGGATTAGAGATTAAAGTTGTATATTAGAGAAAGGGTGTGGATTAGAGATAAGAGTTATGGATTAGAGTTAGGATGTGGAATAGAGATTCAAGTTGTATATTATAGAAAGGGTGTGGATTAGAGATTAGAGTTATAGATGAGAGTTAGGGTGAGGATTAGAGATTACAGTTATGCATTAGAGTTAGGATGTGGATTAGAGGTTAAAGTTACATATTAGAGAAAGGGTGTGGATTAGAGATTAGAGTTATAGATTACAGTTAGGGTGTGGATTATAGTTTGGGTGTGAATTAGAGGCTAACATTATGGATTAGAGTTAGGGTGTGGATTTGACGTTAGAGTTATGGATTAGAGTTAGGGTGTAGATTAGAGATTAGGGTTAGGATATGGATTAGAGTTAGGATATGTATTAGAGTTAGGTTGTGTATTAGAGGTTAGAGTTATAGATTATAGTTAGGATGTAGATTAGAGGTTAGAGTTAGGGTGTGGTTTAGAGATGAGAGTTATGCATTAGAGTTAGGGTGTGGATTAGAGGTTATAGTTATATATTAGAGTGAGGGTGTGGATTAGAGATTAGAGTTATGGATTAGAGTTAGGGTGTGGATTAGAGGTTAAAATTATATATTAGACTAAGGGTGTGGATTAGAGGTTAGAGTTAAAGATTAGAGTTAGGGTGTGAATTATAGTTTGGGAGTGGATTAGAGGCTAACATTATGGTTTAGAGTTAGGGTGTAGATTTGAGGTTAGAGTTATGGATTAGAGTTAGGATATGGATTAGAGTTAGGGTGTGGATCAGAGTTAGGGTGTGGATTAGATGTTAGAGTTATTGAATAGAGTTAGGGTGTGGTTTAGAGTTTAGAGTTATGGATTAGAGTTTGAGTGTGGATAAGACGTTTGAGATATGCATTAGAGTTGGGGGTGTGGATTAGAGGTTAGAGTTATGAATTGGAGTTAGGGTCTGGATTAGAGGCTAACATTATGGATTAGATGTAGGGTGTGGATTAGAAATTAGAGTTATTGATTAGAGTTAGGGAGTGGATTAGAGGTTAGAGTAATAGATTATCGTTAGGGTGTGGATTATAGTTTGGGTGTGGATTAGAGGCTAACATTACGGATTGGAGTTAGGGTGTGGATTTGAGGTTCGAATTATGGATTAGAGTTAGGATATGGATTAGAGTTAGGGTGTGGATCAGATTTAGGGTGTGGATTAGAGGTTAGAGTTATAGATTATAGTTAGGATGTAGATTAGAGGTTAGAGTTAGGGTGTGGTTTAGAGGTTAGAGTTAGGGTGTGGATTAGAGGTTACATTTATGGATTAGAGTTAGGATGTGGATTAGAGGTTAAAGTTATATATTAGAGTAAGGGTGTGGATTAGAGGTTAGAGTTATAGATTAGAGTTAGGGTGTGGATTATAGTTTGGGTGTGGATTAGAGGCTAACATTACGGATTGGAGTTAGGGTGTGGATTTGAGGTTAGAGTTATGGATTAGAGTTAGGATATGGATTAGAGTTAGGGTGTTGATCAGAGTTAGGGTGTGGATTAGAGCTAAGAGTTATTGAATAGAGTTAGGATGTGGTTTAGAGGTTAGATTTATGGATTAGCGTCTGGGTGTGGATAAGATGTTTGAGATATGCATTAGAGTTGGGGTGTGGATTAGAGGTTAGAGTTATGGATTGGAGTTAGGGTCTGGATTAGTGGCTAACATTATGGATTAGATGTAGGGTGTGGATTAGAAATTAGAGTTATTGATTAGAGTTAGGGAGTGAATTAGAGGTTAGAGTTATGTATTAGAGTTAGGGTGTATTTTAGAGGTTAAAATTATATATAAGAGTAAGTGTGTAGATTAGAGGTTAGAGTTATGGATTAGGGTGTGGATTAGAGGTTAGAGATATGGATTAGAGTTTGGGTTAGCTAAGAATAATGTGAAGTATTTTTGACATGTCGTCATTCCAAATATTGATGCAGTCTCTTTTGGCATAATGGCCAAGATGTACTAAGCCTTACAGAAACACAAAATTATAAACCACCATCCAATCAATTCCCAACTGTCATTTTTTTAAATCCAGAGCATGGCAATTAGACCACCAGCCAATCAGCTACTGTCATTTTTAATCCCAGCCTATAGCATGGCAGTTGGAAGCCGATTCGCTGGTACTTATTGACTCTCACGTGGCTCTCCTCAATTATGTTGATCTGGCAGTCTGATCTGTTAATGGATTATCCTTGACTATTTTATCTCCTGGGTCCTCTGGGTCTCAGTCTGTAATGCAGCCACCACAGTACTTTGCATTTTCTTTAGTTTAGGACCAGTTTGTATGGGCCCCTAAAACCACTAATGGCCTGTTGAACATCAAATGCCAGAATGGCCAATGGCTTGATGGGCCTATCTAGGCATCTGAAGGTCTGGCTGAGCAGACCTACCTACTGGCTCTCTTCTTGACCAACATCATGAGACAGGGCAGTAGGGCCATGTCCCTGTGATACTGAAAATGTCTTTATTCTCTACCTTGTTCTACACAGATAAAGGCTAATGCTATATATTTACTGGTTGTTTATAGGAGACATTTTATTATTGAACAAGATCATTAAATGACATTCAGTTCATGCTTAATATAAGAAGATCAGGTTGTACCCATGACGTTATGATGAGAGATGGTCCATGTAATGTCCAGATGGTCACTCAGTCCCACAGATAATGCCGACGCTCTGTTCATACAACCTAACAATGGAGGCCTCACATACACTGCAAAACCTGGTGTATTGTTTTCTGATCAATGCTTTCTGAAAAATGAATGTGTCATGGAACCTACACAGACAATAGTCACACGGACACACACATTCACACACACACACATACGTCTTTTACATAAAGACTATAAAACAGCTCAACACTTTGCTTACAACGCATTCAGCTCAGGTTGTATATAAGCCTCCCATTCCCCTGTCCCCAGTACACTGTTGGTTTGGACACATTTGAATCTACAACATGGGAAAGGTAAGACTCATTAACCTTTTTATTGAAATATTTAAACTTTCATGTCCTATGTAAGGACTGAAGGAAAGAGAATCCATGTTTTGTACATTGCTGCATTTTAATAAGTAAAAAATAAATAAAAAATTATGAAAGATGATATTGCTGAGAGCTTAACAAAGACATTTGTTTGTTATGTATATCTAATGCATACTTACCTTTCTTCCTGGAAGCTGATGATTTTTGAATCAGTCTTATACAGTTCCGTAAGAATAGGCAGCTCACTCACATCTTGCCTGTTTCCTAGTGAAGGGGGCAGCATTGTTTGATAATCACCGGCAATTGTGGAGCTTCGGAAAAGGGGTGGGGCTTAATTGGGGGGGGGGTGCCCCTGAGTCTGACCATCAGAATATGAAGGATGACCCATAGAGAGGAATACTTGTTGAACTTAATGTAAATGGCATGTGTTAACCTTCTAAGACGCCACCTCCACACTTTAAAATGAGATTCTTTGAGAGTTAATATTAGAGTTTGGGTGGTGGTTAGAGCACTAAGCTAAAGTTTTGCCCCACCCGCACCATAGTCTGCATGGGCTCCTCTCTGGACTTCTCATGGATAGGAGACAAAAAAAGGTAATTAAGTATAAGATAATGGGTAAAATGAGGATCTGATACAGTAAGATGTATTCAGAAATAATTGCACTGTATTTGTTTGAGTTTTTTTTTAATTAATAAAGTTTTAAAATAAATTTAATATAAAAATAAATACATCTTTATGAACATTAACACACCTGGGGCAATATCCAGAATTATCTGCGGCTAACACAATGACTTAAGAAATGATTAAATGACACCACTGTATTTCTTCCCATAGATCATCTTTTACGAGGACAGGAACTTCCAGGGCCGCTCCTATGAGTGTAACTCCGAGTGCCCAGACATGTCCTCATACTTCAGGCGCTGTAACTCCATCCGTGTGGAGAGTGGAAACTGGATCCTGTACGAGCACCCCAACTACAGGGGACACCAGTACTTCCTGCATAGAGGGGAGTACCCCGACTTCCAGCAGTGGCTGGGCTACAATGACTCCATTAAGTCCTGTCGTCTGAGCCCACAGGTAATTATAAATATTCATGTACAATTAACTGAAATGTAGACTCCTCCATATACTGCTGGAAATTGAATTGGGTCTTTGCATAAAATATTGAATAAACCTGAAGTTTATGGTTAACTTATTGTATTGTGCTTTCCAATGGTAGGAACATATTTTAATTTGATGATACATTTTTTATACCAGCACCACGGCTCATTCAGAATCAGGATCTATGAGAAAGAAGACTTCCGAGGTCAGATGATGGAGTTCACAGAAGACTGTCCCAACGTCTATGAGAGGTTCCGCTACCAAGACATCCACTCTGCCAATGTACAAGACGGATACTGGATGTTCTATGAGGAGCCCAACTACCGGGGACGTCAGTACTACCTGAGATCAGGGGAGTTCCGGAGATACACTGATTGGGGAGCCACCAACCCCAGAATTGGTTCCTTCCGACGTGTCCACCATATGTATTAAAGCAAGCGAAAAATAAAACTGTTAATTATCTTCATTCTGAATATCACATTTCTTATTTATGTGTTTTATTTATATTTGTAAGTGTCATATCAGCCTAACTCTCCACCCAAACTGGTGACTACAGTGTGTCTATGTCTATGGGTGTGTAATCTTGTTTCCTTCATCTAGACTTTCCATTAGGACAGTTAACACTTGGTAGCATCTATGTGTCAGAAACACTTTTGCATGTAGCACCAGTAGGGTTCACATTGGGGTCTGTGATTGTCTAACAAAAAGGAATTGTTCATGAAATATTAAGTCTCAGTTTAAAATAAATGATTGACACTGTCAGGTCGATAGGGTGACACTGAATAGGGAGAGAGTCAATATAACACTAAAAAAGGGGAAGCCCACGTGGTGCTGACTGGTGCTGCAGAAATACTTTAAGGAACAATTTTTACAGTTGGTGCTTCATAAAGTATATGGGTATTGTAATGACATATAAAGACGTGTCGCATGGATACAAACATGAATGAATTAAATTGGTAAATACATTTGCTGATTATTGTCCTTTAAGTCAATTATGCAAATTCACAATCAGGAAAGGCAGGTGACCATACCCGGTTAGAGGATGAGGAGCTGCAGGTGTTGTGAACATGTAGAGGTTCTCCCGGTAAATTCCTGCACTGCACAGCTATGGTCTGGTGGCATCTGCTTTCTGCTCCTTGAGTCTTCTACCAGGGAAGGCTGCAGAGACCAAACGAAGCACCAACGTTTTTTGCAACACTCTCTACAGACCTTAAGGACAGCAAATGTAGTAATTCTACACCACATGGTTGACATTGATATGATTGACGTGGTCAAGTGGTCAGCACAATCAAATGGAGGATATGTGTACAGGTATTACAAATGGGACAAGCCAACTAGAATGTTATATTGAATATACTAAAGAAATAAAAATGAGACTCAGCAAACAATCCAATCCCCAGGACCTCATGGGATCCATCCTATTGTTCTAATGGAATTAAGGGAGGAATTAGCCAGTGCTCTGTACTAAATTTTCGATAACTCCTTTTCATCTGGTTAAGTGCCTAAAGACTGGCGGATAGCAGAGGTAGTACCAACATTCATAAAAGCCAACAGGGGCGACCCAGCAAATATAGACCCGTTAGCTTAGCATCAATAGTGGGTAAGTTATTTGAAGGAATTTTAAGGGATGGTATCCAAAATCATTTAGAGATGTATAGTATAATCAGTATTAAACTATTAGGGTTTGTAAAGATCACTCGTGCCAAACTAATTTAATAAGCTTTTATGAGGAAGTCAGCAACAGCCTAGACAGTGGAAACGCTGTAGACCTGGTCTTCCTGGATTTCGCTAAGGCTTTTGATACTTTGCCACATAAGAGGTTGATAAATAAAATGGAGGATTTGGGACTAGGGTTAAACATTTGTAAATGGGTAGGAAACTGGCTGCAGAATAGAGAACAGAGAGTGGTTGTGAACGGTGCAGTACCGGGTTGGATACCATTAACTAAGAGGAGTGCAACAGGGGTCGGTGCTAGGGCCCCTTTTATTTAATATATTCATTAACGATATTGGGGTGGAATTACTCAGTAAAATTTTCATCTTTGCTGATGATACAAAACTGAGCAGAGTAATTAGAACAATCAAGGTTCTCTATATGCCTCAGAGTAATCTTAATAATCTAGAAGAATGGGCAAAAAAATTGGAACATGAGATTCAATGTTGATAAATGCAAGGTAATGCATCTTGGGAGACATAACCAGTGTGCTAGGTATAATCTAAACGGGTGGAATTGTGTAAATCAGAACTGGAAAAGGATCTAGGAGTCCAAAAGTGGCCACAAACTAGGATGTATTGCTCAGTGTCATGTAGCAGCAAATAAGGCCAACAGGATACTAGCCTGTATAAGAAGGGGCATGGCGGCTAGGGATTCAAGTGTAATTATGCCACTGTACAAAGCATTGGTCAGACCACATCTAGAATATGGAGTACAATTCTGGATCCCACAATACAAAAAGACATCAAAGAACTGGAAAAAGTCCAAAGAAGAGCAACAAAGCTAATAAAGGGGTTGGAGAAATTAAACTATGAGGAGAGATTGGACAAATTGGGATTCTTTAAAGTAGAAAAGAGACATTTAAGGGGAGACATGCTTAACATGTACAGATATATCAGGGACAATATAGGGAACTGTCAGGCACCCTCTTTTCTTTGAAGAAGGAACCTAGGACTCGTGGGCATGCATTAGAGGAAAGAAGATTCCGTACCCTTAGAAGGCAAAACTTTTTATGGTCATTGCAACTAAGTTGTGGAACTCTCTTCCTGGAGTGGTGGTGTCGGTAGATGGAGAGGTGGTGTCGGCGGACACAGTAGATACATTTAACATAAGGTTGAGCAAACATCTATTGGGTAAAACCATCCAGGGGTACAAATAACAATCATAATCTGTATAAAATGAAATCAGAATACACATCTTATATAAACAGATGTAGAAAAAAAATCATACACTCTACACAAAGGTCGAACTATGTAAATAGGGCCCTTATTCTGATCGGTGCGGATATTCCCGCATTCTTACGGAGCGGTCCGCACGCCACGGTGTTCTGCCGCGTGCGGCCATCGTCCGTAGAAACGCCCACGGGTCCTCCGCATTCGGACGGACTCACTCTTTAAGAACAGGGCGTGTTTACGGACGACATACAAACCATGCGTGTGCGGGAGAAACACTCCGATTCTGCACGGTATTACAGAGTATTACAGAGTATGCTCGGGAATACCGCATCCGAACGGGAGCCAAGCGGTGCTACCGCCCGTAAGCGGAGTATTTACGCCAAACAACCCACTATTATGTATCTTCTGCAATACATCACATGACCCACTTATTCAATTACCTATCCTCATAAAAAACTGCTTATTTGGAATTGGAATCAATTAGATGCCAATATATCCTTACAAGCATGCCTAACACATGCATTGCACACATTAACCCTTACAGCAATTTAAGTGCAATGGTTTGTATTAGACCCTGTGTAAAAGATTCTAAACAATCTACACATATACTGTTTAATGTGCAAATAAAACCAACAACTGTGAACTTGCATAAACCATTTATTAGAATCCAAAATTAACATTTAAATAAAAAAATATAAAATAATACATTAGATAAGTAGATCTCGCAGGTCCTGCAGATCGGCTAGTAATAGCCGCAAATGGTGCTCTGCCCGCAGGAGGGCCCCACGAACCCCCTCATCTGCCGGTGTGGTGTCATCTGTGGGCATGTCAAAGGGGCAAAAATTAGTCATGATATTCATGCATACATTTCACATACTGCGACATAAATTGCACAAATGCTAGGTGACATGTGTATATATATATATATATCTATGTAGAGAGATAGAGACACACATAGATAAATAGATATGACACATACATATCTACATACATACAAACTTATTTACTACATACTGTGTTTTTTTCCCTCTACCCTTTACTCTGCAGAAGACATAACAGTCATAGTGTTTCTTCTCAGTCACAACCCACCCATGACTAACCAATGACAAGCATGTCATGGCCTCCGTCAATAAGAACTTGTCACAATCTCCTCAGTCTAAGTTCAGTGATGGTTCGTGGCATGGGAGTTATGCAAATGTCAGGAATGCACAGTACACATCCTCAAAATCATAATTCACTCTAAACCAACCTACAATTCTGTGAGGGCAAAAAAACAATCTGAACTACAGGGGGTGTTTAGGTAGAGGAGGCTCCTGGGACACTGGCAACTTGTGACTCCATTCCAAGGTAGGCCGGGCCATACTCCATTTATAGCATACATCCTATAGTTTATAAATAACATTCACCAACAATATAGATTCCACTATTTGATGGGTCATAATCAACGCTTGCAGCAGGTGAATTTAATCCACAAATGATCCACTCATCCCTTTACTCCAGGATCCTGTTTAGCTACAACGGTTATGTGGCAGTCAAAATGGAGCTCCAAGCCATCCCACAAACCTGTGTAATTCAGAGGTGTCCTGGATGAAAGGGATGCCTTGGACACCCCATCTAACCCGTACCTGTATCTGTAGCTACCCACTTTGGGGTCTGTATTAATAGGATTGTACCAAAAGTTTTAATCACCAGTGCTACATAACAAATACCAGTACAACTACTTCATGAATGATGCATTATGTAAACATACCGATCTGATGGGACTCCGGGGCCTGACACGCCTCCTCCCCCTCGGATTCGGACACCTCTGGGGCAACCGTGGCCTCCTCAGCCCCCTCCTCCGCCAGCTCCTCCGCCACCATCACCTCGTCCACCTCCTCCGCCACAACCACCTCCTCCACCACCACCACCTCGTCCACCTCCTCCGCCACAACCACCTCCTCCACCACCACCACCTCCTCCACCTCCTCCTCCGCCACCAACACCTCCTCCTCTGCCACCAACTCCTCTTCCACCTCCTCCACCACCACCTCCTCAGGCACCTCCTCCTCCTCCACCACCTCCTCCACCATCTCCTCCACCTCCTCCACCATCTCCTCCACTTGCTCCTCCACCATTTCCTCCTCCTCCTCCACTTGCTCCTCCTCCACCCTTGCCGCCACCTCCTCCTCAGGCTCTTGGCCCTCCTCCTCGGCCAGGGCTGCCTCGGCCTCTTCACGTGCCTGTCGGGCTCGGGCTCGTGCTGTGTGTTAGAAAAAAAAATCATGGTCAATGTCGGGTCATTGGGGCACATGTATTAATCCATAACAAGACATACATGGAAGGGTGATAATGATGGCAAACGATGCTGGAAAGTAGCTCCTTACTGTTAATGGACTCCAAAATGTGACATTTAAATTATTATGTGATTGTTAGTAATTTGTTCAAACATTACAACCCTGGCATTTATCAATGTGTAACACATATTAGATCTGGCACATTGTATGCATCAGAATCATCAATGCTATGTCATTACATATAAAAGCCACATGACTGCATGTTAACCAGGAAGAAGCACACATAACAGTCTATGGACTTTTAAACCCATGGACACCCACTTATCATGAGACACATTTTATTGTTTCTATATGCTATGTTGTAAGTGCGAAATTTCATAGCTAAAATACTCACACTCAGCTATTTTGCCCCTAATTTGCTGTAACAGCTGGGGCTGGCGCCTGCGGAGGTCCGACCACCGCCTCTCGAGCTGCCCGATGGTCCTCCGCACCCTAATGCGGGCGTAAATCCTGCGGCCTGCCGCAGCATAGGCCCGGCGCTTATGTCTATTGCTGATAAAGGGCCCCGCACGGCCCAGCCTTGTCTCCATGACGGAGACCAGAACCCTCAGCTCCGCAGGAGAAAACGGGTCTGCCCTTCGTGTCTCCGCCATGTTAACAATGGCATCAATCAACCAATCAGGTGGTGGCATTGGTTTATCACAGTTATTTGTGTTAATAACTTTATTGTTCATCTTTACATGAACAGCGTCTCTGCGCCAACACAAATGGTGACAAATTCGCATGCCTTCAAAACAGTAGTGCTGATGTATGTTAATGAACAAATCTGATATATATAAAACACAGTGTGTATGCACTTAGCAAATCCAATGACGCCTCGCTCCGCCAAGCAACACGTGCTATAGCTTAGCAACGCATAGCTGTACTTAGCATTACTTACTCTATGCATCTATGTGTATGCGTACATTTATGTTTAAAAGACACATACACATACTTGCAGGTATCCTGAGTCCAGCATTATACACCAGCGCTGCCTGCCTGGCTGCCTGGCTGGCTGGCTGCCTGCCTGCCTGCCTGCCTGGGTGCCTGCCTGCCTGCCTGCCTGGGTGCCTGCCTGCCTGCCTGCCTGCTCCTCGAAATGTTTAAACATGTTAATAAATTAAAATATCATATATATATATATATATATATATATCTGCAAACAAATCATACATCAACACAGGAAAAAATCCCCAACACATTAGAGAATAAATCAATGTACTCACCAGTCATCAGGGATAGTATCAACTACAATAATGAAGATATAACAAACACATAAGATCCCTTGTACAAGGTATAATAATGAGCACCTATATTGTACTTCCCCCCAAACTAAGCACATATGATAAATATCTACTATTTCTTTGCCATTAGGAGGGCAGGCTGGCTAATTGTCGTTTTGTAACACTGACAACTACCACACTGTACTTATTTGAAGGGGTGATTTTTACAACAATTGGTGTGTTCTGGTCAACTAGATAAAATGTACCTGAAGTATCTTTGCGCCACAGAGTCCCGCAGCTGGTATCCCCTCCGGCATTCAGGGGCGCGGGATGGGCGCATGGGCGGATCTTGCGGCTCAGATGGTACCTCCCACTCATCGAAGGGTATCTCACGCCGCACAGCAATGTTGTGGAAAAATATACACAGGCCCACGATCCTCGACACCATTTGAGGCGCATACTGTAAGTCACCACCAGTGCGGTGGAGCACTCTAAATCGACCCTTTAAAAGGCCAATTGAGCGCTCCACCACTTGCCTGGTGGCAACATGCGCCACATTGAATGCCTCCTGTGGGCCCGGTGCTGGGTAGCTGTACGGCGTAAGTAGCCAGGGCGTACATGGGTAACCGGAGTCACCCAGAACCCACGCATCACGGCCTTCCAGCTCTTGTAGTCTTTGCCATATCCCGGTTTGTCGGATGACATGAGAGTCATGGGCACTTCCGGGAAACTTCGAGTTGAAGGCGAGAATCTCCATGGATGGGCCACATACCACCATCACGTTCAGTGAGTGGAACAATTTGCGGTTCCTATATATCTTCTCACTTCGAGATGGAGGCACAAATGGTACATGGGTGCCATCCACAGCCCCTATCACATTAGGGAAGCCAGCAATTTGATGGAAGGCCTGCTGGCTTCTGCGCAGGGTCTCGGTGGCAAATGTCATGGCCATGAAGTGCCCCTTGCGCCTGAACATGGCCGACGTCACACGCCTCAGGATTCGGCAGAAGGCCGGCTGAGATATTCCAGCAAGTACTGCCACTACTTGTTGGAATGATCCTGAGGCGCAGAAATGCAACACCGCCAGCAGCTGTGTGTGAGGCGGAATTGCTGTCGTGATCCCGTGTAGAGGTTCCAGATCACTCTCAATTAACGAGAGCAGATCCAGAATTACATGTGGCGGTAACCGGTACCTAGTAAGTACCTCATCATCGGGCATAGCAAACAGAGTCACCCGTGTGCGATAGATTCTAGCACGTCCTGGCCTCCTTGGGCGACGAGTGGGGAGAGCCGCAAGTGCCCTTAGCCTCCTTTCCATGTCCCGCAGCATTGCTTCAGCAACCTATAAAGAAATGAACATAAATACTGATGCACCTATGCACATAATGGCCATATCCCACTACAAATAGATTTGTAGGCTTCAATACGTACAATAGATGGCCGCCCCGTAAAATCCCGAAGATCCATTTGACTCTATAATGATGTAACAATAATATGAACTCAATACACACCGTCCTAAACACACAGATGCTTACAACATCGAACTACTAAACACTACTTGAGTATCAAAGGTGTCTGCATTTGTTGCCGACATCATGTACTATGAGACATTCCAGCTATTGCTGGGACATGTTGTCCTGCAATAGATGAACACACACAGGTTTCAGACCTGTGAGTGAAATAGTGAACATGTGACATGTTGCAATAATGCTACAAAGACTTTGCTGGCCCAACAATCTGTAGTCAGTGAGGCAATGGTGCATACATTCATACACTTACATTGTTAATGGATAACATATCTACAAGGACCATGGAAGAGCTTACCTTAGACCCTGACAAGTCCAGATCTGGAGACAAATGATTCTAGCAGCAATTCACTATTTATAGGCCTGTCACATGTGTGGTCTATAACAGTAGTGATGAGTATTGCATGACTTGTGGGCTGGATTTTCTAAGGGATTGGGCTACTTTTAGCTTGCAATCAAACGCCACAATACCACAGTAGTCATGAACCAAATGTCATGTCATGCTAGCAAATAGCATGTGTATTGTGCGATAGTCACAGGTGTAGCAGAAGATTCTATGCAATGTTAGAATTGGTGACCAGTATTTCATGTCGAAGTTTCGCCAGGTTTTACACAATGGAATTTCCGCCACCGTATGCGGCGCGAAAAAACAGCGACGTACGCTCGTGCACGGAACGCAGCTGCCGCTGATGTCCGCCAAACAGGATACACAAACAGTATATAAAGGTGTATTAGAAGGTGACAATGTTGTTGCTAACATGTCTGGATCACAACCAGAGGTGGACCCAGACCTGCAGCAACTATTTGACCAGATGGACTCCAGCACCACCTATGTGCCACTGCACATGCAGCCAGTGGGTAATGAGGAGGCTGCTGGCCCTTCTACAGCAGGGCAACCTGCACCTGACCATTCTACAGCAGGGCAACCTACACCTGGCCCTTCTGCAGCAGGGCAACCTGCAGCTGGCTCATATGCACCATCAGCAGAATCTTTTGGAACACAACCGGGGACTTCACAAGATAGTACCATGGCCAGCACTTCAAGTGCAGCGACACGTGCCAGGGGGCGTGGCCATGGACGTGGCAAGGGGAGAGCGAGGGCAACAGAGGAACCAACTACAAGAAATAAGGCATATGAAGCACAGGAGCTTGCCATCCTGGTTCCCCGAGCACGTGATTGGATTGAGTGTCCATCGGAGAAGCTGACACACACACGCAGATGGAAGATTTGGGAACAGATAACGGCAGAGATTAATGAAGTAGCGCCACAAGTTCGTGAGACGGACCATGTGAAGAAGAGGCAAGTTGTTTTGTGATACATGTGCCCAGTAATAGACAAGTAATGATTGAATTCATGCTTAGATGGATTTTGCAAATGGCCCGTGAGGTTGTTACGATACACAGACATTATTGCCATGTTATTTAGTTGAGAGTTAGAGTATGGTGATTGTGAATGTGTATTGTAACGGTTGATATCATAGTTGCATGTAATGTTATCTTTTGGACATTAAGCACATGTCGTAATATGTAGCACAGAGCAATGGCTGCAACAGCAAACATCTGGAGTGACATGTATTAATATGTCAACTTACATTGCAGGTGGCAGGACTTCAAAACCAACCTGAAGAGGAAGATGACCAAGCGGTGGGAACACAGCCAGACATCTGGGGCCGGGCCCATGCCATCAGGGCTAGAGCTCACCCCCCTGGAGTTGATGGCCGAGAGCTGTATATCAGTTGAGGAGGTCAGGGGGGTGAGCACGATGGATAGCGAGGCCCCAGCTGAAGTGTTTGCGTCTTTTCTGGAAGGTAAATATTGGTCATGCCATAAGCTTGTGCAAGTAATTATCTTAGAATGTGTCCTAATTGTGTTTATCATTTTCCACAGACACCCCACTGCTTGGTGACGACTCTGGTCAGGAGGGGGAGGAGTCCGTGCCACCTGGCCCCAGTGGTAGGCCTGTGCAGCAGCAGCCATCGGCCCAAGCCGATTTGGCCAGGTTGGCCCAGATGCTTGGGGACATAAACCAGCAGGGAGAGTTGGCATCAGAACGGATGCATAGGACCGAGGAGATCATGGCGAGCTTGGTCAGCACCCAGCAGGCCATCGCTGGGAGCCTGCAGGCCATGGCTGAGGCGCATCAGGCCATGGCTGCAAGTGCTCAGGTGCTGGCCGAGCAAGCCACCCGCCAAAATGATCTCCTCCTCCACCATAATGAGCTTATGGTGGAGCTGGTTAACAGCAACAGGGTCCTAATGTCATCCGTTTCTGGTGCATTACCACCAGCAACACTCCCTGCTGGCAGGAGGGGTAGACCAGCCAACCCCTCACCAGCATCTGCTCCACCTGCCCCAGCATCTGTCCGTGGCCAAAGAGCTGCTGCACAGGCCAAGGAGCCTACCAAGGCCAAACGTGGTCGAAAATGAACTTGTGGCTGCATTAATCTCCACCGTTATCTCATCCCAAATCTTCCATTGTACTGTGTGTGTCAGCTTCTTGTGTCCAATCACGTGCTGAGGGTAACCAGATGAGCCCTTGCTTCCAATGTCCTTTTTGGTTCCCCTGTTGCCCTCTTTTGCCTGCCATTACTGTCAGCTGCACTTGATGTGATGTTGCTAAGTCCCCGGTTGTGTTCCAAATGATTCTGCTGATGGTGCATATGAGCCAGCTGCAGGTTGGCCTGCTGCAGAAGGGCCAGGTGTAGGTTGCCCTGCTGTAGAATGGTCAGGTGCAGGTTGGCCTGCTGTAGAAGGGCCAGCAGCCTCCTCATTTCCCACTGGCCGCATGTGCAGTGGCACATAGGAGGTGCTGGAGTCCATCTGTGTGCAATTATATTTGTTTTGTATTATAATTTATTTTGGTACATTCCTGCCATGGTTTGTTTTTTTTGGTATTTTTATTTTTTTGTCATTGCATCACAGTGGCATTGACTGTGAAATTTATATAAATAAATTGCTTTACTTTACAACAATTGTGTGGTTTAATTAGTACATGTCGCATACACATGTGTATTGCTAGTATTAATATTCAGTCATGTCCATTGTTAGCAGGTTTAAAGTGTGTCAGAAGTACAGCATATGTGGGTGATTAGTAAGGTTTCCTTGAAGCAGCAATGGTTTCAATTAAAGCACTGACAAGCGTCCTATTAGTGATTAATGAGTAAAGGAGTCGATTTTATTGGGTTCAGGTGTTAATGCTTGTAGTCATTAGGCGGTCCGTTCGCCTCCCGCAGGAACGAGTGGTGTCCGCAAAGCAATAGTGGCCTTTTGGACACCGCACATTTCTTCCCTTTTTGTTCGCGTGCATTCGGAGTGCTATCCGAATGTACGCCCCCCAACATAAGTGTACTCCCCCGTGTCCGCCCATGTTTCCGCCCCGTTTTGCCCACTTTGAAACTACGCCCATGTGTCATTCCGCATGACGCCCATAATACGCCCATATTTCCCGAATGATTGCGGGGACCAGTTTTGTACGGGATTTGCCCGAACAGGTACGGAGTCAAGGCGTGGCACATGCGCGTAGCGTTCTCCACGCATGCGCAGACGCCGTAAAGACGCGATCCGAAAGTATGCGGAAAAGTACGCGTCAATCAGAATAAGGGCCTATGTATGTTAGACAAATTTTTATTTTTGCGGGTTTTTTTTTCATACTTTACCATCCATGTAAATTGTGATTGGGAACGGTAGCATGGCAAGTGAAGCATGTGCTAAAACCTACGGTACAACAACATTCATGTACAGATAGAACATCCATTTTATCAGATTATCAGTGGTACATCCCAACAGCTTTGCACGTTGACCTTTTTAATGTCGACCTTTTGACCATGTTGACATTCTGGCTGTCTACCTATTCACCCTGTCAACCTATTGTCTGTTAACCTTTGGACCCTGATTTTCAGATTGAAGTTGTCAATGTTGTACACCTGGAGGAGGATATTGATGTAGCTGGCACTGAGGAGGGGGTTGACAAGGATGATGCTGCTGATGGTGATGTAGTTTAAATATAGTGGTTTGCTTAAATGAGTCACCATGCCTGGACAGAAGACCAAAAAATTGGTCTGGAATTATTTTTATCCAGATCCGGACAACAGTTGTTTCCCCATATGTAGCTTATGTAATGCTGCAATAAGCAGGGGTAAGGCCGTTGGCCACCTAGGGACATCCTCACTTATACGTCACATGAAGTTCGTTCATATGTCACTGTTAAGTTCAGAAACTGGGGCTAGGACCATCAGCAGTCCAGGGACACCTAAATCCCTTGGTCCTGCTGTATCCAAGTACCTGGAAACCACACCAGCAAGTCACTCCTCGTCAATTTCCTCCTCCATCCAGATCAGAGGTAGTCCTGCAGCCCATGTCACCGGCATGACTGACTCCTCTTCTATCCGAGATTCCTATGGAGGATCCAGCAGTGCTATGTCTACTGCTGCCACTGCTGATGTGGCTGTCTGGAGTTGTTTATCATTCCAGTACTGGGGCAGTACGGATGGTGTAATGGTTAGCATTACTGCCTCACAGCACTGTGATCATGGGTTTGATTCCCACCATGGCTCTAACTGTGTGGAGTTTGTATATTCTCCCTATGCTTGTGTGGGTTCCTCCATGTACTCCGGTTTCCTCCCACAATCCAAAAATCCATTGGTCGGTCAATTGGCCAATTGGCTTACAACAATATTAACCCTAGAATGTCTGTGTGTGTACATAGTGTAGGGGATTTAGATTGTAAGCTCCTCTGGGGCAGGTACCGATGTGAATGTTCGGTACTTGTTTCCTATCTGGGCGCCCGCTAAGTTAATTGCGCACCATGCTATTCTCCGTAGAGAAATCTGATCGCATCGCATCGTACACATACACGATATTGAACGATGCGATGCGATGCGATGCGATCCGATTCGATTTTCCATAGGAAACAATGTTAAATGGCTCAATTTAGCCAAATTATCATAGGAACAATAGTAAATGGTCCAAAAACACCCCTGAACATTGAAATGTCCCCCCAAAAGTAGTTGACGCCACCCCGCCATCAACGTGAACCCGAAGCGTGGCGAGCGCAGCGAGCCCGCGAGGGGCGGCGGTACGCGTCCTCCGACCTTTTCATGCCCTACTATCCACTAGGGCGTGGAGTGAGAATAGAATAGTGTGGCGAGCGCAGCGAGCCACCGAGCCCGAAGCGTGGCGAGCGCAGCGAGCCCCGCGAGGGGACGCGGATACCTTCACAGGTAAACGCGTCCCTTTGCGGGCTTCCCAGGTGTCCGCGTCGCCATGGACACCTGGGAAGCCCGCGAGGGGACGCGTATAACTGTGAAGGTATCCGCGTCCCCTCGCGGGGCTCGCTGCGCTCGCCACGCTTCGGGCTCGGTGGCTCGCTGCGCTCGCCACACTATTCTATTCTCACACCACGCCCTAGTGGATAGTAGGGCATGAAAAGGTCGGAGGATGCGTACCGCCGCCCCTCGCGGGCTCGCTGCGCTCGCCACGCTTCGGGTTCACGTTGATGGCGGGGTGGCGTCAACTACTTTTGGGGGGACATTTCAATGTTCAGGGGTGTTTTTGGCCCATTTACTATTGTTCCTATGATAATTTGGCTAAATTGAGCCATTTCACATTGTTTCCTATGGGAAATCGAATCGGATCGCATCGCATCGCATCGCATCGTTCAATATCGTGTATGTGTACGATGCGATGCGATCCGATTTCATTACGGTGCCGTACGTAGAAAACCTGGGCGCCCAGATAGGAAACAAGTACCTATTCTCTGTAAAGCGCTGCGGAATATGTATGCGCTATATAAGAAACTGTTAATGAATAAATAAATCCCAGAGGGGAAGTCTTCCTATGCCAAAGCGGAAATCACCTTGCTATGTTATTGTTAGACATGCGTCTGGTGTCTGCCATCAGTGGAGTGGAATTTAGACGATTGACTGATGTATTGAGACCCTGGTACCAAATTGCATATAAATTCTACTTCACTAGGCAGGCGATACCCAGGGTGTAAAGAGACATCCGAAAAAGTGTCCCCAGTTGTACCCACTGTCCACTTAACCATGGACATCTGGACAAGTGGATCAGGGCAAACTAAGGACTATATGACTGTGACAGCCAACTGTGTAGATGCATCGCCTTCCACAGCAGCAGCAGCATCTCCTGCACATCAGCTCCTTCAAAGGCAGGCTACGCTGTGTATCACCGGTTTCAGGAAGAGGCAGAAACTGAGGGAAATCATCTCCCAGTGGCTTACCCCCCTTAGACTCTCCTGAGGATTGATGGTGTCAGACAATGTCAGTAACATGGTGCGGTCATTACATATGGGCAATTTCCAGCACATGCCATGTTTTGCCCACACAATAAAGTTGGTGGTGCAGTATTTTCTTAAAAGTGACAGTGGTGTGCAGGAGATGCTTGCGGTGCCCGTAAAGTTGCGGGACACTTTTGCCATTCTGCCACTGCCTGCCGAAGGCTGGAGCGGCAGCAAAAACTCCTCAACCTGCCCTGCCATCACCTCAAACAAGAGGTGGTGACGCGCTGGAACTCCACCCTCTATATGCTGCAGAGGATGGAGGAGCAGCAAAAGGCCATCCAAGCCTACTCGGTCACCTACGACATAGGAAGAGGAGCAATTTATGTGCATGCGGTAAACATCACACGCAAGAGAGCAATCAAACCAGAAAAACCTCCATGATATTGACAAGCTTAAAATTTCCACATCATACATGTCGACCTCTGAAAAATTGGCATTAGGGTTGCGATTAAGCATAAATTTAGAAAAAGAGTTAGGGTGAGGATTAGAGGTTAGAGTTATGGATTAGAGTTAGGGTGTGGATTAGAGGTTAGAGTTATAGATTAGAGTTAGGGTGTTGATTTGAGGTTTGAGTTATGGATTCGAGTTAGAGTATGGATTAGAGGTTAGAGTTAGGGTGTGGATTAGAGGTTAGAGTTATTGATTAGAGTTAGGGTGTGGATTAGAGGTTAAAGTTATATATATATATATATATATATATATATATATATATATATATATGAGTAAGTGTGTAGATTACAGGTTAGAGTTATAGAAACATCGAAACATAGAAACATAGAAACATAGAATTTGACGGCAGATAAGAACCACTTGGCCCATCTAGTCTGCCCCTTTTTTTAAACATGTTACCTCAAACCATATTTGATCCTTATTTTTTTGTAAGGATATCAATATGCTTATCCCAAGCATGTTTAAATTGTACTACTGTATTTGCATCTACCACCTCTGATGGTAGGCTATTTCACTTATCTACTACTCTTTCTGTGAAAAAATTCTTCCTCACATTTCACCTGAATCTTCCTTATGGATTAGGGTGTGGATTAGAGGTTAGAGTTATGGATTAGAGTTTGGGTTAGCAAGGAATACTGTGAAGTATTTTGTACATGTCGTCATTCCAAATATTGATGCCGTCTCTTTTGGCAAAATGGGCAAGATGTACTAAGCCTTGCAGAAACACAAAATTATAAACCACCATCCAATCAATTCCCAACTGTCATTTTTTTAAACCCAGTCTAGAGCATGGCAGTTAGACCACCAGCCAATCAGCTCCTGTCATTTTTAATCCCAGCCTATAGCATGGCAGTTGGAAGCCAATTGGCTGGTACTTTTCGACTCTCAAGTGGCTCTCCTCAATTATGTTGATCTGGCAGTCTGATATGTGAATGGATTATCCTTGACTATTTTATCTCCTGGGTCTCAGTCTGTAATGCAGCCACCACAGTACTTTGCATTTCCTTTAGCTTAGGACCAGTTTGTATGGACCCCGAAAACCAGTAATGGCCTGTTGAACATCAAATGCCAGAATGGCCAATGGATTGATGGGCCTATCTAGGTATCTGAAGGTCTGGTTGATCAGACCTACCTACTGGCTCTCTTCTTGACCAACAAGATGAGATGTCCATGTGATACTGAAAATGTCTTTATTCTCAACCTTGTTCTATACAGTTAAAGGCTAATGCTATATATTTACTGGTTGTTTATAGGATACATTTTATTATTGAACAAGATCATTAAATGACATTCAGTTTATGCTTAATATAAGAAGATCAGGTTGTACCCATGACGTTATGATGAGAGATGGTCCATGTGACGGTCACTCAGTCCCACAGATAATGCCGACGCTCTGTTCATACAACCTGACAATGGAGGCCTCACATACACTGCAAAACCTGGTGTATTGTTTTCTGATCAATGCTTTCTGAAAAATGAATGTGTCATGGAACCTACACAGACAATAGTCACACGGACACACACATTCACACACACACACATACGTCTTTTACATAAAGACTATAAAACAGCTCAACACTTTGCTTACAACACATTCAGCTCAGGTTGTATATAAGCCTCCCATTCCCCTGTCCCCAGTACACTGTTGGTTTGGACACATTTGACTACAACATGGGAAAGGTAAGACTCATTAACTTTTTTATTGAAATATTTAAACTTTCATGTCCTATGTAAGGAGTGGAGGAAAGAGAATCCATGTTTTGAAAATTGCTGCATTTTAATAAGTAAATAAAAAGTAAAAAATGATGAGAGATGATATTCCTTCATTATTCATTATTTCTGAGAGCTTAACAGAGACATGTGGGTGTTATGTATATCTAGTGCATACTTACCTTTCCACCCGGAAGCTGATGACTTTTGAGGCAGTCTCACACAGTTCCGTAAGAGTAGGCAGCTCTCTCACATCTTGCCTGTTTCCTAGTGAAGCGGGCAGGATTGTGTGATAATCACCAGAAGAGGGGTGGGGTTTTATTACGGGGGGGGGGGAGGCCTGAGTCCGACCATCAGAAATGTAAGGATTTTCGTTGTACCAGTGCTGGCTGAAGAACACGCTCGAGACGGTATAACAATTATTGATTTTTGCTAATGAAACCACAGATAATAAGATATAATGTATAAATGCAATACAATACAATTTATTAGAACTCAGAAATTAAAATGAAAGAGATGACTAATTATAGGGCTCAGTCTCTCCATCGATTTTAGTGGTAAATTGAATTAAAAAGTCATAAGACAGTTGAATAAGGGTGTAGAGATATTACCATCCTTGTTCCTCATCATAGATGTTTTAAAAGAGGGAATTTGTAATCCAATGGTATTGATGAAATGGACTAATTTTTCCCAGTGCTCTATAATTTCAAGAGCTCAGGAATCCCTTGTTTGTAGCTCACCCTGATTTCCAATTAGGGATTGGGCTAAATCCCACAGACTCAGCATTTTCTCAGGATTCAGTTAGCGTGGTGTGCTAATGATGGGGAGAAGTGGGTTGGTCTTCGGGATGGATTACCCCTTCAGCTGGTCAGTAAAGGTGCTCAGTGCGTTTCCCCGGTTAGGTAAGTATCCGGCTTCATAAGGAGCAAGTGGATTACGTAGAGAGAGGCATACTTGTTGAACTTAATGCAAATGGCAGGTGTTGACCTTCTAAAATGCCACCTCCACACTTTAAAATGAGATTCTTTGAGAGTTGATATTAGAGTTTGGGTGGTGGTTAGAGCACTAAGCTAAAGTTTTGCCCCACCCGCACCATAGTCTGCATGGGCTCCTCTCTGGACTTCTCATGGATAGGAGACAAAACCAAGTCATTAAGTATAAGATAATGGGTAAGATGAGTATCTGACACAGTAAGATGTATTCATAAATAATTGCACTGTATTTGTTTTGATTTTTTTTTTGCAATATTAAAGTTTTAAAATACATTTTATAGATCTTTATGAACATCAACAATATCCAGAATTATCTGCGGCTAAGACAATGACTTTAGAAATGATTAAATGACACCACTGTATTTCTTCCCATAGATCATCTTCTACGAGGACAGGAACTTCCAGGGCCGCTCCTATGAGTGTAACTCTGAGTGCCCAGACATGTCCTCATACTTCAGGCGCTGTAACTCCATCCGTGTGGAGAGTGGAAACTGGATCCTGTATGAGCACCCCAACTACAGGGGGCACCAGTACTTCCTGCATAGAGGGGAGTACCCCGACTTCCAGCAGTGGCTGGGCTACAATGACTCCATTAAGTCCTGTCGTCTGAGCCCACAGGTAATTATAAATATTCATGTACAATTAACAGATTGTTTTCCCTGAAATGTAGACTTCTCCATATAATACTGGAAATTGAATTGGGTCTTTGCATAAAAGATTAATTACACCTGAAGTTTATGGTTAACTTACTGTATTGTGCTTTCCAATGGTAGGAAAATATTGTAATTTCATGATATATTTTTTATCTAGCACCATGGCTCATTCAGAATCAGGATCTATGAGAAAGAAGAATTCCGAGGTCAGATGATGGAGTTCACAGAAGACTGTCCCAATGTCTATGAGAGGTTCCGCTACCAAGACATCCACTCTGCCAATGTACAAGACGGATACTGGATGTTCTATGAGGAGCCCAACTACCGGGGACGTCAGTATTACCTGAGATCAGGGGAGTTCCGGAGATACACTGATTGGGGGGCCACTAACCCCAGGATTGGTTCCTTCCGACGTGTCCACCATTTGTATTAAAGCAAGAGAAAAATAAAACTGTCAATTATATTCATTCTGAATATCACATTTCTTATTTATGTGTTTTATTTATATTTGTAAGTGTCATGTCAGCCTAACTCTCCACCCAAACTAGTGAGTGCAGTGTGTCTATATCTATGGGTGTGTAATCTTGTTTCCTTCATCTAGACTTTCCATTAGGACAGTTAACACATGTTAGCATCTATGTGTCAGCAATACCATTTTGCATGTAGCACCAGTAGGGTTCACATTGGGTCTGTGATTGTATAAGAAAAAGGAATTGTTCATGAAATATTTAGTCTCGGTTTAAAATGAATGAATGACACTGCCAGGGTCGATAAGGTGACATTGAATAGGGAGAGAGTCAATTTAACACTAAAAAAAGGGGAACCCCTCATGGCACTGACTGGTGCTGCAGAGAAACTTTAAAGAAGCAATTCTTACAGTGGGTGCTTCATAAAGTTTGTGAGTATTGTAATGACATATAAAGACGTGTCCCATGGATACAAACATGAATTAATAAATACAGTGAAATTAAATTGGTAAATACATTTACTGATTCTTGTCCTTTAAGTCAATTATGCAAATCCACAAGCAGGAAAGACAGGTGACCATTCTCGGTTAGAGGATGAGGAGCCGCAGGTGTTGTGAACATGTAGAGGTTCTCCTGGTAAATTCCTGCAATGGCTCCGGAAGCTATGGTCTGGTGGCATCTGCTTTCTGCTCCTTGAGTCTTCCACCAGGGAAGGCTGCAGAGACCAAACGAAGCACCAACGTTTTTTGCAACACTCTCTTCTGACCTTAAGGACAGCAAATGTACTAATTCAACACCATATGGTTGACATTGACATGAGTGGTCAGCACAGTCAAATGGATGACATATATACAGGTACCACAAATGGGACAAGCCAACTAGAATGTAATATTGAATATACTAAAGAAATAAAAATGAGACTCAGCGCAAAATCCAATCCCCAGGACCCGATGGGATCCATCCTAGTGTTCTAATGGAATTAAGGGAGGAATTAGCCAGCCCTCTGTACTAAATTTTCAATAACTCCTTTTCAACAGGTAAGGTGCCTAAAGACTGGAGGATAGCAGAGGTAGTACCAACATTCATAAAAGCCAACAGGGGCGACCCAGCAAATATAGACTCATTAGCTTAGCATCAATAGTGGGTAAGTTATTTGAAGGAATTTTAAGGGATGGTATCCAAAATCATTTAGAGATGTATAGTATAATCAGTATTAAACTACTAGGGTTTGTAAAGATCACTTGTGCCAAACTAATTTAATAAGCTTTTATGAGGAAGTCAGCAACAACCTAGACAGTGGAAACGCTGTAGACGTGGTCTTCCTGGATTTTGCTAAGGCTTTTGATACTTTGCCACATAAGAGGTTGATAAATAAAATGGAGGATTTGGGACTAGGGTTAAACATTTGTAAATGGGTAGGAAACTGGCTGCAGAATAGAGAACAGAGAGTGGTTGTGAACGGCGCAGTATCGGGTTGGATACCATTAACTAAGAGGAGTGCAGCAGGGGTCGGTGCTAGGGCCCTTTTTATTTAATATATTCATTAACGATATTGGGGTGGAATTACTCAGTAAAATTTTCATCTTTGCTGATGATACAAAACTGAGCAAAGTAATTAGAACAATCAAGGTTCTCTATATGCCTCATAGTAATCTTAATAATCTAGAAGATAAATGCAATGTTATGCATCTTGGGAGACATAATAAGTGTGCTAGGTGTAATCTAAACGGGTGGAATTGTGTAAATCAGAACTGGAAAAGGATCTAGGAGTCCAAAAGTGGCCACAAACTAGGATGTATTGCTCAGTGTCATGTAGCAGCAAACAAGGCCAACAGGATACTAGCCTGTATAAGAAGGGGCATGGAATCTAGGGATTCAAGTGTAATTGTGCCACTCTACAAAGCATTGGTCAGACCACATCTAGAATATGGAGTACAATTCTGGATCCCACAATACAAAAAGACATCAAAGAACTGGAAAAATTCCAAAGAAGAGCAACAAAGCTAATAAAAGGGTTGGAGAAATTAAGCTATGAGGATAGATTGGACAAATTGGGATTCTTTAAAGTAGAACAGAGACATTTAAGGTAAGACATGCTTAACATGTACAAATATATCAGGGCCAATATAGGGAACTGTCAGGCACCCTCTTTTCTTTGAGGAAGGAACCTAGGACACGTGGGCATGCATTAGAGGAAAGAAGATTCCGTACCCTTAGAAGGAAAAACTTGTTATGGTTATTGCAACTAAATTGTAGAACTCTCTTCCTGGAGTGGTGGTGTCGGTAGATGGAGAGGTGGTGTCGGTGGACACAGTAGATACATTTGACATAAGGTTGGGCAAACATCTATTGGGTACAAATAACAATCATAATCTGTATAAAATGAAATCAGAATACACATCTTATATAAACAGATGTAGAAAAAAGATCATACACTCAACTCAAAGGTCGAACTCAATGGACGCACGTATTTATTCAACCTTAAATACTAGTATGTCACTATGTAAATATGTATGTTAGACAAATTTTTTATTTTTGAATTTTTTTCATACTTTACAATCCACGTAAACTGTGATTGGGAACAGTAACATGGCAAGGGAAGCATGTGCTGAAACCTACGGTACAACAACATTCATGTACAGATAGAACATCCATTTTATCAGATTATCAGTGGTACATCCCAACAGCTTTCCCTCGCACCCCCCCCCCCCTACCTCCCTCCCACAGCCTAACCAAGCCCTTCTGCCTACCTGAGCCCTCCTGCAGCCCTTCTCCCCCTACAGCACCTAAATGTCCCACAGCCTGACTACCCCCTGCAGCCTAACTCTACCCCACAGACTAACTCTACTGAGCCCTCTTGCAGCCTCCTGCAGCCTATCTTGCCAGCCTTGTGCAGCCACAGTCTAACTTCCCCAACAGCCTAACTTCCTGATGTTTGAAAACCTTTTTCCCTTCTACAGCAATCCAGTTGTTTAATCTATGTTTTAGACTTTGTCATCTGCATATCCATAATTAAATATATATTTTCTTCTCTATTTTGAATATATATACACAGAGTTTATGGTGGTTGTTAAATCCACCTCTCAAAGGGCGCCAAAGAATACCTCTACATGCATTCATGGTAGATGACCTATTGCTGAGGTGGAGTAGAGGTGATGACTGTCCCGTAAATAGGGTGTATGGTGCTACTCACTATTGGTGCAGCAGTGGAAGGTACATCCTTTGTGTATTTGATACTTACCTTTATCCAGTCCTAGTGGTGCCCCTTTGTTCACCGACCACATATTACAGTATATGTTTTCCACATTTATCAAGCCTCTGCGTTTCCTGTTTCAAGCACCCTCCATTGGCCCACCAAGGTCACATCTGGGAACACAGATTGCCCCGGTGCTGACAGACCTTTTCATATGTCTAGCTTTTTCATGTTGACATTATGACACTTTCTATATTTCAACATATTGCTTGTCAACCTTTTGGTTGATCTATTGAATCTATCTAGACCAGGGGTGGCCGGACTTTTGCAACCCGGGATCTACTTTTTGTACACTTACTTACTGGGGATCTCCCGGCATCTCCCCTGTGTAAACTTTGCCCCTACAAATGCAATACGTCCCTTACACATTATGCCCCATGGAAGGAGAAAAAATTCTCATAATATGATGCCTCAGTGGTTATTTTGTGATGTACTTATGTTTTAGAAAGGTATAAGCTGGTCATTGGCTCTTCTAGGCAAATTTCAGTATGGCCAATGGCATGATACAGCCACCAGAAGGCCTCACTGAGCAGCTCTAACTCCAGGTGCTCTTATCGGCTCTTATCTTGGGTTGATGACTAATGACATCAACCCCTAATGTGTGACTTGCCCCTTTCTCTCTGTGCACAGAAAAACCTTTGATTATCAATACAGCTAGAGAAAAGGGTTGTTCAGTAAGTAGAAACGTCTCATTATATCACCCGCCAGAGCTGGTAGACCACAGCTTCCCCTCACGGCCATTACACTACGCATCATATCAGGCATACTGTCACAACATCAGGTGTCGGATGGCGGGACTGGCAGAAGCATGATCCAATAGAGAGGGGTTTTTGGGGAAGCTGCACTATGTAGTCAGGAAAGATTTGTGTGAATATGGATAAATTGGGGACATAACTGACAATTGTTAACAGAATAGATTCTATATTCACATCACACCCCAGCTTGGGCCCTGGGGTCTTGCGTTATATGTGTGATGGTCAGTTGTGCACCCCCGAGTTATAATACGTTTGAAAAAAAGGGGGAAAAAAGGAAAAAGAAACTCGGGTGGGGTGCACTCTTAATCCCCAATATGAAGTGAAATTATTCTGATAAAATTCTTACATTATTCTTAATTTTATAACTTTTAATTTTATGTTAATTTTTAATGCTGTGTATATTAATCTAAAAAAATAATTTAAGCTTTTTTATATTTTTATTGGTGAGGCTTTGAAGTCCAAAATTAATTCCAATTCATGAGAATTATAAATATTTAATTCAGTTGCCTAACAGAGGTGCGTCAGATTTCATCAGCAGCTAAAATTCACCGCCAACTTGTTGAGGTGCACATCGCTAACATCAAGTGACGGGAATAGTTTTGGGTGGGAAATTAGAATAATGAGTTATACTCTACCCTACACTACACAGATAAAGGCTAATGCTGTATAGTTACTGGAAGTTTATAGGAGACTTTTTATTTTGAAACAAGGTCATGGAATGACATTCAGTTTATGTTCACTATAAGAAGACGATCAGGTTGTACCCATGACGTTATGATGAGAGATGGTCCATGTGACGGTCACTCAGTCCCACAGATAATGCCGACGCTCTGTTCATACAACCTGACAATGGAGGCCTCACATACACTGTAAACCTGATGTATTGTTTTCTGACCAATGCTCTGGGAAAAATGAATGTGCCATGGAACGTACATGAACAATAGTCACACAGACATACAGACACACACACACACACACACAGACACACACACAGAGACATCTTTTACATAAAGAGGATAAAACAGCTCAACACTTTGCTTACAACACATTCAGCTCAGGTTGTATATAAGTCTCCCATTCCCCTGTCCCCAGTACACTGTGGGCTTGGACACATTTGAATCTACAACATGGGAAAGGTGAGTCTAATATAAACTTTTTTATTCAAATATAAAAACAAACTTTCATGTACGAAATAAGGACTAGAGGAAAGAGAATCTGCGTTTTGTACATGTTAACAAATATAAATAACCATAATTTTATGAGAGATGATATTGATGAGATTTAAAAAAAGAGAAAATTGAGCATAATATATATCTAATTCATACTTGCTTTCTCTCCCGGAAGTTGATGATTATGGGGTAGACCTTTTACAGTTCCGGCATCCTGTCCATTTCCTAATGTAGCAGGCAGGGTGGTGTGATAAATCCCAGCAATCATAGAGCTGTGGAAACTACATATAGGGATTAATTATTGGAATCCCGGGCTGGTTCTACCATTAGGCAGCTGTATGCAGCTACTTAGGAGATCAGGAATCTGGGGGCACCCCTGAGTCTAATCATCAGAAATGGCATGATAGTCTGTTACAGCCACTAGAAGACCTCGTTGAGCAAATGCAGCTATAAGATGTTGAACATAATGCAAAAGGCAGATGTTGGACTTATAAGATGCCAACTCCACCTGAGATTCTGTAAAGTGGGTATTGGTGTGTGGATGGTGGTTGGAGCAGTAAAATGAAGATACGCCTAGGGTGCCAAAAACCTTTGCAGTGGGAATGTGTTGGCGGTGAGGCCTCATCATGTGTCCATTCAGTTTTGCCCCCAAAGTGGTCTGCATAGGCTCCTCTCTCTGGACAGATCATGGATAGCAGTAAAAAAGTCATTAAGTATAAGATAATGGTTAATATGATTATCTGACACAGTAAGATTTTTTTTTAATTATTGCACTGTATTTCTATTTGAGTTTATTTATTGTTTTGTTTTTGTCATATAAAGTTTAAACATAAAATATTTAAGAAAAAATACATATTTATAAGCATCAGCATATCTGTTGAATTTCTGGAATTATCTGCTGCTAACACAATGACTTTAGAAATTACTAAATGACACCACTGTATTTCTTCCCATAGATCATTTTCTACGAGGACAGGAACTTCCAGGGCCGCTCCTATGAGTGTAACTCCGAGTGCCCGGACATGTCCTCATACTTCAGACGCTGTAACGCCATCCGGGTGGAGAGTGGAAACTGGATCCTGTATGAGCAGCCCAACTACAGGGGGCACCAGTACTTCCTGCACAGAGGAGAGTACCCCGACTTCCAGCAGTGGCTGGGGTACAATGACTCTATTAAGTCCTGTCGTCTGAGCCCACAGGTACAGTAATTATAAATATTCATGTACTTTGCATAAAAGATTGATTACATCTGAAGTTTATGGTTAACTTACTGTATTGTGCTTTCCAATGGTAGGAACATATTTTAATTTGATGATACATTTTTGTTATCTAGCACCACGGCTCATTCAGAATCAGGATCTATGAGAAAGAAGACTTCCGAGGTCAGATGATGGAGTTCACAGAAGACTGTCCCAACGTCTATGAGAGGTTCCGCTACCAAGACATCCACTCTGCCAATGTACAAGATGGATACTGGATGTTCTATGAGGAGCCGAACTACCGGGGACGTCAGTACTACCTGAGATCAGGGGAGTTCCGGAGATACACCGACTGGGGAGCCACTAACCCCAGAATTGGTTCCTTCCGACGTGTCCACCATATGTTTTAAAACAAGAGAAAAATAAATCTGTCAATTATCTTCATTCCGAATATCTAATTTGTTATTTATGTGTTTTATGTAAATCTGTAAGTGTCATATCAGCCTAACTCTCCTCCCAAACTGGTGACTACAGTGTGTCTATGTCTATGTGAGTGTAATCTTGTTTCCTTCATCTAGACTTTCCATTAGGACAGTTAACACATGTTAGCATCTATGTGTCAGCAACACTATTTTGCATGTAGCACCAGTAGGGTTCACATTGGGGTCCAAAGGAATTGTTCATGAAATAATAAGTCTCGGTTTAAAATAAATGAATGAATTACACTGCCAGGTCAATAGGGTGACATTGAATAGGGGGACAGTCATTATAACACTAAAAAAAGGTGAAGCCCATGTGATGCTGACTGGTGCTGCAGAAATACTTTAAGGAACAATTCTTACAGTGGGAGCTTCATAAAGTATGTGGGTATTGTAATGACATATAAAGACGTGTCGCATGGATACAAACATGAATGAATTAAATTGGTAAATACATTTGCTGATTATTGTCCTTTAAGTCAATTATGCAAATCCACAAGCATAATTCCCTGCACTGGGTCCGAAAGCTATGGTCTGGTGGCATCTGCTTTCTTCTTCTTGAGTCTACCACCAGGGAAGGCTGCAGAGACCAGACGAAGCACCAACAATTTTTTGCAGCAAACTCTTTTGACCTTAACGACAGTCAATGTAGTAATTCAACACCATATGGTTGACATTGATATGGTCAACGTGGTCAAGTGGTCAGACCAGTCAAAAGGATGACATGTATACAGGTACTACAAATGGGACAAGCCAATCAGAACTTATTGTTGAATATACTAAAGATATAATAATGAGGCTCAGCAAAATAAAAACAAACAAATCCCCAGGTCTGTAAAGGGTCCACCCAGGGCTCTAATGGAATTAAGGTAGGAATTAGCAAACCCTCTGTATTACATTTTCAATAACTACTTTTCATCTGGTAAGTTGCCTAAAGACTAGAGGATAGCAGAGGTAGTACCAATATTAAAAAAAGGAAAAAGGGATGACCCAGCAATATAGACCTGTGAGCTTAATATCAATAGTGGGTAAATAATTTGAGGGAATTGTAAGGGATGGTATCCAAAACATTTAGTGATGTATAGTATATGCAGTATTAACCAACATTTGATTGTTAAAAATCGCATTGCAAAATGAATAGAATAAGCTTTTATGAGGAAGTCAACAACAACGTAGACAATGGAAATGTGGTAGATGTGGTCTTCCTGGATTGTGCTAAGGCTTTTGATACTGTGCCGCGTAAGAGGTTGTCATATATAATGTTGGATTTGGGACTATGAGTAAAAATTTGGAGATGGGTAGGAAACTGGCTGCTGAATAAAGAACAGAGAGTGGTTGGGAACGGTGCAGTATCGGGTTGGATACCAGTTCAAAGAGGAGTGCCACAGGGTTTGGTGCTAGGGCGTCTTTTATTTAACATATTTATTAATGATATAGGGTGGAATAACACCATGATATAGGGGTGGAGTAACACAGTAAAGGTTCCATATTTGCTGATTACATAAACCTGACAGGGTAATTAGAACAATCAAGGTTCTCTCCATGCTTCAAAGCAATCTAAATAAACTTCGTGTGCTAGGTATAATCTAAACGGGGTGTTATTGGGTAAATCAGAACTGGAAAAGGATCTAGGATTCCAAATTGACAACAAACTAGGAGGTAGTGATCAGTATCATGTAGCAACAAATAAGGCCAACAGGATAATAGCCTGTATAAGAAGAGGCATGGAGGCTTGGGATTCAAATGTAATTATGCCACTTTACAAAGCATTGGTCAGACCACATCTAGAATATGGAGTACAATTCTGGGCCCCGCAATACAAAAAAAACATCAAAGAACTGGGAAAAGTCCGAAGATGAGCAACAAAGATAAGAAAAAGGTTGGAGAAATTAAGCTATGGAGACAGATGGACAATTTGGGATTGTTTATGCTGGAAAAGAGATGTTTAAGAGGAGACATGCTTAACATGTACAAATCTATCAGGGGCCAATATGTGAAGCTTTCAGGCACCCTTTTTCTTTGAGGAAGGAACCTCGTGGACATACCTTTAGAAGATTTTTTACCCTTAGAAGGTCAAAAAAATTACAGTCAGGGCAACTAAATTGTGGAACTCTCTTCCTGTAGTGGAGGTGTTTTCAGACACAATAAATACATTTAAAATAATGGTGGAAAATCATCTATTGGGCTGTTGATATGGAATTTTATTGTATTTCGGCACAAGATGAAGATTTTAAATTGATGGAAATTTATATGCAACATTGAGTAATAACTTCAAGGACTTAAAGTGACATTGCCATCCAAGCCTCATCACCTGTTCCTGTCAATATAAGGGCTGCTGTGTATAGTCTTTAAATATATATTGCAACATGAACCTATTACGTTAGAAGCTACCAGAACTGCTGAATATGTGTTCCGCCATATATGTAAATGCTTTAAATAAGGTAGTCAGAATATTCCCATATGTGAAACCACCCCCATACTATTTGTGGCCATAGCTAGAGGTTAGAAGGTATATTAATATTGTACCCAAACCATGTGACCTGAGAGCTGTGCTGAGCTGGGGAAGAGCCATGATAGCACCTTGAACGATGCCTGCTCCCTGTCTGTCTAAGTAGATCACATCACATAAGAAATATGGAGTCGAAGGTCATTATTATTTTTCCTCAACTCATCAGGGCAAAAACAACTAGTGGTACAAATAACAATCATAATCTGTCTTAAATGAAATTAGAATACACATCTTATATAAATGGATGTAGCAAATAGATCATACACTCTAATCCAAGGTTGACCTCAATGGATGCATGTCCTCATTCAGCCTTAAATACTATGTAAAATATACAGTATGTTCAACATCATTTTTGTTTATGATTTTTTTTCCACCATACCATGTAAACTGTGATTGGGAACGGTAACATGGCAAGTGAAGCATGTGCTAAAACCTACTGTACAACAACATTCGGTACTTGTCTAGTTTCACGGCGCCAGCATGGCGCCATGCGTCTGAGTCCCCTTGCGGGGCTCGCTTCGCTCACCCATGCTGCGGGCTCGGTAGCTCGCTACGCTCGCCACGCTATTTCAAATTAACTCCATGCCAACATGGATAGTGGAGGTATGAACTATCCATGTTGGTATGGAGTTAAGTTACTTTTTTGGACATATTTCGTGGCGAGCGTACACCCGGAAGTAGCATGCCGTAAAACTACACAAGTACCCAACATTCATGTACAGATAGAACATCCATTTTGTCAGATTATCAGTGATACATCCCAACAGCTTTCCCTCGCAACCCCCCACCACCACCTCCCTCCCACAACCTAACCAAGTCTTCCTGCAGTCTAGCTGAGCCTTCCTGGCAGCCCATTTACCCTCACAGCACCTAAAGATCCCAAAGCTTGACTACCCCCTGCTGCCTATCTCTACCCACAGACTAACTGAGCCCAACCACAGCCTAACTGAGCCTTCTTGCAGCCGACCTTAGACCTCCCACAGCCTAACTTCCCCTGCGGCCTAACTTCCTGATGTTTGAGAACCTCATCTGGTTCTCGATCTCATCCAGTAATTTTGACCACTTCTACAGCAATACAATGTTTTAGACTTTGTAATATGTATATCCTTCATTAAAAATGGTATTACACGATATATATTTTCTTCTCTATTTTGGATATATACACAGAGTTTTATGGCTATTGGTATATCCACCTCTCAAAGGGCCCTAAAGATTTCACCTACATGCATTCACGGTATGTGATCTACACTATTGCTGAGGTGGAGTAGAGGTGATGACCATCTCATAAATAGGGTGTATGGTACCGGTCACTATTGGAGCACCGGTGGAGGATACATCCTATGTGTATTTGATACTTACCTTTATCCAGTCCCAGCGGTGCCCCTTTGTTCACCTGTCACTAGAATCGGCGGCTTCCTCAGACTGAGGAAGCCGCCGATTCTAGTGACAGGCGGAGAAACGCGTTTTTGAGCCCATTCATCGCTGGTCCTGCACTGTTCCTGTTCAGCGCAAATACACGTGGATTACAAATTAATCACCCAGCTGGCTGGTCCAGCAGGAGAAGGTCCCCATTACAGCTATTCCGGAGTACATCTCTGGTAAAATCTTGGAGAGACTGACCTGAGGTTAACTTACCACATAAAACAGCGCACCATCCATGGAACCAAGTGTACAGGACTGGTAACTATACGAAACACCTAATTGCCTCTAGCTAAATTTGCACATAGCCTCATTCATTGCTACAATATAAGTGACTGAATCAAACGGCAATCCCAGCTAATCCAGCTTTTAGTATATGTTTATTGTTGTCTGTCTTGTCTGTATGTTGTATTGTGCACATAAATTCATGAATTGCTATTGGGGGGAAGCTTCATTTATCTTGATATGTTGTTTTAATAAAATGCTTTATATTCTTTACTAAAAATTTATGGTCATTCAATTACTGAGCAGGACCGCGCTTCTTAAAGTGACAGACACTCTTTAGTGTCTGACACTTATTTTCTACACCTTGCACATATATAAGGGACCAGCACTCCCTGTATAAGAAGCAGCGTTAATCCTGCACAGCTAAATAATTAAAATAAATTACTATCTTGTTAAGTGACAGATTTATATATAGTTTCTCACACTGTTGATATATACCTGTTGGGGGAAATTGTAATTAACCTCTTGGGAATTAGAGATCTAGCACGACTAGCGCTACGGAGTGGCCCTAGGCAGTGGTGCAAGTAGAATTTTTTTCTTGGTGGTACTGATGGCCTCCACCAAAAATGGGCGTGACAATGTGTCATGAGGGGGCGTGGTCACACAAAGCTAGAGGAGTGACTAAATGACAATAGTGGCGTGGCATCAGGAGACAGGGAGTGAGAAACGGGGAATGACTGGGGGTGGGTTGGCTCTTGCTTGGGGGAGAGCCGGGCAGCTTGTGCTTACAATTGTGGAGCCTGCTCTTCATGCTGTCGGCGCCGCTGATGCCTGTCAGTGTGACAGGCTAAATCAGCAGTAGCTGCATACAGCACCAATCATAACGCTGGGTGGCCGGGCTGTGGATGCATTATATTTAGACTTCAAATAAAATAAGAATTGACAGTGGGTCATGGGGTAAGTGGTACTGCGTACCTGCAACATATTTCTTACAGGTACTCCGTACCACGCCGTACCCCCTTACTTGCAACACTGGCCCTAGGGTCACTAACTTTTTCTGGTGCTATTTGCAGGTATACTGCTGTGGCAGCTATATAACTCTTGTATCGTAAAAAAATGTAATGAGATCTCTTGCGTTCAACACAGTTTCTTTAGTGTGCTGCTCTATTTGCAGATAAACTGCTTTTGGCAGCTATGTGACTTGGGATGTCTATATTGACAGATATGACGCTTGTTAGGGCTCCCTTTAGATGCTGCTCTATTTGCGGATGAACTGCTTTGGCAGCTTGTTAGGGTTCCTTTTGGATGCTGCTCTATTTGCAGATAAACTGCTTTGGCAGCTTGTATGGCCCAGAGTGTTTTAGATTAGCAATTAATGCATTTAGATAGGAAGTCTTGTTGGCAGACAAGTGTCAATTGTTGGGTTCACAAGTGGGCTGTTACTAAATAAAACTGCTTATATAAAGCGTATATATTTTTGCTGCTCTATTTGCAGGTAAAGAACAATGCTGTAACCCAAGAGGCTTTTCACCTATGCCTTCCAACGAGGCTTTTGTAGCAAAAAAGTGTCGGAAGAGCGATCCCCGGGGCACATATGTATGTATGTATGTTACTGTTGGTCAATTAGTTGCTTTTACGCCGCAGCTATGTGTCCTCTGGGGATGATATAGTAAGTGTTTCTTACAATAGAAAAATGTATGGATCCTTGGTTTTTATTGGGAATTTTCTACAGCATACTTCTGTTAGGAAGATATGTCTGTATAGCATTGGATGTACTCTTATTTTTGCGCCTATATTGGACAGTGTGTCACAATTGTGGCAATTTGTTTTTGATTTGTTTAGTATCTTTTTATTGATTGATACTGCGTTACACTGGGGACTGATTTAAATGTCATTCGGTATATGTAGGGTATAATTCCCTTTGTTGTGCAGGTTTTTTTAATTATTAATTTCTTGTTTTACTTTAAGGATGCGTGAGGTGAATGCAAAATCTGTCACCAAAATTGATGGTAACACTCAACAATGCCTAAATGTATGCTGTATCGCATAAACTCATTTGAATCGGTGTTCCTATTAAACTGCCGATCATAGTTATTACACTGCACCCGGCTTGGAGCAACTTCTGCTTGTGTGCGGGGTGATCTTGTAGAACTGTGTCCCTCTGTGTAATTGTGTTTGCTTCAATATTTATTGGGGCAGTGTTAAGATTCCAAAGAGATCACGTTGCTTGTAATCTCTGGGATGCGCACTTAAGCAGTGATTTATCTCTGTATCACATGCGATGGGGCGCATACACACAAGGCGATAAACTGAGATTGTATTTCTCTTTATGAGTTTATTTTCTATACATCACTGTTTGTAAATTAAGAGGGTGACAGGTCCTCATGGCCGTCTTATGTATAAGGTAAATCGCCAGGAAATCAGGGAGCATACACATAGGGAAGTGGTTGAGTTTCGTGGTATATCTTTACAACTTTTTAAGCTTTTTAGGCTTTCCCAAACAGCGATTGGCACATCTGTATGATGCCGTGATTGCCACACTTTGCTGGATCACTGGTTAGTTTGAACTTCAAAGGCTAGCAGTTGGCGTATATGTACAATCATTTAAGTGCCACACTTTTACTCTATCGCTAGTATATTTCGGAATAGCCTCTTGAAAATTCTAAGCCTGAATGTTTTTGTATGTCGATGGTAAGAACATTTAAAATAATTGTCTTCAATGTCTATCGTACTTAAATTGACAAAGTTAGCTACTATTATCATTATATATTTGTAATGATGCAGTGAGAGGAATCTAAGGTAACTTTATTTTTGTGTGTTTAAGCATTGTTATCAGATTGATAAAAATGCAATTAGAAATTACCATTCCCATGGTGAGGAAACTGCACAGTGTGAAACTGATCCTACTGACGTGCAGACAAAGGACCATTTTCCACCATCTTTGAGTAAGTCGTTTTGTGGATGGCAAATAAAAAAAAATCCAGGGACTACTAATTAATACGATTTTCCACCATACAAATGTTGTATCAATGATTTGATTTTGAACAGAAATAGGAATGTGATGTCACAAAATGGCATTTGCACGGTGGGCCCATAGTTGTGAATGTTTTTTAAACTGGTTTTATCATTCATAATACTTCATATTTTTTAATATCATGCCTCAATGAATATTTTGTGATGTACTTATGTTTTAGAAAGGGGAAAGCTGGCCATTGGCCCTTCTAGGCAAATTCCGGTATTGCCAATGGCATGATACCGCCACCAGATGGCCTCACTGAGCAGCTCCAACTCCAGGTGCTCTTATCAGCTCTTATCATTGGTTGATGACTAATGACATCAATCCCTAATGTGTGCCTTGCCCCTTTCCCTGTGTGTGTAATAAAACCTTTGATTATCGATACAGCTAGAGACAAGGGTGGTTCTATAAGTAGAAACTTCTCATTGGGGGGGAGATTCTCTAAGAATCTCCGCCCCCCTTCGCCGCCCATCGCATATTTAATTATCGCATATGTTTTAACATATGCGATAATTAAGGCAAAGGACAGCTCTTGTGTTAAGAGCTGTCCTTTGCGGTGAGAGTCGCCGGGTCCCAGCAGGTCCCGGCGGCTCCCCCCTCCCTCACACACCCGGCGCTGCTGCTGCTGCTGCGCCGGGCTCTCCTCCTCCCTGCACCCGGAAAAGGATCAGTGCAGGGAGGAGGTCACAGGTCCGGGCAGCACAGCTCTGTGCTGCCCAGACACAGGTGAGGGGGGAGGGGGCGATGCGGGGCGGCGGGGGGTCGGCGCGGGGCGGCGGAGGGTTGCGGTAGAAGCCCATTGGCTTCTATGGGGCATCGCCAGATTTTTATGGCGATTCCCCCCGCCGCGGTAAACCGGCGGGGGATGCTTACAGCATCCCAAAATGCGGTAAAAACCCTGATAATGGGGTTTTTACCGCATTTTCGCTTAGAGAATCTCCCCCTATATCCCTGCCAGGGCTGGTAGACCACAGCTTTCCCTCATGGCCATTGCACTGCACATCATATCAGGCATACTGTCACGACATCAGGCGTCGGATGGCGGGACTGGCAGAAGCATGATCCAATACAGAGGTGCGTCAGATTTCATCAGCAGCTGAAATTCACCACCAACTTGTTGAGGTGCACATCGCTAAATCATGTCACAAAAAAGTTTTGGTTCTGGTGCACAGCCTTTGTAATGGCAGGTAAGACATTCATGTTGAGAAGAAAACTGGCGAGACGAACAGAGAGTGCGCTACAGAGAGTGCGCCATGGCGTGATGTTATTACTTTACACCCCCAACAAATTGGTGATGACTTTCCGCTGCTAATACACCCTTTAGTTGTTTACATCTGATCACTCAATGCACCTTAGTGTTTGACCATGATATCATCAATACCATAATCTTTAGGGTCAATGAGTTCTACCTGCTCTGGGCTGGTGGGAAATTAGAATAATGAGTTATACTCTAGCTTACACTACACAGATAAAGGTTAATGCTGTATAGTTACTGGAAGTTTATTGGAGAGATGGTCCATGTGACGGTCATTCAGTCCCACAGATAATGCCGACGCTCTGTTCATACAACCTGACAATGGAGGCCTCACATACACTGCAAAACCTGGTGTATTGTTTTCTAATCAATGCTTTCGGAAAAATGAATGTGCCATGGAACCTACACAGACAATAGTCACACAGACAATAGTCACACACACACACACTCACACACACACACACACACACAAAGACACAGACACATCTTTTACATAAGGAGGAAAAAAGGAAGGATTGGTGTGTATTGCGCTGCTAACCACAAATAGATTTAAGGGTGTAGGGTCCCTTACCTCAAATCTATCACATTTTGTTGATTCTCACTTACAGAAATTCGTTACGGCACTCCCCTCGCACATCAAAGACACGACACATATCCTCAATAAAACTTCTAATTTAACCTGGACAGAAGGGTGGGGTTTCCTGACCCTAGATGTACAGGCGTTATATACTAATATACCCCATGATAAAGGTATTGAAGCCATTAATCACTTTCTTAATTCCGATAATGATATCTCTACACCTAGAAAACACTTTCTTCTTGATTCCATTTCTTTTATTCTAACTCACAATTTTTTTCTTTTTGATGAGCACTTTTTTCTACAGCGCCTTGGAACGGCCATGGGGACCAGATTCGCACCCAGTTTTGCGAACCTCTATATGGGCCGCCTCGAGGAAGAACTTATATGGGGCGGTCCATTTGAGGAGAATCTGGTCCTCTATGGCCGTTTCATCGACGATCTATTTATTATTTGGAAGGGTGGACACGATTTGGCACTAAATTTTGTTAAGCACTTGAACTCTAACACATTTAATTTGACCTTTACCCATACTTTTAGTTACACCTCAGTGAACTTCCTGGATATTGCGTTCTCCCTTGACAACAATACACTGATTTCCAACAATTATATAAAACCTGTGGGGACTAATAACTATCTCCACTACAAAAGCGGCCATTATAGGCCATGGATTGATAATATTCCTAGGAACCAGCTGACAAGACTCCGTAGAAATTGCACATTAAAATCAGATTATAATTCCCAGGCGGAACAAATGTTACTTAATTTTAAGAGACGTGAATATCCAAGTAATTTACTACAGAGAGCTTCCGCACAAGTAGATAAAATCAGTAGAGATACCCTTTTAGTTTCAAAAAATAAAACCATAAACACAAAAATTAACATTTCATCATTGGATGATACCTCGAGTAATATTGGAAACTCACTAGCATTTATAACAAAGTATAATAATAAATCACATCAAATCAAAAAGATACTATTAAATAACTTTGAAATCTTAAGTCATGATAAAATTTTACAAAAGATAATCACTACCCCCAAAATAACATTCAGGAGGAATAGGAATGTAAAAGACACCATCGCTCCAAGCTTACTTCCATCTTTAAAAATTGAAAAACAATTGTCCTGGTTACCGTCTAGGCCAAATGGGAATTTCAAGTGTGGTAAAAATATCTGTATAACATGTAAATATATGTTAAACAAAAAGAATGAAATTACATCTTCTTCAAATGGTTCATCATTCAATATAAAACAGTTTATGAATTGTGACACGTGCTACTGCGTATACGTGCTGGAGTGTCCCTGCAAGCTCCAGTACGTAGGACGCACTATTAGACCCCTTAAAATGAGATTTAGGGAACACAAGAATAACATCTTGAAGAAAATGTTGAAACATAGTGTCCCTCGACACTTTTTCAACAAACATCAAAGTGACCCAAGTGGGCTAACCATCACAGGAGCAGAACATATTGTGACCACTAAGAGGGGGGGAGACAGATATAAAAAATTGTGCATAGCGGAGTCAGCTTGGATTTTCAAACTGGACACGTTGAGTCCGGGGGGCCTTAATGAAGCCCTGGACTTCACGTGTCTTGATTGAACAGACTATATTCCATATTGTTATATGGTTATCTCTTGTGAGGTGAATTTATTACAAGGTTGACACTGACCCCTGTCGACCCAAAACGGGGTGGAGCGAAGGAGATCAACCCGCAGCGCTGTAATAGCGATGTGGGCCTGCAGACCTCCCTCTCTCCATTCTAGGGTGTCACAGGTGGCCATTTGGCTAGCCTTAGAATTTATTGTGGGTTTTCTATGATAGATAACCTCTACTAGTATATACCCTTATGCTATGGGTGATTATGACAATTAACAATACATAAGAATTCCGAATTTAGGGGGACAGCCAATATAAATATTTTGATTTCATCTAATTATATATTATCATATATCGATATTGCTGACTTCTGACCCAATGTGGCTAAAATAACCAAAATGTAATGAATCCAAAAATACTAATACGAATATTTCTAAGGAATTATAAAGATAAATATGTTTATTTACACAGATACAATCGCTTTGTTTGTTCTGATTAAAAACACCTTTCCCTATTATTAGACTGACTGCTATCTCATAGAAGAAATAAATGAATGAAGTATTTGTCTACATCCCTCTGGGATTAAGTTTGATTATATATATATATATATATTTTTTTTTTATACTTTATCCTTCACTGTTGCTATTTTTATTGTTGCTACTTATTATTAATTTTTGCTTTATTTCATATTAAATCGATTGGTGCTCACTATGAGCAAAAGGGTTGATTAGTTCCTTATAAGGCTGCCGCTATTAGATATATATATTTTGCATATGGATTTCTCTCTGTATAAATCCTCTTGACTATTAGATACATACCAACAAAAGTTCATTGTGTAATCTCTATTCTCTATTAATTGGATGCGACTATTAGTTATTTTCTCAAACCCCTGACTGTTGGATATTATGTAATTAGAACCCGAATGAACCTGATTAAAACCTATGACCTGTTTAGCTCTGCCAACGATTTTGAGCACACCAAGAATCAATTTGATTCAAAATGATCACTTTGTTACTCTTCTCTCTAGCGCTATTTAAGCAATTCATAGTATATGTGAAAACCTGGACACACTGCTTTCTTTTAGTTTGTTTATTGTAAAATTATCAAACTGCTTTTTATGTATTTTGTACACTATATTCATGTTTACGTATATCCACCTATTTATTAGGATAATTGGCCCAATTAAGATTTTCAATATACACTCCAAACGTATAAATAGGATACAGACACAAGTGCTTGTATCCGTCTTGAAAAAGTCTCCAGACTACGTAGGAGACGAAACGCGTTGACGTCACTGTACTGAGACGTTAGAGGCTGCCCGCTGCTACAGGAGAAACCACGCTGTATACAGCTTTTCAGCGCTACTACTGAGAACCAAGCGTCTACATACTTTGGACGCTCCGTATGACGGGGAAAGGAATCGCTAACCGCCGGCACCTATACTAAGGTGACCCACAGAGGAGAACTACCGGCGGCAATCCGCACCCCGGGAACGGAGCAACCACTAGACTGCACAAGCCGCTACTTTGACAGGGTGAGCAAACCGGTCAAAATCCCTGCATCTCAGTGCTGCTTATTTAAACTGCTATCCATATTGTACTGGCGTGGAGCCCAGTCGTGTCCTATCTCTACTGCATTTCATATGCTTAAATGACTGTTACTAATTACTAACTTCATCCTCAAACAATAACCCTCATTGGACTGTGTTTTACTAATCATCATTCCAATAACAATATAACAGCATTTTCCTCTTGTTTACCATCTGGCTCCTAACCACTTGCGCTATTTTATCTACAGCGGTGCACCCCCAAGCTAATAACGTCCACTCCTTATCCAATTAAGGACTGATATTGATTGTCCTGCCAAAACGTATTTATAGTGTACTTATTGTGTTTTTATCTACTATATATTTTTAGTTATCGTTTTTTATTTTTTATTTTTCATGTTTACTTTCATTAATTGTTTGTCTTATAATATTTGATGTATTTAATTATATAAAATTTATACTTTTTTAAAGCAGTGTGTCCACATCATTTTTGCACGTTGGTCTTAAATTTATTTATTTATTTAGTTTGATTTTTGGAGTATATCCCCTTAAATCTATTTGTGGTTAGCAGCGCAATACACACCAATCCTTCCTTTTTTCCTCCTTCAGTATTAATGTTGTGGGTATAGGCAATCCCCACAGGTGTGACCTGCAGCAGCTGCCACTCATGTGCTAATCCTATTAAATTTTGATTGTGAGCGCTGGGGTTCCTGCTGGCTGTATTTTGGGCTCATCCCCAAATCTACAGCCTGTAAGGACATTTTTGACATCTTTTACATAAAGATAAAAAAGCTCAACACTTTGCTTACAACACATTCAGCTCAGGTTGTATATAAGCCTCCCATTCCCCTGTCCCCAGTACACTGTGGGTTTGGACACATTTGTATCTACAACATGGGAAAGGTGAGTCTAATATAAACATTTTATTCAAATATAAAAAAACAAACTTTCATGTTCGATATAAGGACTAGAGGAAAGAGAATCCGTGTTTTGTACATGTTAACAAATATAAATGACCATAACATTATGAGAGATGATAGTGATGAGATTTTGAAAGAGAAAATTGAGCATAATATATATCTAATGCATACTTGCTTTCCCTCCCGGTAGTTGATGATTATGGGGTAGACCCCTTACATTTCCTAATGTAGCAGGCAGGGTGGTGTGATAAATCCCAGCAATCATAGAGCTGTGGAAACTGTATAGGGATTATTTATGGTAATCTAGGGCTGGTTCTACCATCAGACAGCTTCATGCAGCTCCTTTGGAGATCAGGAATCTGGGGGCACCTCTGAGTCTAACCATCAGAAATGGCATGATAGGCTGGTTCAGCCACCAAAAGACCTCGTTGAGCAAATCCAGCTCTTAGAGGGGCATCTTTGAACATAATGCAAATGGCAGGTGTTGGACTTATAAGATGCCACCACCACCTGAGATTCTATAAAGTGGGTATTGGTGTGTCGATGGTGGTTGGAGCAGTAAGATGAAGTTTTGCCTAGGGTGCCAAAACCCTTGCAGCTGCATTGTGTTGGCGGTGAGGCCTAATTATGAGGCCATTTAGCTTTGCCACCAAAGTGGTCTGCCTAGGCCCCTCTCTCTGGACAGATAATGGATAGGAGACTAAAAAGTAATTATGTAAAAGATAAAGGGTAAGAGAGTATCTGATACAGTAAAGGTGCATATTGGCAGAAATGGCGACTAGCAGGGGGTGGTGTGAGTACAGGGAGGTGACACCCCCACCCCCCCCCCCTTCCCGGTGACAGCTGTTTTTTTATTGGTTTGTTTTTGTCATATAAAGTTTAAAAATGCAATATATAGAAGAATAAATAAATATGTATAAACATCAGCATATCTGTGGAATTTATTTTAGAAATTACTAAATGACACCACTGTATTTCTTACCATAGATCATCTTCTATGAGGACAGGAACTTCCAGGGCCGCTCCTATGAGTGTAACTCCGAGTGCCCAGACATGTCCTCATACTTCAGGCGCTGTAACTCCATCCGGGTGGAGAGTGGAAACTGGATCCTGTATGAGCACCCCAACTACAGGGGGCACCAGTACTTCCTGCATAGAGGGGAGTACCCCGACTTCCAGCAGTGGTTGGGCTACAATGACTCCATTAAGTCCTGTCGTCTGAGCCCACAGGTAATAATAAATATTCAAATAAAAATAACAAATTATGTTCCCTGAAATGTAGACTCCTCCATATAATGCTGAAAATAGAAGTGGATCTTTGCATATAATATGAAATGGTAGGAAAATATTGTAATTTGACGATACATTTTTTATCTAGCACCACGGCTCATTCAGAATCAGGATCTTTGAGAAAGAAGACTTCCGAGGTCAGATGATGGAGTTCACAGAAGACTGTCCCAATGTCTATGAGAGGTTCCGCTACCAAGACATCCACTCTGCCCATGTACAAGACGGATACTGGATGTTCTATGAGGAGCCCAACTACCGGGGACGTCAGTACTACCTGAGATCAGGGGAGTTCCGGAGATACACTGACTGGGGAGCCACCAACCCCAGAATTGGTTCCTTCCAGCGTGTCCACCATATGTATTAAAACAAGAGAAAAATAAATCAGTCAATTATCTTCATTCTGAATATCTAATTTCTTATTTTTGTGTTTTATTTAAATCTGTAAGTGTAATATCAGCCTAACTCTCCACCCAAACTGGTGACTACAGTGTGTCTATGTCTATGGGTGTGTAATCTTGTTTCCTTCCTCTAGACTTTCCATTAGGACAGTTAACACATGGTAACATCTATGTGTCAGCAACACTATTTTGCATGTAGCACCAGTAGGGTTCACATTGGGGTCCAAAGGAATTGTTCATGAAATATTAAGTCTCGGTTTAAAATAAATGAATGACACTGTCCGGTCGATAGGGTGACACTGAATAGGGGAACAGTCAATTTAACACTATAAAAAGGGGAACCCCACGTGGCACTGACTGGTGCTGCAGAAATACTTTAAGGAGCAATTCTTACAGTGGGTGCTTCATAAAGTATTTGGGTATTGTAATGACATATAAAGACGTGTCGCATGGATACAAACATGAATTAATAAATACAGTAAAATTAAATTGGTAAAAGAATCTACTGGTTCTTGTCCTTTAAGTCAATTATGCAAATCCACAAGCAGGAAAGGCAGGTGACCATATCTGGTTAGAGGATGAGAGCCGAAGGTGTTGTGAACATGCAGAGGTTCTGCCGGTAAATTCCTGCACTGGCTATGGTCTGGTGGCATCTGCTTTCTTCTCCTTGAGTCTTCCACCAGGGAAGGCTGCAGAGACCAGATGAAGCACCAACATATTTTGCAGCACTCTCTTCTGACCTTAAGGACAGCAAATATAGTCACCTTCAAGACCTAAACCCCTCTATAGTGAAGTTGTGAGGTCAAACCCCAATCAATTGAGGACACCATTACCCCCACGGACCCCTAGATCTCGTAATCAAAGAGATTGGAAAAGGGTACCTTTTAAAAATAATTTCAGGACCTGGGAGGAGAGAAAGAATGATTCAGTCTTTCCAGATCGACAACTCAATAGAAAAAGAATGAACGGAAGGGAAGGCCCGTCGAATTGGGTCGACCATTTTGCTTCCCATAATAGATTTGACACTTTAGAACATCCACCTAATAGATCTCCCATGCACAATAATTTTTTAGACAGGAACCATCAAACATGGAGAATCAATTAATTGCTATACCAACCCTTGAAAACCCTATCCTAAACAAAAGGACTAGAAGGGGGAAAAGAGGTGGAACACGCAAAAGAATTAGAAGGAAAAAAGGGCCCATTAAAATCTCCCCCCCCTAATTCAGAGGACCATGTAACTAAAATTTATAATTTAAGTGATCATACCCTGTCCGAAGGGAAAACTAAAATACTACAAAAAGGTTTAAAATATGCCCCAAGCAATTCAATTAATTTTTTTGACCTGTATTTGGATGTTAATAAATTTATTAGGAAGATCACCCTAAAAAAGTTCTTTTCAGACAAAAACCTTGAGACCACTGATCAGATTATCAATCCTTTCAAAAAACCTTCTACTTTTAACCCTCAATATATGAAAGGTTGTTTTATTGAGTCATTTCAAAAAATGGTCAATAATGAGTTAAGGATACTAAAAGACAATCTCCCTACACTTAAGCACAATTTAACAATTGAAGAAAGAGAGGCTATAGATAGTCTGAAAGGTAATTTAAACATAATAATTAAGCCCGCCGATAAAGGCGGGGCAGTGGTGGTTTTAAACAAATCTATGTATACGGCTGAAGTAGCCCGACAACTAAATGATGGGATCACTTATAAAAAATTAAAGGCCGATCCTTCCCATAAAATTCTTGCCAGTCTAAAGAGCTTAATTGATGGTTTTGTTGATTCGGGAACTTTATGTAGTGAAACTGCTGAATTCTTGGTAAGAGACGACTATTCCATCCCAGTGCTATATCTTTTACCCAAGATTTATAAGAATGCTCAGAACCCTCCAGGGCGACCTATTGTTGCGGGCACCAACAGTATTACCGCAAATTTATCATATTTCATAGACCATCACCTTCAACCAGTGGTGCTGACCAATAGGTCCCATTTAAAAGATACAAAGGATATACTCAATAAAATCAAAGCGGTGAAGTGGGATGGCGACTGTTTCTTGATCACCGCAGACGTTACATCCTTATACACCATCATTAGACATACAGATGTGATACAAGCGGTTAAGCTGTCCCTCCAGGAAACAAATATTGATCCTGATTTACAAGACCTACTCCTACAAGGGATAGAATTTATCCTCATGAATAATTATTTTAATTTTAACGGCACTTTTTACAATCAGGAGGTGGGCACAGCCATGGGGACCAGGTTTGCCCCCAGTTATGCCAACATGTTCATGGCCAGATGGGAAAACCTAATGGTATGGCATGGGCATGACTGGGAGGCAAATCTTGTCCAATGGTGGAGGTATATTGACGACGTATTGTTTATATGGAGAGGTCCAGAAACAGAATTGAAGAAGTTTTGCGAATATCTCAACCTGAACCAATTTAATATTCAGTTGACCTTTAATATTAACAAAATTGAGGTGAACTTCTTGGATCTTAGGATCCCAGTGCTATATCTTTTACCCAAGATTTATAAGAATGCTCAGAACCCTCCAGGGCGACCTATTGTTGCGGGCACCAACAGTATTACCGCAAATTTATCATATTTCATAGACCATCACCTTCAACCAGTGGTGCTGACCAATAGGTCCCATTTAAAAGATACAAAGGATATACTCAATAAAATCAAAGCGGTGAAGTGGGATGGCGACTGTTTCTTGATCACCGCAGACGTTACATCCTTATACACCATCATTAGACATACAGATGTGATACAAGCGGTTAAGCTGTCCCTCCAGGAAACAAATATTGATCCTGATTTACAAGACCTACTCCTACAAGGGATAGAATTTATCCTCATGAATAATTATTTTAATTTTAACGGCACTTTTTACAATCAGGAGGTGGGCACAGCCATGGGGACCAGGTTTGCCCCCAGTTATGCCAACATGTTCATGGCCAGATGGGAAAACCTAATGGTATGGCATGGGCATGACTGGGAGGCAAATCTTGTCCAATGGTGGAGGTATATTGACGACGTATTGTTTATATGGAGAGGTCCAGAAACAGAATTGAAGAAGTTTTGCGAATATCTCAACCTGAACCAATTTAATATTCAGTTGACCTTTAATATTAACAAAATTGAGGTGAACTTCTTGGATCTTAGGATCTTTATAGAAAACAGCAATATTGAAACATCGGTTTATTATAAACCATCTGACTCCAATTCATATATTAACCCCTCCAGCAACCACCACAAGAAGTGGATTTCAAATATTCCTAAGGGACAGTTTGTACGTTTCAAACGAAATTGTTCAAATGATGTTAATTTTGAGGAGAGTGCCATCAGAATGAAAGATAAATTCATCAATAAAGGGTACAGTACCACACTTGTTGAGGGGGCTTTAGGATGTCAAGTGAGTTATATATTTTTATGTACATTTTTTTGTCCATTCATCTTTCTATTCTGTATCGTGCCCTTTGGCCAATGGGCCACTTTACAGTTTTAATAAATATATTTTGGTACTGAGACTGGTCAGCCCTCTATTTTTGGGTTCATCTGCTGCCACGTGGGAACTCGAGTAGTGGAGTCCTGTCAGTAGCCAGTCCACCAAAGATACCTTTATATGCTTATGGTACCAGCACTATTTGTGAGTATGGTACGAACTGACCCTACGTTACATTGATATTTATTGATGCGATTGGGATCCTTGGTTGAAAGATACATTTATATGTTTAGAACTCCTGTTCAATCAGTGAGTACGGTATGCATCTGTGATTGATTTCATCCATCTCTTGGTAGTTCTTGTTTGCTTATCACTTTGGTGGACCCTTAAAGAAACCGTTACACACTTGTAAAAGCACACAAAGTGTGAGTCGTGGTACGACTTCCTTTTTTGGGTTAATTTCACCCCACCTACCTGAATACCTATTTGTGTCATTTATACACATTTTTTCTTATTTCATATTTGCACGAGAAAAATCCACATTGGAACATACAAGTCCAGCGCCAGCAATTCCTATTTGTTTTGGAGAGCAAATGTAGTAATTCAATACCATATGGTTGACATTGACATGATTGACGTGGTCAAGTAGTCAGCACAGTCAATTGGAGGACATGTGTACAGGTATTACAAATGGGACAAGCCAACTAGAATGTAATATTGAATATACTAAAGAAATAAAAATGAGGCTCAGCAAAACAATCCAATCCCCAGGACCCGATGGGATCCATCCTAGTGTTCTAATGGAATTAAGGGAGGAATTAGCCAGTCCTCTGTACTAAATTTTCGATAACTCCTTTTCATCTGGTAAAGTGCCTAAAGACTGGAGGATAGCAGAGGTAGTACCAACATTCATAAAAGCCAACAGGGGCGACCCAGCAAATATAGACCCGTTAGCTTAGCATCAATAGTGGGTAAGTTATTTGAAGGAATTTTAAGGGATGGTATCCAAAATCATTTAGAGATGTATAGTATAATCAGTATTAAACTACTAGGGTTTGTAAAGATCACTTGCGCCAAACTAATTTAATAAGCTTTTATGAGGAAGTCAGCAACAGCCTAGACCAGTGGTTCCCAACCTGGGGTACTCTGCAGACCAGTTGGGGGTACGTGAAAATAATATTGGTAATGGTGGAAAGATGAAAAAAAGTATTTTGATGGCAGAAGAAGACCCATTGCTATGGAGAAGAACCATGTTTTGTCACATGGTTCTGTCTTCAGCGTCATCAGCTTCTCATTGTGCTTTTGCCTGACCAGCAATCCAATGGGAGCTACCCATGCTGCCCTCAGACATCAGCGATCATCTGCCCAGCACTGACACTGGTGGAAGAAACAGCGGCATTAATCCTACAGGTGTAAGTGGGAACCCTGGAGACAATACACAACCAGCGGGCAGACACGGGAGGGCACGATTCCTGTCCGCTACGCCTTAATATAAGGACATGCATAAGGATACGCATACCGCTCACTTCCTCTCCACTCATAAGTACTGTCTGTATTTTAAATTGAGAGGAGGGGTACTCATCAATGAAAAGCCTAATCAAGGGGTACGGAAGAGAAAAAAGGTTGGGAACCACAGGCCTAGACAGTGGAAATGCTGTAGACGTGGTCTTCCTGGATTTGCTAAGGCTTTTGATACTTTGCCACATAAGAAGTTGATAAATAAAATGGAGGATTTGGGACTAGGGTTAAACATTTGTAAATGGGTAGGAAACTGGCTGCAGAATAGAGAACAGAGAGTGGTTGTGAACGGCGCAGTATCGGGTTGGATACCATTAACTAAGAGGAGTGCAGCAGGGGTCGGTGCTAGGGCCCCTTTTCTTTAATATATTCATTAACGATATTGGGGTGGAATTACTCATTAAAATTTTCATCTTTGCTGATGATACAAAACTGAGCAGAGTAATTAGAACAATCAAGGTTCTCTATATGCCTCAGAGTAATCTTAATAATCTAGAAGATAAACGCAATTTTATGCATCTTGGGAGACATAATCAGTGTGCTAGGTGTAATCTAAACGGGTGGAATTGTGTAAATCAGAACTGGAAAAGGATATAGGAGTCCAAAAGTGGCCACAAACTAGGATGTATTACTCAGTGTCATGTAGCAGCAAATAAGGCCAACAGGATACTAGCCTGTATAAGAAGGGGCATGGAATCTAGGGATTCAAGTGTAATTGTGCCACTCTACAAAGCATTGGTCAGACCACATCTAGAATATGGAGTACAATTCTGGATCCCACAATACAAAAAGACATCAAAGAACTGGAAACGTTCAAAGAAGAGCAACAAAGCTAATGAAGGGGTTGGAGAAATTAAGCTATGAGGAGAGATTGGACAAATTGGGATTCTTTAAAGTAGAACAGAGACATTTAAGGGGAGACATGCTTAACATGTACAAATATATCAGGGCCAATATAGGGAACTGTCAGGCACCCTCTTTTCTTTGAGGAAGGAACCTAGGACACGTGGGCATGCATTAGAGGAAAGAAGATTCCGTACCCTTAGAAGGAAAAACTTTTTATGGTCATTGCAACTAAATTGTAGAACTCTCTTCCTGGAGTGGTGGTGTCGGTAGATAGAGAGGTGGTGTCGGTGGACACAGTAGATACATTTAACATAAGGTTGGGCAAACATCTATTGGGTAAAACCATCCAGGGGTACAAATAACAATCATAATCTGTATACAATGAAATCAGAATACACATCTTATATAAACAGATGTAGAAAAAAGATCATACACTCAACTCAAAGGTCGAACTCAATGGACGCACGTATTTATTCAACCTTAAATACTAGTATGTCACTATGTAAATATGTATGTTAGACAAATTTTTTATTTTTGAATTTTTTTCATACTTTACAATCCACGTAAACTGTGATTGGGAACAGTAACAAGGCAAGGGAAGCATGTGCTGAAACCTACGGTACAACAACATTTATGTACAGATAGAACATCCATTTTATCAGATTATCAGTGGTACATCCCAACAGCTTTCCCTCGCACCCCCCCCATACCTCCCTCCCACAGCCTAACCAAGCCCTTCTGCCTACCTGAGCCCTCCTGCAGCCCATCTCCCCCTACAGCACCTAAATGTCCCACAGCCTGACTACCCCCTGCAGCCTAACTATACCCCACAGACTAACTGAGCCCTTCCACGGCCTAAATGAGCCTTCTTGCCGCCTCCTGCAGCCTATCTTGCCAGCCTTGTGCAGCCACAGTCTAACTTCCCCAACAGCCTAACTTCCTGATGTTTGAGAACCTTTTTCTCTTCTACAGCAATCCAGTTGTTTAATCTATGTTTTAGACTTTGTCATCTGCATATCCTTAATTAAATATATATTTTCTTCTCTATTTTGAATATATATACACAGAGTTTATGGTGGTTGTTAAATCCACCTCTCAAAGGGCGCCAAAGAATACCTCTACATGCATTCATGGTAGATGACCTATTGCTGAGGTGGAGTAGAGGTGATGACTGTCCCGTAAATAGGGTGTATGGTGCTACTCACTATTGGTGCAGCAGTGGAAGGTACATCCTTTGTGTATTTGATACTTACCTTTATCAAGTCCTAGCGGTGCCCCTTTGTTCACCGACCACATATTACAGTATATGTTTTCCACATTTATCAACCCTTTAGCGTTTCCTGTTTCAAGCAGCCTCCATTGGTCCACCAAGGTCACATCTGGGAACACAGATTGCCCCGTTGCTGACAGACCTTTTCATATGTCTAGCTTTTTCATGTTGACATTATGACACATTCTACATTTCAACATATTGCTTGTCAACCTTTCGGTCGATCTATTGAATCTATCTAGACCAGGGGTGGCAGGACTTTTGCAACCCGGGATCTACTTTTTGTACACTTACTTACTGGGGATCTCCCGGCATCTCCCCAGTGTAAACTTTGCCCCTACAAATGCAATACATCCCTTACACATTATGCCCCATGGAAGGAGAAAAAATTCTCATAATATGATGCCTCAATTGGTTATTTTGTGATGCACTTATGTTTTAGAAAGGTATAAGCTGGTCATTGGCTCTTCTAGGCAAATTTCAGTATGGCCAATGGCATGATACAGCCACCAGAAGGCCTTACTGAGCAGCTCTAAAGGCCCCCATACACTATGCGATTTTGGGACGATTTCATCCGATTTCGGCACTTTGTGCCGATAATCGGGTAATATCGGCCCAAAATCGTAGGTGTGTGATATCTGATCCGATCCGATGCGCGGTCCCGTGCGCATCGGACCGGATCAGGGAGGTCGGACGGTCTGTACATACGATCACGTCCGACCTCCCTGTATGCATATGCCTGCCACCTGACAGGCATATGCATGCAGACACCGGGGGAGCAGTGGGGCGGGCAGCGGGTCCCTGAGTGCCGGCGAGTGCTGCTGACTGACCTGGCCGGGCAGTGTACTTACACATAGCAGCAGCGGGGACGGGCAGCGCAGTGGCGGCTATTATATTTTTAAAATACTTGTCAAATGACCGGCCGCTCTCTGAGAGCTCTCCGGCCAATCAGAGAGCGGCCGGTCATTTGACAAGTATTTTAAAAATATAATAGCCGCCACTGCGCTGCCCGTCCCCGCTGCTGCTATGTGTAAGTACACTGCCCGGCCAGGTCAGCAGCGCTCACCGCACCCGCCGCCCGACCCCACCACCGCCGCCGCTGCCCGCCCCCACTACTGCCGCTGCCCGCCCCCACTACTCCTCACCGCCCTGCAGCTCCCCGGGGTTTTTTTTACATGGGATAAATCGCATGCGATTTATCCCATGTAAAAAATGGCACATCAAGTGCCAAATTGTATGTGAGCCTCCCGGGGAGCTGCCGGGCGGCTCGCAGGTAAATTGGGTCCGACTTGTCCCTAGGACAAGTCGGCCTAATGTATGGGGGCCTTAACTCCAGGTGCTCTTATCGGCTCTTATCTTGGGTTGATGACTAATGACATCAACCCCTAATGTGTGCCTTGCCCCTTTCTCTCTGTGCACAGAAAAACCTTTGATTATCAATACAGCTAGAGAAAAGGGTTATTCAGTAAGTAGAAACGTCTCATTATATCACCCGCCAGAGCTGGTAGACCACAGCTTCCCCTCATGGCCATTACACTACGCATCATATCAGGCATACTGTCACAACATCAGGTGTAGGATGGCGGGACTGGCAGAAGCATGATCCTATAGAGAGGGGTTTTTGGGGAAGCTGCACTATGTAGTCAGGAAAGATTTGTGTGAATATGGATAAATTGTGGACATAACTGACAATTGTTAACAGAATAGATTCTATATTCACATCACACCCCAGCTTGGGCCCTGGGGTCTTGCGTTATATGTGTGATGATCAGTTGTGCACCCCCGAGTTATAATACGTTTGAAAAAAAGGGGGAAAAAAGGAAAAAGAAACTCGGGTGGGGTGCACTCTTAATCCCCAATATGAAGTGAAATTATTCTGATAAAATTCTTACATTATTCTTAATTTTATAACTTTTAATTCTATGTTAATTTTTAATGCTGTGTATATTAATCTAATAAAATAATTTAAGCTTTTTTATATTTTTATTGGTGAGGCTTTGAAGTCCAAAATTAATTCCAATTCATGAGAATTATATATATTTCATTCATTTGCCTAACAGAGGTGCGTCAGGTTTCATCAGCAGCTAAAATTCACCGCCAACTTGTTGAGGTGCACATCGCTAACATCAAGTGACGGGAATAGTTTTGGGTGGGAAATTAGAAAAATGAGTTATACTGTACTCTACCCTACACTACACAGATAAAGGCTAATGCTGTATAGTTACTGGAAGTTTATAGGAGACTTTTTATTTTGAAACAAGGTCATGCAATGACATTCAGTTTATGTTCACTATAAGAAGACGATCAGGTTGTACCCATGACGTTATGATGAGAGATGGTCCATGTGATGGTCACTCAGTCCCACAGATAATGCCGACGCTCTGTTCATACAACCTAACAATGGAGGCCTCACATACACTGCAAAACCTGATGTATTGCTTTCTGATCAATGCTCTGGGAAAAATGAATGTGCCATGGAACGTACATGAACAATAGTCACACTCACACACACACACACACACACACACACACACACACACACACACACACACACACAGAGACATCTTTTACATAAAGAGGATAAAACAGCTCAACACTTTGCTTACAACACATTCAGCTCAGGTTGTATATAAGCCTCCCATTCCCCTGTCCCCAGTACACTGTGGGTTTGGACACATTTGAATCTACAACATGGGAAAGGTGAGTCTAATATAAACTTTTTTATTCAAATATAAAAACAAACTTTCATGTACGAAATAAGGACTAGAGGAAAGAGAATCCGCGTTTTGTACATGTTAACAAATATAAATAACCATAATTTTATGAGAGATAATATTGATGAGATTTAAAAAGAGAAAATTGAGCATAATATATATCTAATTCATACTTGCTTTCTCTCCCGGAAGTTGATGATTATGGGGTAGACCTTTTACAGTTCCGGCATCCTGCCCATTTCCTAATGTAGCGGGCAGGATGGTGTGATAAATCCCAGCAATCATGGAGCTGTGGAAACTACATATAGGGATTAATTATGGGAATCCCGGGCTGGTTCTACCATTAGGCAGCTGTATGCAGCTACTTTGGAGATCAGGAATCTGGGGGCACCCCTGAGTCGGATCCGATATGATTTCCCGGCGGTCGGAATCCCGACACTGGAATCCCGACCGCCGAAATCCCGACAAGGGGGGGACATGGATCGCCCCCCCTTGCGGGCTCGCTGCGCTCGCCACGCAGCGGGCCCGGTGCCTCGCTACGCTCGGCACGCTATTTTATTCTCCCTCTATGGGTGTCGTGGACACCCACGGAGGGAGAAAGTTTCGGGATTTCGGCGGTCGGGATTCCAGTGTCGGGATTCCGACCGCCGGGATCCCGACCGCCGGGAAATTAACCGCATCCCCCTGAGTCTTATCATCAGAAATGGCATGATAGGCTGTTACAGCCACTAGAAGACCTCGTTGAGCAAATGCAGCTATAAGATGTTGAACATAATGCAAAAGGCAGGTGTTGGACTTATAAGATGCCAACTCCACCTGAGATTCTGTAAAGTGGGTATTGGTGTGTGGATGGTGGTTGGAGCAGTAAGATGAAGATACGCCTAGGGTGCCAAAAACCTTTGCAGTGGGAATGTGTTGGCGGTGAGGCCTCATCATGTGTCCATTCAGTTTTGCCCCCAAAGTGGTCTGCATAGACCCCTCTCTCTGGACAGATCATGGATAGCAGAAAAAAAAGTCATTGAGTATAAGATAATGGTTAATATGATTATCTGACACAGTAAGATTTTTTTTAAATTATTGCACTGTATTTCTATTTGAGTTTATTTATTGTTTTGTTTTTGTCATATAAAGTTTAAACATACAATATTTAAGAAAAAATACATAATTATAAGCATCAGCATGACTGTGGAGTTTCTGGAATTATCTGCTGCTAACACAATGACTTTAGAAATTACTAAATGACACCACTGTATTTCTTCCCATAGATCATCTTCTACGAGGACAGGAACTTCCAGGGCCGCTCCTATGAGTGTAACTCCGAGTGCCCAGACATGTCCTCATACTTCAGACGCTGTAACGCCATCCGGGTGGAGAGTGGAAACTGGATCCTGTATGAGCACCCCAACTACAGAGGGCACCAGTACTTCCTGCATAGAGGGGAGTACCCCGACTTCCAGCAGTGGCTGGGCTACAATGACTCCATTAAGTCCTGTCGTCTGAGCCCACAGGTAATTATAAATATTCATGTACTTTGCATAAAAGATTGATTACACCTGAAGTTTATTGTTAACTTACTGTATTGTGCTTTCCAATGGAAGGAAAATATTGTAATTTGATGATATATTTTTTTATACCAGCACCAGGGATCATTCAGAATCAGGATCTATGAGAAAGAAGACTTCCGAGGTCAGATGATGGAGTTCACAGAAGACTGTCCCAATGTCTATGAGAGGTTCCGCTACCAAGACATCCACTCTGCCAATGTACAAGATGGATACTGGATGTTCTATGAGGAGCCCAACTACCGGGGACGTCAGTACTACCTGAGATCAGGGGAGTTCCGGAGATACACTGATTGGGGAGCCACCAACCCCAGAATTGGTTCCTTCCGGCGTGTCCACCATTTGTATTAAAGCAAGAGAAAAATAAAACTGTTAATTATCTATATTCTGAATATCACAGTTCTTATTTATGTGTTTTATTTAAATCTGTAAGTGTCATATTAGCCTGACTCTCCACCCAAACTGGTGACTGCAGTGTGTCTATGTCTGTGTGAGTGTAATCTTGTTTCCTTCATCTAGACTTTCCGTTAGGACAGTTAACACATGTTAGCATCTATGTGTCAGCAATACCATTTTGCATGTAGCACCAGTAGGGTTCACATTGTGGTCTGTGATTGTATAAGAAAAAGGAATTGTTCATGAAATATTTAGTCTCGGTTTAAAATAAATGATTGACACTGCCAGGTCAATAGGGTGACGTTGAATTGGAGGACAGTCAATATAACAAAGAGGGGAACCCCACGTGGTGCTGACTGGTGCTGCAGAAATACTTTAAGGAGCAATTCTTACAGTGGGTGCTTCATAAAGTATGTGGGTATTGTAATGACATATAAAGACGTGTCGCATGGATACAAACATGAATTTAAAAAATACAATTAAATTCAATTAGTAAATACATTTGCTGGTTGTTGTCCTTTAAGATAATGATGCAAATATTAAAGCATGTAAAGCAAGTGCCCATGCCCAGTTCCAGGACGAGGAGCCGCAGGTGGTGTAAGCATGCAGAGGTTCTCCATTTAATTCCCTGCACTGGCTCCGGAAGCTATGTTCTGGTGGCATCTGCTTTCTTCTTCTTGAGTCTACCACCAGGGAAGGCTGCAGAGACCAGACAAGCACCAACAATTTTTAGCAGCAAACTCTTTTGACCTTAACGACAGTCAATGTAGTAATTCAACACCATATGGTTGACATTGATATGGTCAACGTGGTCAAGTGGTCAGACCAGTCAAATGGATGACATGTATACAGGTACTACAAATGGGACAAGCCAATCAGAACTTATTGTTGAATATACTAAAGAAATAATAATGAGGCTCAGCAAAATAAAAACAAACAAATCCCAAGGTCTGTAAAGGGTCCACCCAGGGTTCTAATGGAATTAAGGTAGGAATTAGCAACCCCTCTGTATTACATTTTCAATAACTACTTTTCATCTGGTAAGGTGCCTAAAGACTGGAGGATAGCAGAGGTAGTACCAATATTAAAAAAAGGAAAAAGGAAAAAAAAATGGATGACCCAGCTAATCACAGACCTGTGAGCTTAATATCAATAGTGGGTAAATTATTTGAGTGAATTTTAAGGGATGGTATCCATAACATTTAGTGATGTACAGTATATTCAGTATTAACCAACATTTGATTGTTAAAAATCGCTTTGCAAAATGAATATAATAAGCTTTTATGAGGAAGTCAACAACAACGTAGACAATGGATATGTAGTATGTACAGTAGATGTGGTCTTCCTGGATTTTGCTAAGGCTTTTGATACTGTGCCGCATAAGAGGTTGTCATATATACTGTAATGTTGGATTTGGGACTATGAGTAAAAATTTGGAGATGTGTAGGAAACTGGCTGCTGAATAGAGAACAAGGCGTGGTTGTAAACGGTGCAGTATGGGGGGGGGGGGGGGAACCAGTACAAAGAGGAGTGCCACAGGGTTTGGTGCTAGGGCGTCTTTTATTTAACATATTTATTAATGATATAGGGGTGGAATAACACAATGATACAGGGGTGGAGTAACACAGTAAAGGTTCCATATTTGCTGATTAATTAAACCTGACAGGGTAATTAGAACAACCAAGGTTCTCTCCATGCTTTAAAGCAATCTAAATAAACTTGAAGAGAGGGCAAAAAATAGGAAAATGAGGTTCAATGTTGATAAATGCAAAGTTATGCATCTTGGGAGACATAACCAGTGTGCTAGGTATAACCTAAGCGGGTGGAATTGGGTAGATCAGAACTGGAAAAGGATCTAGGATTCCAAATTGACAACAAACTAGGATGTAGTGATCAGTATCATGTAGCAACAAATAAGGCCAACAGGATAATAGCCTGTATAAGAAGAGGCATGGAGGCTTGGGATTCAAATGTATTATGCCACTTTACAAAGCATTGGTCAGACCACATCTAGAATATGGAGTACATTTTGGGCCCCGCAATACAAAAAAAACATCAAAGAACTGGGAATAGTCCAAAGAAGAGCAACAAAGATAAGAAAAAGGAGAAATTAAGCTATGGAGACAGATGGACACATTGGAATTGTTTATGCTGGAAAAGAGATGTTTAAGGGGAGACATGCTTAACATGTACAAATATATCAGGGACCAATATATGAAGCTTTCAGGCACCCTTTTTCTTTGAGGAAGGAACCTCGTGGGCATACCTTTAGAAGATTTTTTACCCTTAGAAGGAAAAAAAAATTACTGTCAGGGCAACTAAATTGTGGAACTCTCTTCCTGTAGTGGAGGTGTTTTCAGACACAATAAATACATTTAAAATGATGGTGGAAAATCATCTATTGGGCTGTTGATATGGAATTTTATTGTATTTCGGCACAAGATGAAGATTTTAAATTGATGGAAATTTATATGCAACATTGAGTAATAACTTCAAGGACTTAAAGTGACATTGCCATCCAAGCCTCATCACCTGTTCCTGTCAATATAAGGGCTACTGTATACAGTCTTTAAATATATATTGCAACATGAACCTATTACGTTAGAAGCTACCAGAACTGCTGAATATGTGTTCCGCCATATATGTAAATGCTTTAAATAAGGTAGTCAGAATATTCCCATATATGAAACCACCCCCATACTATTTGTGGCCATAGCTAGAGGTTAGAAGGTATATTAATATTGTACCCAAACCATGTGACCTGAGAGCTGTGCTGAGCTGGGCTGAGCTGTGCTGAGCTGAGCATTGGAAGAGCCATGATAGCACCTTGAACGATGCCTGCTCCCTGTCTGTCTAAGTAGATCACATCACATAAGAAATATGGAGTCGAAGGTCATTATTATTTTTCCTCAACTCATCAGGGCAAAAACAACTAGTGGTACAAATAGCAATCATAATCTGTCTTAAATGAAATTAGAATACACATCTTATATAAATGGATGTAGCAAATAGATCATACACTCTAATCCAAGGTTGACCTCAATGGATGCATGTCCTCATTCATTTGGGAACGGTAACATGGCAAGTGAAGCATGTGCTAAAACCTACTGTACAACAACATTCGGTACTTGTGTAGTTTCATGACACCAGCATGGCGCCGTGCGTCTGAGTCCCCTTGCGGGCTCGCTTCGCTCGCCTATGCTGCGGGCTCGGTGGCTCGCTACACTCGCCACGCTAATTAAAATCAACTCCATGTCAACATGCATAGTAATAGGAAGAAAGAAAACGGGTTGTCTTATGGTGGTGCACCATTTATAGAGAATGGAGTCATAAAATATACCTTTTATTATTTTTATTTAAAAAGAAGAACACGAAATATGACATACGACATATAACATAGACACAAGTGAAAACAGTGTGTTTTAAAAAGCACGTGCGAGTTCCAGAAGCAATTCCCTCTATTTTTATTATTATTTCAATGACACTTTATTTTTTCTCCTTCAGGTTTTTACAAAAATAATCGAGGAATAATATGTGTCAATTTTAGAATAGTTTTTTGTGTTTTAATGCGTACTTTTTTTCTAAGCAGCCTAAATGACAGCTACCTGGATGCGATAGTATGCACTTGTTAGCTTGCAACAAACTAAAGCTCAATTAGCAGAATATCTGTCTTTTACAGCTTATGGTAACTTATAATGGATACAAATGTGCTACATTGAGGTCTCAGTAGCTAGGTGTTGTCACTTACGGATTCCATATGGAGTCACTACCTATGGTGAGTGCTGCAGAACGGGTTGTGTGGGTGAGTGGTCACCTCTCAAATTATTACTGATATATCGATTAAAATAGGAGTGTGGACAGCACCACACGCGTTATGCTGTATTAGGTCCCTCTCTGCGCCGTTTAGGTATGTTAGCGGTCGCAGGGGGATACTGAGACAGACGTGGCTTGAGGTGCCCTCTATAGTGGGCATACAGTTTCCCAGGAAGGGCAGTGTGACAGCGTGAAGCTGTCAGAGGTGGTCAGTGTGCCCCCGTGCTGTAGACCTAAGACGCCGGTCGTTGACAGCTAGCGGGGAGACCGTGTTTGCTCCGTCGGAGTGCAGCTATCAGCGTGCACTCCCTGTCCAGGGACAAGTGCCGCAGTGAAGGTGCCTTATGTCTGACAGTCCAACCCTGTGCCACTACCAGCTCGTGCTGCTGCTGGGGTGGTCTTAGGGTGACTGTAGGCGAGCGGCTGCTAGTACATTAGAGTCCTAAAAAGGTCATCCACCTGGGTCCGACATATACTTGGACAATTAACTTTAAGAACACTGTAACAGCCTAACCCACCAACCAGCAAAGCAATGATCCGTCTTACTACCAACATAACTACAACCTTCTCCCCTATACATAGCAAAATATGACCAACATGGTAAAACCCAAAGAAAAGATATATCCTAAACAACAAGAGGAGAAAGATCTCCCCAGATACGCAGATGTCGCCAAAGATACCTATGTCCCAGGATATTAGGGTTGGAACCACTGCAACACCAATGATCTTTTTCAACATTTATAAATTTCTTATAAATCATTCAGTTGACAGGAGATGTCGACACCCTAAGCCACACAATCCCTCTTCATCTGAGAATTCCCACTTACTCCCCTATATATGCTGATAGACAGAACAATAGGTCGATGACCTATCACCACCACTCACCCAACTCCTAGATATCACCTATCCCAACACACAGAGTGGCACTTTTATTTTCTTTCTTTTTATATGTGTGGTTTATTTTACGACACCCCCAGTTATCACTAGCCTCCCTTTATCTGTAACCAATTAATTATATATATAATCAAGATTACGCCAACCGATTTGTTCAGACACGTTGTCACCCAATTTATACGTTAGTCACCCATCACGGGCACACCTAAATGTCACCTACCACTTCATGATATTTCCAGAACATTGATCTCTCTCACTCTTAAACCACCTATCATTTATAGAGGCTGACACACGGAACAGCCATATACACATGATTCCCAACACGGGATTTCACGAATGTTGACACACCATCCCAACGACACAACACTATAACCCAAGGGATTAGTGCCCAATCGCACCCATAATAACAATCCATTGAGTTATACATCAACTCATCCACTTTCCTAGTCGACATGTGCCGCATGTTGACACACTGGTGCATCCTAGCCCAAAACACAATGCGAATTTACTTAAAGGAGAATAAATTAAATTAATCTTAACAGACATACTTGCATGGGACAACAATAACTACCCAATGGGATACCTATTTCAAAATGATAGTGTGCCACCACAGATACTGGTGATAAATACCATTGTCTAATCAAATAAGAAATAAATAAAATTGCTCCAATGACACACAGAGTTGTACCTACAAGGATCAACCTACTGAGTTAGGTCTCACCTTATCCACCTCTTTAGTCGACTTGTACCGCAGGTTGACACACTGGTGCATCTTAGCCCGAACACGAAATATGACATACGACATATAACATAGACACAAGTGAAAACAGTGTGTTTTAAAAAGCACGTGCGAAAAGCTGCTGCTGGGGTGTAACCCTAAGACCACCCCAGCAGCAGCACGAGCTGGTAGTGGCACAGGGTTGGACTGTCAGACATAAGGCACCTTCACTGCGGCACTTGTCCCTGGACAGGGAGTGCACGCTGATAGCTGCACTCCGACGGAGCAAACACGGTCTCCCCGCTAGCTGTCAACGACCGGCGTCTTAGGTCTACAGCACGGGGGCACACTGACCACCTCTGACAGCTTCACGCTGTCACACTGCCCTTCCTGGGAAACTGTATGCCCACTATAGAGGGCACCTCAAGCCACGTCTGTCTCAGTATCCCCCTGCGACCGCTAACATACCTAAACGGCGCAGAGAGGGACCTAATACAGCATAACGCGTGTGGTGCTGTCCACACTCCTATTTTAATCGATATATCAGTAATAATTTGAGAGGTGACCACTCACCCACACAACCCGTTCTGCAGCACTCACCATAGGTAGTGACTCCATACGGAATCCGTAAGTGACAACACCTAGCTACTGAGACCTCAATGTAGCACATTTGTATCCATTATAAGTTACCATAAGCTGTAAAAGACAGATATTCTGCTAATTGAGCTTTAGTTTGTTGCAAGCTAACAAGTGCATACTATCGCATCCAGGTAGCTGTCATTTAGGCTGCTTAGAAAAAAAGTACGCATTAAAACACAAAAAACTATTCTAAAATTGACACATATTATTCCTCGATTATTTTTGTAAAAACCTGAAGGAGAAAATATAAAGTGTCATTGAAATAATAATAAAAAATAGAGGGAATTGCTTCTGGAACTCGCACGTGCTTTTTAAAACACACTGTTTTCACTTGTGTCTATGTTATATGTCGTATGTCATATTTCGTGTTCTTCTTTTTAAATAAAAATAATAAAAGGTATATTTTATGACTCCATTCTCTATAAATGGTGCACCACCATAAGACAACCCGTTTTCTTTCTTCCTATTAAAGTCTCAATTTAGTTGTCGGTGGTAGCACACCCCTAGATATATCTTAAACCAATATTGTTTACTAGAGGGGGCCGTGTCTCATATCCACTCACAATCTATCTCCCCTCCTGTGCAACAGGTCAAACCAACCCTCAAAATACCTCAACATGGATAGTGGAGGTATGAACTATCCATGTTGGCATGGAGTTAAGTTACTTTTTTGGACATATTTCGTGGTGAGCGTACACCCGGAAGTAGCAGGGCGCCATGCTGGCGCCGTGAAACAACACAAGTACCCAACGTTCATGTACAGATAGAACATCCATTTTGGGAACATCCATTTTGTCAGATTATCAGTGATACATCCCAACAGCTTTCCCTCGCAACCCCTCCCCCCCCCCCCCCCCGACCACCACCACCACCTCCCTCCCACAACCTAACTAAGTCTTCCTGCAGTCTAGCTGAGCCTTCCTGGCAGCCCATTTACCCTCACAGCACCTAAAGATCCCAAAGCTTGACTACCCCCTGCTGCCTATCTCTACCCACAGACTAACTGAGCACAACCACAGCCTAATTGAGCCTTCTTGCAGCCGACCTTAGACCTCCCACAGCCTAAATTCCCCTGCGGCCTAACTTCCTGATGTTTGAGAACCTCCTCTGGTTCTCGATCTCATCCTGTAATTTTGCCCACTTCTACAGCAATACAATGTTTTAGACTTTGTAATATGTATATCCTTCATTAAAAATGGTATTACACATATATATTATCTTCTCTATTTTGGATATATACACAGAGTTTTATGGCTATTGGTATATCAACCTCTCAAAGGGCCCTAAAGATTTCACCTACATGCATTCACGGTATGTGATCTACAGTATTGCTGAGGTGGAGTAGAGGTGATGACCATCTCATAAATAGGGTGTATGGTACCGGTCACTATTGGAGCACCGGTGGAGGATACATCCTATGTGTATTTGATACTTACCTTTATCCAGTCACAGCTGTGCCCCTTTGTTCACCGACCACATATTCCAGTATATGCTCTCCACATTCATCAAGCCTCTAAGTTTCCTGTTTTAAGTGCCCTACACTGGCCCACCAAGGTCACATTTGGGAACACAGATTGCCCCGGTGCTGACATATCTTTTCATATGTCTACTGTAGCTTATTCATTTTGACATTTTGACCCTGTCAACCTTTTGATCCTTTCAACATATTTCTTGTCAACCTTTTGGGGTCTCCCTATGGACTGTCTATCTAGACACTGTCTATCTAATAAACACCCAGCTCGCCCACCCCAAACTATTCATCCCTATAGGATACTGCATCTTACAAATGGGACAGCGGGGCAGTGCCCAAAATGCGTATTGGAAAGGTTGGGTGGATGAACTTTCCTTGTATATTTTGGAATAAGAGAAAAAAGGACAGAAAAGGATTATCGGTACTCTTTACCTAGAAGGGCGCCCACAATTTTGATCTTGGACATCGTTAGTAAAAAATCGCGGCCATCGCGGGCATCGCATGCACTAAAAAATCGCATGCGATGCGACCGACGCAATGCCCGTGATTTCCCATAGGGAACAATGTTAAATGTCCCAATTGACCCGATTTTCCTGTTCAATGTCTCAATTGACCCGATTTTTCCATAGGAAACAATGTTAAATGGCCCAGAGAGGCCAAATAGGCACCCTGAAGTGTGAAATGGCCCCCACAATTGTTAACGCCACCCCACGATCAACGTCAACCCGAAGCGTCGCGAGCGCAGCAAGCCCGCGAGGGGCGGCGGTACGCGTCCTATGACCTTTTCATACCCCCACTATCCACGTCGGCGTGGAGTTGAGAATAGAAAGTGTGGCGAGCGTAGCGAGCCACCGAGCCCGAAGCGTGGCGAGCGCAGCGAGCCCCGCGTGGGGACGCGGACAGCTGTGAAACCCGCGAGGGGACGCGTATACCTTTGAAGGTGTCCGCGTCCCCTCGCGGGGCTCGCTGCACTCGCCGCGCTTCGGGCTCGGTGGCTCGCTGCGCTCGCCACACTTTCTATTCTCAACTCCACACCGACGTGGATAGTGGGGGTATGAAACGGTCGTAGGACGCGTACCGCTGCCCCTCGCGGGCTTGCTGCGCTCGCCACGCTTCGGGTTGACGTTGATCGTGGGGTGGCGTTAACAATTGTGGGGGCCATTTCACACTTCAGGGTGCCTATTTGGCCTCTGTGTGCCATTTAACATTGTTTCCTATGGAAAAATCGGGTCAATTGAGACATTGAACAGGAAAATCGGGCCAATTGGGACATTTAACATTGTTCCCATGGCCGCGATGGGCGCCCTTCTAGGTAAAGAGTACCGGATTATCTTTTTTGCTGGCGCACTTTAGAAAGAGAAATAAATAATACGTAAAATATACCTTTTATTATTATCTTTTTAAAACCGTTTAAATTAAATTTTAAACCACATATTAACATTTAATAAACATTGAACAATGAAATAAAATGAGAAGCACGTGCTGTGTGAATAACCGTGTTGCTTTAATAATTTTCCTAGACACTCCACAGTACCCCAGTTCAGTTGATGAGAATATCACAGATGCTGTCAAGCCAATCTATTACTGATGAATCCACTATTAATCTGATGGTATTCTGTGTGAATTTGTGCCGTGCTGCTCTATTTGCAGGTATACTGCTGTGGCAGCTATATAACTCTTGTTGTATCGTAAAAAAATGTAATGAGATCTCTTGCGTTCAACACAGTTTCTTTAGTGTGCTGCTCTATTTGCAGATAAACTGCTTTTGGCAGCTATGTGACTTGGGATGTCTATATTGACAGATATGACACTTGTTAGGGCTCCCTTTAGATGCTGCTCTATTTGCGGATGAACTGCTTTGGCAGCTTGTTAGGGTTCCTTTTGGATGCTGCTCTATTTGCAGATGAACTGCTTTGGCAATTAATACATTTAGATAGGAAGTCTTGTTGGCAGACAAGTGTCAATTGTTGGGTTCACAAGTGGGCTGCTATTAAATAAAACTGCTTATATAAAGCGCATATATTTTTGCTGCTCTATTTGCAGGTAAAGAACAATTCTGTAACCCAAGAGGCTTTTCACCTATGCCTTCCAACGAGGCTTTTGTAGCAAAAAAGTATCGGAAGAGCGATCCCCGGGGCACATATGTATGTATGTTACTGTTGGTCAATTAGTTGCTTTTACGCCCCAGCTATGTGTCCTCTGGGGATGATATAGTAAGTGTTTCTTACAATAGAAAAATGTATGGATCCTTGGTTTCTATTGGGAATTTTCTACAGCATACTTCTGTTAGGAAGATATGTCTGTATAAAAGACAGCATTGGATGTACTCTTATTTTTGCGCCTATATTGGACAGTGTGTCACAATTGTGGCAATTTGTTTTTGACTTGTTTAGTATCTTTTTATTGATTGATACTGCGTTACACTGGGGACTGATTTAAATGTCATTCGGTGACGTGTGGTGGGGTGAGGCAGGTGAGGCACAGCCTTTCCTGTCATACTAGCGCATATGCCTGTGTTTTGAATTGATAAAGTATGTCAAAAATACTAATAATTTATAAAAAAAAATCTTATTTTTATTCTTCAAATCATTTTTATAGTCAAAACGCTGGAGTAAAAAGTCTATGGCAGGTGAGGCAGTGCCTCACCTGGCTACCTTTTGTGCACATCTCATCAAAACTCAGTGAATCTCCAGCAGTACAAACTGCTGCCCTTGTGTATAATGCTGGTATGTACCCCATGGCTCATATATTGTGTGCATATCTGGCTCTGTTACTTGACAGGGACTCTTGAGCCATTTACCTCACCGCACGTCCATGGTATAGGGTATAATTCCCTTTGTTGTGCAGGTTTTTTTAATTATTAATTTCTTGTTTTACTTTAAGGATGCGTGAGGTGAATGCAAAATCTGTCACCAAAATTGATGGTAACACTCAACAATGCCTAAATGTATGCTGTATCGCATAAACTCATTTGTATCGGTGTTCCTATTAAACTGCCGATCATAGTTATTACACTGCACACGGCTTGGAGCAACTTTTGCTTGTGTGCGGGGTGATCTTGTAGAACTGTGTCCCTCTGTGTAATTGTGTTTGCTTCAATATTTATTGGGGCAGTGTTAAGATTCCAAAGAGATCACGTTGCTTGTAATCTCTGGGATGCGCACTTAAGCAGTGATTTATCTCCGTATCACATGCGATGGGGCGCATACACACAAGGCGATAAACTGAGATTGTATTTCTCTTTATGAGTTTATTTTCTATACATCACTGGTTGTAAATTAAGAGGGTGACAGGTCCTCATGGCTGTCTTATGTATAAGGTAAATTGCCAGGAAATCAGGGAGCATACACATAGGGAAGTGGTTGAGTTTCATGTTATATCTTTACAACTTTTTTAAGCTTTTTAGGCTTTCCCAAACAGCGATTGGCACATCTGTATGATGCTGTGATTGCCACACTTTGCTGGATCACTGGTTAGTTTGAACTTCAAACGCTAGCAGTTGGCGTATATGTACAATCATTTAAGTGCCACACTTTTACTGTATCGCTAGTATATTTTGGAATAGCCTCTTGAAAATTCTAAGCCTGAATGTTTTTGTATGTCGATGGTAAGAACATTTAAAATAATTCTCTTCAATGTCTATCGTACTTAAATTGACAAAGTTACTGTAGCTACTATTATCATTATATATTTGTAATGATGCAGTGAGAGGAATCTAAGGTAACTTTATTTTTGTGTGTTTAAACATTGTTATCAGATTGATAAAAATGCAATTAGAAATTACCATTCCCATGGTAAGGAAACTGCACAGTGTGAAACTGATCCTACTGATGTGCATACAAAGGACTGTTTTCCACCATCTTTGAGTAAGTCGTTTTGTGGATGGCAAATAAAAAAAAATCCAGGGACTACTAATTAATACGATTTTCCACCATACAAATGTTGTATCAATGATTTGATTTTGAACAGAAATAGGAATGTGATGTCACAAAATGGCATTTGCACGGTGGGCCCATAGTTGGGAATGTTTTTGAAACTGGTTTTATCATTCATAATACTTCATATTTTTTAATATGATTCCTCAATGGTTATTTTGTGATGTACTTATGTTTTAGAAAGGGGAAAGCTGGTCATTGGCTCTTCTAAGCAAATTCCAGTATGGCCAATGGCATGATCCCTGTGTGTATAAAAAAACATTGATTATCGATACAGCTAGAGACAAGGGTTGTTCAGTAAGTAGAAACTTCTCATTATATCCCTGCCAGGGCTGGTAGACCGCCGCTTCCCCTCACGGCCATTACACTACGCATCATATCAGGCATACTGTCCCAACATCAGGCGTAGGATGGTGGGACTGGCAGAAGCATGATCCAATACAGAGGTGCGTCAGATTTCATCAGCAGCTGAAATTCACCACCAAGTTGTTGAGGTGCACATCACTAAATCATGTCACAAAAAAGTTTGGGTTCTGGTGCACAGCCTTTGTAATGGCAGGAAAGACATTCATGTTGAGAGGAAAACTGGCGAGACGAACAGAGAGTGCGCTACAGAGCGTGCGCCATGGCGTGATGTTATTACTTTACACCCCCAACAAATTGGTGATGACTTTCCGCTGCTAATACACCCTTTAGTTGTTTACATCTGATCACTCAATGCACCTTAGTGTTTGACCATGTTATCATCAATACCATAATCTTTAGGGTCAATGAGTTCTACCTGCTCTTGGCTGGTGAGAAATTAGAATAATGAGTTATACTCTTCCTTATACTACTCAGATAAAGGTTAATGCTGTATAGTTACTGGAAGTTTATTGGAGAGATGGTCCATGTGAAGATCACTCAGTCCCAAAGATAATGCCGACGCTCTGTTCATACAACCTGACAATGGAGGCCTCACATACACTGCAAAACCTGATGTATTGTTTTCTGATCAATGCTTTCGGAAAAATGAATGTGTCATGGAACCTACACAGACAATAGTCACACAGACAATAGTCACACACACACACACACACACACACACTCTCACACACACACACACACACACACACACAAAGACACAGCCACATCTTTTACATAAAGATAAAACAGCTCAACACTTTGCTTACAACACATTCAGCTCAGGTTGTATATAAGCCTCCCATTCCCCTGTCCCCAGTACACTGTGGGTTTGGACACATTTGAATCTACAACATGGGAAAGGTGAGTCTAATATAAACATTTTATTCAAATATAAAAAAAAAACTTTCATGTTCGATATAAGGACTAGAGGAAAGAGAATCCGTGTTTTGTACATGTTAACAAATATAAATAACCATAATATTATGAGAGATGATAGTGATGAGATTTTGAAAGAGAAAATTGAGCATAATATATATCTAACGCATACTTGCTTTCCCTCCCGGTAGTTGATGATTATGGGGTAGACCCCTTACATTTCCTAATGTAGCAGACAGGGTGGTGTGATAAATCCCAGCAATCATAGAGCTGTGGAAACTGTATTGGGATTAATTATGGTAATCTAGGGTTGGTTCTACCATCAGACAGCTTCATGCAGCTCCTTTGGAGATCAGGAATCTGGGGGCACCTCTGAGTCTAACCATCAGAAATGGCATGATAGGCTGGTTCAGCCACCAAAAGACCTCGTTGAGCAAATCCAGCTCTTAGAGGGGCATCTTTGAACATAATGCAAATGGCAGGTGTTGGACTTATAAGATGCCACCACCACCTGAGATTCTATAAAGTGGGTATTGGTGTGTCGATGGTGGTTGGAGCAGTAAGATGAAGTTTTGCCTAGGGTGCCAAAACCCTTGCAGCTGCATTGTGTTGGCGGTGAGGCCTAATTATGAGGCCATTTAGCTTTGCCACCAAAGTGGTCTGCCTAGGCCCCTCTCTCTGGACAGATAATGGATAGGAGACTAAAAAGTAATTATGTAAAAGATAAAGGGTAAGAGAGTATCTGATACAGTAAAGGTGCATATTAGCAGAAATGGCGACTAGCAGGGGGTGGTGTGAGCACAGGGAGGTGACCCCCCCCTCCTTCCCGGTGACAGCTGTTTTTTTTTATTGGTTTGTTTTTGTCATATAAAGTTTAAAGATGCAATATATAGAAGAATAAATAATTATGTATACACATCAGCATGTCTGTGGAATTTATTTTAGAAATTACTAAATGACACCACTGTATTTCTTCCCATAGATCATCTTCTACGAGGACAGGAACTTCCAGGGCCGCTCCTATGAGTGTAACTCAGAGTGCCCGGACATGTCCTCATACTTCAGACGCTGTAACTCCATCCGTGTGGAGAGTGGAAACTGGATTCTGTACGAGCACCCCAACTACAGGGGACACCAGTACTTCCTGCATAGAGGGGAGTACCCCGACTTCCAGCAGTGGTTGGGCTACAATGACTCCATTAAGTCCTGTCGTCTGAGCCCACAGGTAATAATAAATATTCAAATAAAATTAACAAATTGTGTTCCCTGAAATGTAGACTTCTCCATATAATGCTGAAAATAGAAGTGGATCTTTGCATATAATATGGAATGGTAGGAAAATATTGCAATTTGATGATACATTTTTTATCTAGCACCACGGCTCATTCAGAATCAGGATCTATGAGAAAGAAGACTTCCGAGGTCAGATGATGGAGTTCACAGAAGACTGTCCCAATGTCTATGAGAGGTTCCGCTACCAAGACATCCACTCTGCCAATGTACAAGACGGATACTGGATGTTCTATGAGGAGCCCAACTACCGGGGACGTCAGTACTACCTGAGATCAGGGGAGTTCCGGAGATACACCGATTGGGGAGCCACCAACCCCAGAATTGGTTCCTTCCGACGTGTCCACCATTTGTATTAAAGCAAGAGAAAAATAAATCAGTCAATTATCTTCATTCTGAATATCTCAGTTCTTATTTATGTGTTTTATTTAAATCTGTAAGTGTAATATCAGCCTAACTCTCCTCCCAAACTGGTGACTGCAGTGTGTCTATGTCTATGTGAGTGTAATCTTGTTTCCTTCATCTAGACTTTCCATTAGGACAGTTAACACATGTTAGCATCTATATATCCGCAATACCATTTTGCATGTAGCACCAGTAGGGTTCACATTGGGGTCTGTGATTGTATAACAAAAATGAAATGTTCATAAAATATTAAGTCTCGGTTTAAAATGAATGATTGACACTGTTAGGTCGATAGGGTGACACTGAATAGGGGGAGAGTCAATTTAACACTAAAAAAGGGGAACCCCACGTGGCACTGACTGGTGCTGCAGAAATACTATAAGGAACAATTCTTACAGTGGGTGCTTCATAAAGTATGTGCGTATTGTAATGACATATAAAGACGTGTCGCATGGATACAAACATGAATGAATAAATACAATTAAATTCAATTAGTAAATACATTTGCTGGTTGTTGTCCTTTAAGATAAATATTCAAATATAAAAGCATGTAAAGCAGGTGCCCATGCCCAGTTCCAGGATGAGGAGCCGCAGGTGGTGTAAGCATGCAGAGGTTCTCCATTTAATTCCCTGCACTGACTCCGGAAGCCATGGTCTGGTGGCATCTGCTTTCTTCTCCTTGAGTCTACCACCAGGGAAGGCTGCAGAGACCAGACGAAGCACCAACAATTTTTTGCAGCAAACTCTTTTGACCTTAACGACAGTCAATGTAGTAATTCAACACCATATGGTTGACATTGATATGGTCAACGTGGTAAAGTGGTCAGACCAGTCAAAAGGATGACATGTATACAGGTACTACAAATGGGACAAGCCAATCAGAACTTATTGTTGAATATACTAAAGATATAATAATGAGGCTCAGCAAAATAAAAACAAACAAATCCCCAGGTCTGTAAAGGGTCCACCCAGGGTTCTAATGGAATTAAGGTAGGAATTAGCAAACCCTCTGTATTACATTTTCAATAACTACTTTTCATCTGGTAAGGTGCCTAAAGACTAGAGGATAGCAGAGGTAGTACCAATATTAAAAAAAGGAAAAAGGGATGATTCAGCTAATTACAGACCTGTGAGCTTAATATCAATAGTGGGTAAATAATTTGAGGGAATTGTAAGGGATGGTATCCAAAACATTTAGTGATGTATAGTATATGCAGTATTAACCAACATTTGATTGTTAAAAATCGCATTGCAAAATGAATAGAATAAGCTTTTATGAGGAAGTCAACAACAACGTAGACAATGGAAATGTGGTAGATGTGGTCTTCCTGGATTGTGCTAAGGCTTTTGATACTGTGCCGCGTAAGAGGTTGTCATATATAATGTTGGATTTGGGACTATGAGTAAAAATTTGGAGATGGGTAGAAAACTGGCTGCTGAATATAGAACAGAGAGTGGTTGGGAACGGTGCAGTATCGGGTTGGATTCCAGTTCAAAGAGGAGTGCCACATCGTTTGGTGCTAGGGCGTCTTTTATTTAACATATTTATTAATGATATAGGGTGGAATAACACAATGATATAAGGGTGGAGTAACACAGTAAAGGTTCCATATTTGCTGATTACATAAACCTGACAGGGTAATTAGAACAATCAAGGTTCTCTCCATGCTTCAAAGCAATCTAAATAAAGTTGAAGAGAGGGCAAAAAATAGGAAAATGAGGCTCAGTGTTGATAAATGCAAAGTTATGCATCTTGGGAGACATAATCAGTGTGCTAGGTATAATCTAAATGGGGTGTTATTGGGTAAATCAGAACTGGAAAAGGATCTAGGATTCCAAATTGACAACAAACTAGGAGGTAGTGATCAGTATCATGTAGCAACAAATAAGGCCAACAGGATAATATCCTGTATAAGAAGAGGCATGGAGGCTTGGGATTCAAATATAATTATGCCACTTTACAAAGCATTGGTCAGACCACATCTAGAATATGGAGTACAATTCTGGGCCCCGCAATACAAAAAAAACATCAAAGAACTGGGAAAAGTCCAAAGAAGAGCAACAAAGATAAGAAAAAGGTTGGAGAAATTAAGCTATGGAGACAGATGGACACATTGGGATTGTTTATGCTGGAAAAGAGATGTTTAAGGGGAGACATGCTTAACATGTACAAATATATCAGGGGCCAATATGTGAAGCTTTCAGGCACCCTTTTTCTTTGAGGAAGGAACCTCGTGGGCATACCTTTAGAAGATTTTTTACCCTTAGAAGGAAAAAAAAATTACTGTCAGGGCAACTAAATTGTGGAACTCTCTTCCTGTAGTGGAGGTGTTTTCAGACACAATAAATACATTTAAAATAATGGTGGAAAATCATCTATTGGGCTGTTGATATGGAATTTTATTGTATTTTGGCACAAGATGAAGATTTTAAATTGATGGAAATGTATATGCAACATTGAGTAATAACTTCAAGGACTTAAAGTGACATTGCCATCCAAGCCTCATCACCTGTTCCTGTCAATATAAGGGCTACTGTATAGCAATGTTCCCTCTAATTTTACGAAGGCTGTGTGCGGCAAAAGATTTTGGCTATGCAACTTTGGAAGGAAATTAAAAATTTTGTGCGTCACTTCTATATAACTGGAAAATGACGTTCAGCATTTGTGTTAACTTTACTTCAAAATGATATTAAAATGTAAACATTCAAAACACAGCACACAATGTAGTTAATGGGTGAAACACACATTAATTGAGTCCACAACTGCAAAAAGGGACCACATACAAATCTGGATACAAAGAGGAGAAATTGCTACTCGCACAGGACCCTCATTAGTATCGAGGATAATGGGTGGACCCCTTGGTGAGTGTATCGTCTGACAGTTTCTAAATGGCACTCATTCTGGGTGTGCTACCACTGGACATATAAGATATACATGAATAACAAAAAGAGGAAAGTATGTCTCTACGTGGTGCACCTATTATAATTCTCACGAATAAAAATTAACTTTTATTAGTATTCTAAAAAGGCGAAATATAAAAACACACAGACACAACATATACGCAAATGTGTTTAAAAAACGGTGATTCTCCGACTCCACACACTTATTGACCGTGGATCAATGTAAATGATACAGGTATTGTTTTTGGCCGACACTCTATATTATGTTATTTGTATAGTTCAAAATTGTGGGTGTCTAAGTGGCTATTTGCCCATGGGTGTAGGTGCAGTTAACTGACACAAGAGCGGTAAACAGCGTGATTATTTATACATCATAGGTTAATAGTCGACTGTAACTTCTCTAGGGTCCCCAGATACAATGTCACAGTAAATAGTCTGGGTATCTCATCTAGAAGTCCCTAAGTTTTGGCACATGAGAGGCACTTTATGTATAAGGTTGACACCGGTGTCGATTAGTATACCCGGTTTGTCACCCGGTGGTCTGTCCCAGGTTTATTACCAAAGGGGTCTGTCGCTGGCTGTCTACGTTGTCACAGCCAGATATTACTGTGTTAATTAATGACACACCACCGTATTATGTTAATCTATACAGGCAGATCGACACAAATGTCGACTGTATGTGTCAGCCTCTAATAGTAAGTTCATTTGAAAGTTTGCACAAATAGTTTCTTAGTGTTTGCCGAGTCTTTTAAGGTATTTTCAAAAAAGATCTCAGGACTCTTGTGCATGCCTTTGTTCTAATAATTCTCACTATTTAGTAGAACCGTATTATGCCCAATGATGTCAGCTATGGACGTAGCTTCATCGCTTTTACTGTTGACCAGAGTTGTACTTAAATAAGAGTATACTGGTGCAATCAGTCAATTATTAGGGCTTTACTGTGTTCTACTACAATACTTAAAGAGTCGCCTCTATTGTGTCGACTAATATATCAGTCGTACTTTTTAACATTCGCTATAAAGTAGCAGTTAACTTGCTACAATAGTGCAGTCAGGCTGTTTATGATGTAATCACCACTCTGGTGGTAATTATTAAAACATACAAAGTGTTTGACAAAGCGTTTGTCTTCATTCAGAAGGAGTGGGTTTACTACTGTGTGGACTTGTAACAGAGAAGAAACAATGTATACCCTCTGGAGGGATTGGCAATTATCCACTCATTAGTGCAGCGTTTTATATACACAGTATGTCTCAGATTCTTGTGGGTAGACTACCACAGTTCTGAGCACTAATGAATTGGTGCTGCGGGGCTCTGTAATAGAGTCCTGGATCTTAGCCAGGATTACTCAGAGAGGGTGTGACTCTCCTGTGTATCACTCAATAGTAAAGTCAAAGGTGACTTAGCAAATTAACAACAGTGGTGTTCACCACCTAGTCAGGTCTCTGCACACTACAACGCTCATAGGGTTCCTGTAAATGAAATGTACAGATCAAAATACATCCTAGTAAGTGTGCGAGTCTCAGGAGCGTCACCGCTAGCCGGCGCGCGCTTCGCAGGTAGCTTTTTCAAGGCCAACCCGACTGGCCATACTGAGGCTGCTTTTATACCCCTCCCTACATGGGCGTGACATTCCTACATGTGAGTGATTGATGCCGCATCCAGTCCCACGTCCGCTCCGTGATCTGTGCGGCGTGGGATTGGTCGATGGGCGTGGTTACTGCGCATGTCCTGGTATGGTGACCGCGTTCAATCGTGTTGCCGTCCTTCCCAATGGGTGTGGCTGGCTTACTTGATTGGCAGGTACTCCGTCCAGCTACCTCATCTGCACCACAATACTGTGGCGCTGATTGGTTCCTGGATATGTCACTGCAGTATCTTGTTTATTTACATCCATTATTCGTGTTTATGATTATCAGTGTGTATTGGGTAAGCGTTGCAATCAGTGTGTATTGGGTAAGCGTTGCTCGTTACTATATGTGGAGTCTTATCTCAGTGATCACTCAGTGATCGTTACTGTGTGTTGGATCTTATCTCAGTGATCACTTGTAGGATATATCGATCTCAGCGGCTACTGTATATTCCAAGGGGGATTTCAATTGGGGGAATTCCCAGATTCCGTAAGTGTGACATGGTTGGACATATCATCCATGATGTTGATACAAGTTAATATATATTCCGGATCGTAAAATGCCAGTCTCGAGATATTTATACCAATGAGGCAGTATTTCAAGCGGCTGGAGTGATCTATCTGGTGACATGTGTTCCAACAGTGGCTTCATGCTTATCAGTAATATGAGTGATGGTATATGATAAGGACAGGATACAGAGGGCGATATAATACAAAATTGCTCAGGATGTACTGAGTTTAGGCAAGAAATTGAAATCTTATTATCTTTTGATGTTCAGGATTATTGAACATTTGTAGTAGACATTTCGGCATTGGTATCTACATTCCAAGGGGAGCTGGTAAGTATGGTCTCAGAGAAATAAAAATCTCAATTAATGGGGAGAAGTGTATCGAAAAAATCGATATACGCACTCTGGAAAAATTCCAGAATATTGGTGGAGATCAATGATGATATGGATATAGACAGAAGGAATACTTCAATGAGATGATGTAATTCCTAACTGAGAGAATTTTACATCTGTCATGAGGTCTAAGTATTCATCACGAGGAGGAGATATAAAGCAGCATACCCAAAATCGCTCAGTGTGTGCTGAATTTTAAGATCATTGAGATATCATTGTCTCCAATCTTTTCATGTGGTGTGTTGTAATTGACACATGTGTGTCGATAACCCATTCAATGATGGGAAATTTTGAAAACATGATAACATGTCGAAAGAATGTGAAGTAAAGTATTAAAGAGATACATGTCAACAATTATATATATATATGTGAAAAATTCTGACAATATCTATTGTCAGAATTTTTCACATATATATATAATTGTTGACATGTATCTCTTTAATACTTTACTTCACATTCTTTCGACATGTTATCATGTTTTCAAAATTTCCCATCATTGAATGGGTTATCGACACACATGTGTCAATTACAACACACCACATGAAAAGATTGGAGACAATGATATCTCAATGATCTTAAAATTCAGCACACACTGAGCGATTTTGGGTATGCTGCTTTATATCTCCTCCTCGTGATGAATACTTAGACCTCATGACAGATGTAAAATTCTCTCAGTTAGGAATTACATCATCTCATTGAAGTATTCCTTCTGTCTATATCCATATCATCATTGATCTCCACCAATATTCTGGAATTTTTCCAGAGTGCGTATATCGATTTTTTCGATACACTTCTCCCCATTAATTGAGATTTTTATTTCTCTGAGACCATACTTACCAGCTCCCCTTGGAATGTAGATACCAATGCCGAAATGTCTACTACAAATGTTCAATAATCCTGAACATCAAAAGATAATAAGATTTCAATTTCTTGCCTAAACTCAGTACATCCTGAGCAATTTTGTATTATATCGCCCTCTGTATCCTGTCCTTATCATATACCATCACTCATATTACTGATAAGCATGAAGCCACTGTTGGAACACATGTCACCAGATAGATCACTCCAGCCGCTTGAAATACTGCCTCATTGGTATAAATATCTCGAGACTGGCATTTTACGATCCGGAATATATATTAACTTGTATCAACATCATGGATGATATGTCCAACCATGTCACACTTACGGAATCTGGGAATTCCCCCAATTGAAATCCCCCTTGGAATATACAATAGCCGCTGAGATCGATATATCCTACAAGTGATCACTGAGATAAGATCCAACACACAGTAACGATCACTGAGTGATCACTGAGATAAGACTCCACATATAGTAACGAGCAACGCTTACCCAATACACACTGATAATCATAAACACGAATAATGGATGTAAATAAACAAGATACTGCAGTGACATATCCAGGAACCAATCAGCGCCACAGTATTGTGGTGCAGATGAGGTAGCTGGACGGAGTACCTGCCAATCAAGTAAGCCAGCCACACCCATTGGGAAGGACGGCAACACGATTGAACGCGGTCACCATACCAGGACATGCGCAGTAACCACGCCCATCGACCAATCCCACGCCGCACAGATCACGGAGCGGACGTGGGACTGGATGCGGCATCAATCACTCACATGTAGGAATGTCACGCCCATGTAGGGAGGGGTATAAAAGCAGCCTCAGTATGGCCAGTCGGGTTGGCCTTGAAAAAGCTACCTGCGAAGCGCGCGCCGGCTAGCGGTGACGCTCCTGAGACTCGCACACTTACTAGGATGTATTTTGATCTGTACATTTCATTTACAGGAACCCTATGAGCGTTGTAGTGTGCAGAGACCTGACTAGGTGGTGAACACCACTGTTGTTAATTTGCTAAGTCACCTTTGACTTTACTATTGAGTGATACACAGGAGAGTCACACCCTCTCTGAGTAATCCTGGCTAAGATCCAGGACTCTATTACAGAGCCCCGCAGCACCAATTCATTAGTGCTCAGAACTGTGGTAGTCTACCCACAAGAATCTGAGACATACTGTGTATATAAAACGCTGCACTAATGAGTGGATAATTGCCAATCCCTCCAGAGGGTATACATTTTTACTTCTCTGTTACAAGTCCACACAGTAGTAAACCCACTCCTTCTGAATGAAGACAAACGCTTTGTCAAACACTTTGTATGTTTTAATAATTACCACCAGAGTGGTGATTACATCATAAACAGCCTGACTGCACTATTGTAGCAAGTTAACTGCTACTTTATAGCGAATGTTAAAAAGTACGACTGATATATTAGTCGACACAATAGAGGCGACTCTTTAAGTATTGTAGTAGAACACAGTAAAGCCCTAATAATTGACTGATTGCACCAGTATACTCTTATTTAAGTACAACTCTGGTCAACAGTAAAAGCGATTAAGCTACGTCCATAGCTGACATCATTGGGCATAATACGGTTCTACTAAATAGTGAGAATTATTAGAACAAAGGCATGCACAAGAGTCCTGAGATCTTTTTTGAAAATACCTTAAAAGACTCGGCAAACACTAAGAAACTATTTGTGCAAACTTTCAAATGAACTTACTATTAGAGGCTGACACATACAGTCGACATTTGTGTCGATCTGCCTGTATAGATTGACATAATACGGTGGTGTGTCATTAATTAACACAGTAATATCTGGCTGTGACAACGTAGACAGCCAGCGACAGACCCCTTTGGTAATAAACCTGGGACAGACCACCGGGTGACAAACCGGGGATACTAATCGACACCGGTGTCAACCTTATACATAAAGTGCCTCTCATGTGCCAAAACTTAGGGACTTCTAGATGAGATACCCAGACTATTTACTGTGACATTGTATCTGGGGACCCTAGAGAAGTTACAGTCGACTATTAACCTATATTCTTTGGGGTTAGTGCTGCGCTCAATCTTATGTGCTGGTGTTGATTAAATAGATAAATAAATAAATGATGAATGTAACACAGTGTTTTAATCTAAACACAAATTTACTTGGTAATTAGTCCATTGATACAATGATGCACACAATGTAGGAAATCTGTCACGCTGCGTGCACTGGCCTTGGCCTCTGTACACGCTCTGTGTGTGGGATCTCCCTGTGTGTGTGCTTGCACGTTTCAATATGTCCAATCCTGGCTGCCCAAATTGCAGCGTTTATAAAAAAGTCTCAGTTTATGCCTATAATCTGTGTACGGCGTCCCGTTACACAGGTGTTATAGAGATACAAGTAGGTCTTCGGGTACCCCTTTAATTATAATCCGTTTTCTGCGGATTTTCGGAGGAGGGGGGGACTGGTGCAGCTTAGGGTGCCGGTTCACTGCTGCTACTGGGGTTCGCAGAGGTGCCGCGTGAGTGATAGTGCACTCAATGCGTCACACGCCGCTGACACCCGTTCGCTGCAGGGACTTTGGGTTGCGGGGATCAGTGTGTCAGGTGGTAACGCCGCCGTCAACACTGCCTCGTCTAGCCGCCCGGGATACCTCCTGCCTCTCTGGACCCTCTCTCGCTCCTACTCACCCTCTCCACGCTGATGGTGTCGCGTCGGCGTTCTGCCGGTTCCGGATCGTACGTCTGGTGATATTCTCAGCCCGTTTCCTTGCTTGCTTGGATTAGTGTGATGTCTCCAACGCGTTTCAGCTGAAACGCGTTGGAGACATCACACTAATCCAAGCAAGCAAGGAAACGGGCTGAGAATATCACCAGACGTACGATCCGGAACCGGCAGAACGCCGACGCGACACCATCAGCGTGGAGAGGGTGAGTAGGAGCGAGAGAGGGTCCAGAGAGGCAGGAGGTATCCCGGGCGGCTAGACGAGGCAGTGTTGACGGCGGCGTTACCACCTGACACACTGATCCCCGCAACCCAAAGTCCCTGCAGCGAACGGGTGTCAGCGGCGTGTGACGCATTGAGTGCACTATCACTCACGCGGCACCTCTGCGAACCCCAGTAGCAGCAGTGAACCGGCACCCTAAGCTGCACCAGTCCCCCCCTCCTCCGAAAATCCGCAGAAAACGGATTATAATTAAAGGGGTACCCGAAGACCTACTTGTATCTCTATAACACCTGTGTAACGGGACGCCGTACACAGATTATAGGCATAAACTGAGACTTTTTTATAAACGCTGCAATTTGGGCAGCCAGGATTGGACATATTGAAACGTGCAAGCACACACACAGGGAGATCCCACACACAGAGCGTGTACAGAGGCCAAGGCCAGTGCACGCAGCGTGACAGATTTCCTACATTGTGTGCATCATTGTATCAATGGACTAATTACCAAGTAAATTTGTGTTTAGATTAAAACACTGTGTTACATTCATCATTTATTTATTTATCTATTTAATCAACACCAGCACATAAGATTGAGCGCAGCACTAACCCCAAAGAATATATGTTATTGTACCTTGGGATATAGTCAGATCCCACAGTGTGATTGCAGCTCATCGCCATCAAATCTTTCAGTGCGCAGGTATCTAAAGAAAACTGCAATTTGACTATTAACCTATGATGTATAAATAATCACGCTGTTTACCGCTCTTGTGTCAGTTAACTGCACCTACACCCATGGGCAAATAGCCACTTAGACACCCACAATTTTGAACTATACAAATAACATAATATAGAGTGTCGGCCAAAAACAATACCTGTATCATTTACATTGATCCACGGTCAATAAGTGTGTGGAGTCGGAGAATCACCGTTTTTTAAACACATTTGCGTATATGTTGTGTCTGTGTGTTTTTATATTTCGCCTTTTTAGAATACTAATAAAAGTTAATTTTTATTCGTGAGAATTATAATAGGTGCACCACGTAGAGACATACTTTCCTCTTTTTGTTATTCAAAAAGGGACCACTGCTGCTTTGTGCACTCTGTTGTAATGCACGCTCGTCGAGTTGTGTGCGCGCGCACGTGCGCACAGCTTAGAGGGAACACTGCTGTATAGTCTTTAAATATATATTGCAACATGAACCTACTGTATTACGTTAGAAGCTACCAGAACTGCTGAAAATGTGTTCCGCCATATATGTAAATGCTTTAAATAAGGTAGTCAGAATATTACCGTATATGAAACCACCCCCATACTATTTGTGGCCATAGCTAGAGGTTAGAAGGTATATTAATATTGTACCCAAACCATGTGACCTGAGAGCTGGGCTAAGCTGTGCTGAGCTGGGGAAGAGCCATGATAGCACCTTGAACGATGCCTGCTCCCTGTCTGTCTAAGTAGATCACATCACATAAGAAATATGGAGTCGAAGGTCATTATTATTTTTCCTCAACTCATCAGGGCAAAAACAACTAGTGGTACAAATAACAATCATAATCTGTCTTAAATGAAATTAGAATACACATCTTATATAAATGGATGTAGCAAATAGATCATACTTTCTAATCCAAGGTTGACCTCAATGGATGCATGTCCTCATTCAGCCTTAAATACTATGTAAAATATACAGAATGTTCAACATCATTTTTGTTTATGATTTTTTTTCCACCATACATGTAAACTGTGATTGGGAACGGTAACATGGCAAGTGAAGCATGTGCTGAAACCTACTGTACAACAACATTCGGTACTTGTGTAGTTTTACGGCGCCAGCATGGCGCCGTGCGTCTGAGTCCCCTTGCGGGGCTCGCTTCGCTCGCCCACGCTGCGGGCTCGGTAGCTCGCTACGCTCGCCACGCTATTTAAAATCAACTCCATGCCAACATGGATAGTGGAGGTATGAACTATCCATGTTGGTATGGAGTTAAGTTACTTTTTTGGACATATTTCGTGGCGAGCGTACACCCGGAAGTAGCACGGCACTACACAAGTACCCAACATTCATGTACAGATAGAACATCCATTTTGTCAGATTATCAGTGATACATCCCAACAGCTTTCCCTCGCAACCCCCCCCCCCCCCCCCCACCTCCCTCCCACAACCTAACCAAGTCTTCCTGCAGTCTAGCTGAGCCTTCCTGGCAGCCCATTTACCCTCACAGCACCTAAAGATCCCAAAGCTTGACTACCCCCTGCTGCCTATCTCTACCCACAGACTAACTGAGCCCAACCACAGCCTAATTGAGCCTTCTTGCAGCCGACCTTAGACCTCCCACAGCCTAACTTCCCCTGCGGCCTAACTTCCTGATGTTTGAGAACCTCATCTGGTTCTCGATCTCATCCAGTAATTTTGCCCACTTCTACAGCAATACAATGTTTGTAATATGTATATCCTTCATTAAAAATGGTATTACACCATATATATTTTCTTCTCTATTTTGGATATATACACAGAGTTTTATGGCTATTGGTATATCCACCTCTCAAAGGGCCCTAAAGATTTCACCTACATGCATTCACGGTATGTGATCTACAGTATTGCTGCGGTGGAGTAGAGATGATGACCATCTCATAAATAGGGTGTATGGTACCGGTCACTATTGGAGCACCGGTGGAGGATACATCCTATGTGTATTTGATACTTACCTTTATCCAGTCACAGCTGTGCCCCTTTGTTCACCGACCACATATTCCAGTATATGCTCTCCACATTCAACAAGCCTCTAAGTTTCCTGTTTTAAGTGCCCTACACTGGCCCACCAAGGTCACATCTGGGAACACAGATTGCCCCGGTGCTGACAGATCTTTTCATATGTCTACTGTAGCTTATTAATTTTGACATTTTGACCCTGTCAACCTTTTGATCCTTTCAACATATTTCTTGTCGACCTATGGACTGTCTAGCTAGACACTGTCTATCTAATAAACACCCAGCTCGCCCACCCCAAACTATTCATCCCTATAGGATACTGCATCTTACAAATGGGACAGTGGGGCAGTGCCCAAAATGCGGGAATATCCATGGAGTATTGGGAAGGTTGGGTGGATGAACTTTCCTTGTATATTTTGGAATAAGAGAAAAAAGGACAGAAAAGGATTATCTTTTTTGCTGGCGCACTTTAGAAAGAGAAAGAAATAATACGTAAAATATACCTTTTATTATTATCTTTTTAAAACCGTTTAAATTAAATTTTAAACCACATATTAACATTTAATAAACATTGAACAATGAAATAAAATGAGAAGCACGTGTTGTGTGAATAACTGTGTTGCTTTAATAATTTTCCTAAACACTCCACAGTACCCCAGTTCAGTTGATGAGAATATCACAGATGCTGTCAAGCCAATCTATTACTGATGAATCCACTATTAATCTGATGGTATTCTGTGTGAATTTGTGCCGTGCTGCTCTATTTGCAGGTATACTGCTGTGGCAGCTATATAACTCTCATTGTATCGTAAAAAAAATATAATGAGAGCTCTTGCGTTCAACACAGTTTCTTTAGTGTGCTGCTCTATTTGCAGATAAACTGCTTTTGGCAGCTATGTGACTTGGGATGTCTATATTGACAGATATGACACTTGTTAGGGCTCCCTTTAGATGAACTGCTTTGGCAGCTTGTTAGGGTTCCTTTTGGATGCTGCTCTATTTGCAGATAAACTGCTTTGGCAGCATGTATGGCCCAGAGTGTTTTAGATTAGCAATTAATGCATTTAGATAGGAAGTCTTGTTGGCAAACAAGTGTCAATTGTTGGGTTCACAAGTGGGCTGTTACTAAATAAAACTGCTTATATAAAGCGCATATATTTTTGCTGCTCTATTTGCAGGATAAAGAACAATTCTGTAACCCAAGAGGCTTTTCACCTATGCCTTCCAACGAGGCTTTTGAAGCAAAAAAGTGTCGGAAGAGCGATCCCTGGGCACATATGTATGTATGTTACTGTTGGTCAATTAGTTGCTTTTACGCCGCAGCTATGTGTCCTCTGGGGATGATCTAGTAAGTGTTTCTTACAATAGAAAAATGTATGGATCCTTGGTTTCTATTGCGAATTTTCTACAGCATACTTCTGTTAGGAAGATATGTCTGTATAAAAGACAGCATTGGATGTACTCTTATTTTTGCCCCTATATTGGACAGTGTGTCACAATTGTGGCAATTTGTTTTTGATTTGTTTAGTATCTTTTTATTGATTGATACTGCGTTACACTGGGGACTGATTTAAATGTTATTCGGTATAGGGTATAATTCCAGTTGTTGGGCAGGTTTTTTTAATTATTAATTTCTTGTTTTACTTTAAGGATGCGTGAGGTGAATGCAAAATCTGTCACCAAAATTGATGGTAACACTCAACAATGCCTAAATGTATGCTGTATCGCATAAACTCATTTGTATCGGTGTTCCTATTAAACTGCCGATCATAGCTATTACACTGCACCCGGCTTGGAGCAACTTCTGCTTGTGTGCGGGGTGATCTTGTAGAACTGTGTCCCTCTGTGTAATTGTGTTTGCTTCGATATTTATTGGGGCAGTGTTAAGATTCCAAAGAGATCACGTTGCTTGTAATCTCTGGGATGCGCACTTAAGCAGTGATTTATCTCCGTATCACATGCGATGGGGTGCATACACACAAGGCGATAAACTGAGATTGTATTTCTCTTTATGAGTTTATTTTCTATACATCACTGTTTGTAAATTAAGAGGGTGACAGGTCCTCATGTATAAGGTAAATCGCCAGGAAATCAGGGAGCATACACATAGGGAAGTGGTTGAGTTTCGTGTTATATCTTTACAACTTTTTTAAGCTTTTTAGGCTTTCCCAAACAGCGATTGGCACATCTGTATAATGCTGTGATTGCCACACTTTGCTGTATCACTGGTTAGTTTGAACTTCAAAGGCTAGCAGTTGGCGTATATGTACAATCATTTAACCCCTTCCTGACAGAGCCAGTTTTTGCGTTCCTGACAGAGCCCTTTTTTTCAAATCTGACATGTATCACTTAAGTGGGGATAACTTTTTTTTGCTTTTACTTATCCCAGTGATTTTGAGATTGTTTTTTCGTGACACATTGTACTTCAAATTAGTGGTAAATTTGGGTCGATACAGTCTGTGTTTTTTTGTGAAAAATACCAAAATGTCGAAAAAAAATGGAAAATTTAGCAATTTGCAAAATGTTAAATTTTCTGCTTGTGAGACAAATAATCATACCACTCAAAATAGTTAATAACTAACATAGACCATATGTCTACTTTATGTTTCCATCATTATTTCAACTTCCTTTTAATTTTTTTTGGACACTAGGAGGCTTACAATATGAATAGCAAATTCTCAAATTTTCAAGAAAATTTCAAACACTGATTTTTTTAGGGACCAGTTCAGTTCTGATGTGACTTTGAGGGACTTGTATGTGAGACACCCCCATAAATGATACCATTTCAAAAACTGCACCCCTCACAGTATTCAAAACAGCATTTTGGAAGTTTGTTAACCCTTTAGGTGTTTCACAGGAATTAAAACAAAGTGTAGGTGAAATTTCAAAATTTCATTTTTTTTGCAGATTTGCAATTTTAATACATTTTTCTAAGGAACACAGTACATTTTACTAGAGAAATGTGACTAAAAATTGATTCCCCCAATTCTTTTGTTTTCATAAATATCCTATATGTGGCCCTAGTGTGCACGTTGACCAAACCACAGGCTTCATAATAGAAGGAGCACCTACTTGATTTTGGAGCCTCCTTTTTATGAGATTATTTTTTAGGCACCATGTAGGTTTCTAGGCACCATAAGATGCTAAAATTTAGGAACCCCCCCACAAGTGACCCCATTTTGCAAACTACACCCCTCAGGGAATTCATCTAGGGGTATAGTGTACATTTCAAACCCCCAGGGGTTTCACCAATTGTGGTACAACTGGGCAGTGAAAATGAAAAATTAAATTTTTTACACAAAAATGCAGTTCTGGCTCAAAATTTTTCATTTTCAGAAGGTATGAAGGAGAAAAAGCACCCCAAAATCTGTGCCCCAATTTCTCCCGAGTACGGCAATGCCTCACATGTGACCAAAAAATACCATTTGGGTGCATGGCAGGACTCAGAAAGGAAGGAGTGATTTTTGGATTTTGCAGCTCAGATTCTGGTGGAATGTTGGTGGGTGCTATGTTGCATTAGCAAGACCCCCCAAGCACCAATACAGTGGAACCCCCCCACAAGTGACCCCATTTTGCAAACTACACCCCTCAGGGAATTCATCTAGGGGTATAGTGTACATTTCAAACCCCCAGGGGTTTCACCAATTTTGATACAACTGGGCAGTGAAAATGAAAAATTACATTTTTTTACACAAAAATGCAGTTCTGGCTCAAAATTTTTCATTTTCATAAGGTATGAAGGAGAAAAAGCACCCCAAAATCTGTGCCCCAATTTCTCCCGAGTATGGCAATGCCTCATATGTGACCAAAAAATACCAGTTGGGTGCATGGCAGGACTCAGAAGGGAAGGAGTGATTTTTGGTGGTGGAATGTTGGTGGGTGCTATGTCGCATTAGCAAGACCCCCAAAGCACCAATACAGTGGAACCCCCCCCACAAGTGACCCCATTTTGCAAACTACACCCCTCAGGGAATTCATCTAGGGGTATAGTGTACATTTCAAACCCCCAGGGGTTTCACCAATTTTGATACAACTGGGCAGTGAAAATGAAAAATTACATTTTTTTACACAAAAATGCAGTTCTGGCTCAAAATTTATCATTTTCAGAAGGTATGAAGGAGAAAAAGCACCCCAAAATCTGTGCCCCCATTTCTCCCGAGTATGGCAATGCCTCACATGTGACCAAAAAATACCATTTGGGTGCATGGCAGGACTCAGAAGGGAAGGAGTGATTTTTGGATTTTGCAGCTCAGATTCTGGTGGAATTTTGGTGGGTGCTATGTCGCATTAGCAAGACCCCCCAAGCACCAATACAGTGGAACCCCCCCCCACAAGTGACCCAATTTTTCAAACTACACCCCTCAGGGAATTCATCTAGGGGTATAGTGTACATTTCAAACCCCCAGGGGTTTCACCAATTTTGATACAACTGGGCTGTGCAAATGCAAAATTACATTTTTTACACAAAAATGCAGTTCTGGCTCAAAATTTTTCATTTTCACAAGGAATGAAGGAGACAAAGCACCCCAAAATCTGTGCCCCAATTTCTCCCGAGTACGGCAATGCCTCACATGTGACCAAAAAATACCATTTGGGTGCATGGCAGGACTCAGAAAGGAAGGAGTGATTTTTGGATTTTGCAGCTCAGATTCTGGTGGAATGTTGGTGGGTGCTATGTTGCATTAGCAAGACCCCCCAAGCACCAATACAGTGGAACCCCCCCACAAGTGACCCCATTTTGCAAACTACACCCCTCAGGGAATTCATCTAGGGGTATAGTGTACATTTCAAACCCCCAGGGGTTTCACCAATTTTGATACAACTGGGCAGTGAAAATGAAAAATTACATTTTTTTACACAAAAATGCAGTTCTGGCTCAAAATTTTTCATTTTCATAAGGAATGAAGGAGAAAAAGCACACCAAAATCTGTGCCCCAATTTCTCCCGAGTATGGCAATGCCTCATATGTGACCAAAAAATACCAGTTGGGTGCATGGCAGGACTCAGAAGGGAAGGAGTGATTTTTGGTGGTGGAATGTTGGTGGGTGCTATGTCGCATTAGAAAGACCCCCAAAGCACCAATACAGTGGAACCCCCCCACAAGTGACCCCATTTTGCAAACTACACCCCTCAGGGAATTCATCTAGGGGTATAGTGTACATTTCAAACCCCCAGGGGTTTCACCAATTTTGATACAACTGGGCAGTGAAAATGAAAAATTACATTTTTTTACACAAAAATGCAGTTCTGGCTCAAAATTTTTCATTTTCAGAAGGTATGAAGGAGAAAAAGCACCCCAAAATCTGTGCCCGGGCACATATGTATGTATGTTACTGTTGGTCAATTAGTTGCTTTTACGCCGCAGCTATGTGTCCTCTGGGGATGATCTAGTAAGTGTTTCTTACAATAGAAAAATGTATGGATCCTTGGTTTCTATTGCGAATTTTCTACAGCATACTTCTGTTAGGAAGATATGTCTGTATAAAAGACAGCATTGGATGTACTCTTATTTTTGCCCCTATATTGGACAGTGTGTCACAATTGTGGCAATTTGTTTTTGATTTGTTTAGTATCTTTTTATTGATTGATACTGCGTTACACTGGGGACTGATTTAAATGTTATTCGGTATAGGGTATAATTCCAGTTGTTGGGCAGGTTTTTTTAATTATTAATTTCTTGTTTTACTTTAAGGATGCGTGAGGTGAATGCAAAATCTGTCACCAAAATTGATGGTAACACTCAACAATGCCTAAATGTATGCTGTATCGCATAAACTCATTTGTATCAGTGTTCCTATTAAACTGCCGATCATAGCTATTACACTGCACCCGGCTTGGAGCAACTTCTGCTTGTGTGCGGGGTGATCTTGTAGAACTGTGTCCCTCTGTGTAATTGTGTTTGCTTCAATATTTATTGGGGCAGTGTTAAGATTCCAAAGAGATCACGTTGCTTGTAATCTCTGGGATGCGCACTTAAGCAGTGATTTATCTCCGTATCACATGCGATGGGGTGCATACACACAAGGCGATAAACTGAGATTGTATTTCTCTTTATGAGTTTATTTTCTATACATCACTGTTTGTAAATTAAGAGGGTGACAGGTCCTCATGGCCGTCTTATGTATAAGGTAAATCGCCAGGAAATCAGGGAGCATACACATAGGGAAGTGGTTGAGTTTCGTGTTATATCTTTACACAAAAATGCAGTTCTGGCTCAAAATTTTTCATTTTCATAAGGTATGAAGGAGAAAAAGCACCCCAAAATCTGTGCCTCAATTTCTCCCGAGTATGGCAATGCCTCATATGTGACCAAAAAATACCAGTTGGGTGCATGGCAGGACTCAGAAGGGAAGGAGTGATTTTTGGTGGTGGAATGTTGGTGGGTGCTATGTCGCATTAGCAAGACCCCCAAAGCACCAATACAGTGGAACCCCCTCACAGGTGACCCCATTTTGCAAACTACACCCCTCAGGGAATTCATCTAGGGGTATAGTGTACATTTCAAATCCCCAGGGGTTTCACCAATTTTGATACAACTGGGCAGTGAAAATGAAAAATTAAATTTTTTTACACAAAAATGCAGATCTGGCTCAAAATTTATCATTTTCAGAAGGTATGAAGGAGAAAAAGCACCCCAAAATCTGTGCCCCAATTTCTCCCGAGTACGGCAATGCCTCACATGTGACCAAAAAATACCATTTGGGTGCATGGCAGGACTCAGAAGGGAAGGAGTGATTTTTGGATTTTGCAGCTCAGATTCTGGTGGAATTTTGGTGGGTGCTATGTCGCATTAGCAAGACCCTCCAAGCACCAATACAGTGGAACCCCCCCACAACTGACCCCATTTTGCAAACTACACCCCTCAGGGAATTCATCTAGGGGTATAGTGTACATTTCAAACCCCCAGGGGTTTCACCAATTTTGATACAACTGGGCTGTGCAAATGCAAAATTACATTTTTTACACAAAAATGCAGTTCTGGCTCAAAATTTTTCATTTTCACAAGGAATGAAGGAGACAAAGCACCCCAAAATCTGTGCCCCAATTTCTCCCGAGTACGGCAATGCCTCACATGTGACCAAAAAATACCATTTGGGTGCATGGCAGGACTCAGAAAGGAAGGAGTGATTTTTGGATTTTGCAGCTCAGATTCTGGTGGAATGTTGGTGGGTGCTATGTTGCATTAGCAAGACCCCCCAAGCACCAATACAGTGGAAACCCCCCACAAGTGACCCCATTTTGCAAACTACACCCCTCAGGGAATTCATCTAGGGGTATAGTGTACATTTCAAACCCCCAGGGGTTTCACCAATTTTGATACAACTGGGCATAAAAATAAAAAATTACATTTTTTTACACAAAAATGCAGTTCTGGCTCAAAATTTTTCATTTTCAGAAGGTATGAAGGAGAAAAAGCACCCCAAAATCTGTGCCCCAATTTCTCCCGAGTACGGCAATGCCTCACATGTGACCAAAAAATACCATTTGGGTGCATGGCAGGACTCAGAAGGGAAGGAGTGATTTTGGGATTTTGCAGCTCAGATTCTGGTGGAATTTTGGTGGGTGCTATGTCGCATTAGCAAGACCCCCCAAGCACCAATACAGTGGAATCCCCCCACAAGTGACCCCATTTTGCAAACTACACCCCTCAGGGAATTCATCTAGGGGTATAGTGTACATTTCAAACCCCCAGGGGTTTCACCAATTTTGATACAACTGGGCTGTGCAAATGCAAAATTAAATTTTTTACACAAAAATGCAGTTCTGGCTCAAAATTTTTCATTTTCACAAGGAATGAAGGAGACAAAGCACCCCAAAATCTGTGCCCCAATTTCTCCCGAGTACGGCAATGCCTCACATGTGACCAAAAAATACCATTTGGGTGCATGGCAGGACTCAGAAGGGAAGGAGTGATTTTTGGATTTTGCAGCTCAGATTCTGGTGGAATGTTGGTGGGTGCTATGTTGCATTAGCAAGACCCCCCAAGCACCAATACAGTGGAACCCCCCCACAAGTGACCCCATTTTGCAAACTACACCCCTCAGGGAATTCATCTAGGGGTATAGTGTACATTTCAAACCCCCAGGGGTTTCACCAATTTTGATACAACTGGGCAGTGAAAATGAAAAATTACATTTTTTTACACAAAAATGCAGTTCTGGCTCAAAATTTTTCATTTTCATAAGGTATGAAGGAGAAAAAGCACCCCAAAATCTGTGCCCCAATTTCTCCCGAGTATGGCAATGCCTCATATGTGACCAAAAAATACCAGTTGGGTGCATGGCAGGACTCAGAAGGGAAGGAGTGATTTTTGGTGGTGGAATGTTGGTGGGTGCTATGTCGCATTAGCAAGACCCCCAAAGCACCAATACAGTGGAACCCCCCCACAAGTGACCCCATTTTGCAAACTACACCCCTCGGGGAATTCATCTAGGGGTATAGTGTACATTTCAAACCCCCAGGGGTTTACACCAATTTTGATAAAACTGGGCAGTGAAAATGAAAAATTACATTTTTTTACACAAAAATGCAGTTCAGGCTCAAAATTTTTCATTTTCATAAGGAATGAAGGAGAAAAAGCACCCCAAAATCTGTGCCCCAATTTCTCCCGAGTATGGCAATGCCTCATATGTGACCAAAAAATACCAGTTGGGTGCATGGCAGGACTCAGAAGGGAAGGAGTGATTTTTGGTGGTGGAATGTTGGTGGGTGCTATGTCGCATTAGCAAGACCCCCAAAGCACCAATACAGTGGAACCCCCCACAAGTGACCCCATTTTGCAAACTACACCCCTCAGGGAATTCATCTAGGGGTATAGTGTACATTTCAAACCCCCAGGGGTTTCACCAATTTTGATACAACTGGGCAGTGAAAATGAAAAATTACATTTTTTTACACAAAAATGCAGTTCTGGCTCAAAATTTTTCATTTTCATAAGGTATGAAGGAAAAAAAGCACCCCAAAATCTGTGCCCCAATTTCTCCCGAGTATGGCAATGCCTCATATGTGACCAAAAAATACCAGTTGGGTGCATGGCAGGACTCAGAAGGGAAGGAGTGATTTTTGGTGGTGGAATGTTGGTGGGTGCTATGTCGCATTAGCAAGACCCCCAAAGCACCAATACAGTGGAACCCCCCCACAAGTGACCCCATTTTGCAAACTACACCCCTCAGGGAATTCATCTAGGGGTATAGTGTACATTTCAAACCCCCAGGGGTTTCACCAATTTTGATACAACTGGGCAGTGAAAATGAAAAATTACATTTTTTTACACAAAAATGCAGTTCTGGCTCAAAATTTTTCATTTTCAGAAGGTATGAAGGAGAAAAAGCACCCCAAAATCTGTGCCCCAATTTCTCCCGAGTACGGCAATGCCTCATGTGTGACCAAAAAGTGGCAGGACTCAGAAGGGAAGGAGTGATATTTGGATTCTGCAGCACAAATTCTGGTGGAATGTTGGTGGGTGCTATGTCGCATTAGCAAGACCCCCAAAGCACCAATACAGTGGAACCACCCCACAAGTGACCCCATTTGGCAAACTACACCCCTCAGGGAATTCATCTAGGGGTATAGTGTACATTTCAAACCCCCAGGGGTTTCACCAATTTTGATACAACTGGGCTGTGCAAATGCAAAATTAAATTTTTTACACAAAAATGCAGTTCTGGCTCAAAATTTTTCATTTTCACAAGGAATGAAGGAGACAAAGCACCCCAAAATCTGTGCCCCAATTTCTCCCGAGTACGGCAATGCCTCACATGTGACCAAAAATACCATTTGGGTGCATGGCAGGACTCAGAAGGGAAGGAGTGATTTTGGGATTTTGCAGCTCAGATTCTGGTGGAATTTTGGTGGGTGCTATGTCGCATTAGCAAGACCCCCCAAGCACCAATACAGTGGAATCCCCCCACAAGTGACCCCATTTTGCAAACTACACCCCTCAGGGAATTCATCTAGGGGTATAGTGTACATTTCAAACCCCCAGGGGTTTCACCAATTTTGATACAACTGGGCTGTGCAAATGCAAAATTACATTTTTTACACAAAAATGCAGTTCTGGCTCAAAATTTTTCATTTTCACAAGGAATGAAGGAGACAAAGCACCCCAAAATCTGTGCCCCAATTTCTCCCGAGTACGGCAATGCCTCACATGTGACCAAAAAATACCATTTGGGTGCATGGCAGGACTCAGAAGGGAAGGAGTGATTTTTGGATTTTGCAGCTCAGATTCTGGTGGAATGTTGGTGGGTGCTATGTTGCATTAGCAAGACCCCCCAAGCACCAATACAGTGGAACCCCCCCACAAGTGACCCCATTTTGCAAACTACACCCCTCAGGGAATTCATCTAGGGGTATAGTGTACATTTCAAACCCCCAGGGGTTTCACCAATTTTGATACAACTGGGCAGTGAAAATGAAAAATTACATTTTTTTACACAAAAATGCAGTTCTGGCTCAAAATTTTTCATTTTCATAAGGTATGAAGGAGAAAAAGCACCCCAAAATCTGTGCCCCAATTTCTCCCGAGTATGGCAATGCCTCATATGTGACCAAAAAATACCAGTTGGGTGCATGGCAGGACTCAGAAGGGAAGGAGTGATTTTTGGTGGTGGAACGTTGGTGGGTGCTATGTCGCATTAGCAAGACCCCCAAAGCACCAATACAGTGGAACCCCCCCACAAGTGACCCCATTTTGCAAACTACACCCCTCGGGGAATTCATCTAGGGGTATAGTGTACATTTCAAACCCCCAGGGGTTTACACCAATTTTGATAAAACTGGGCAGTGAAAATGAAAAATTACATTTTTTTACACAAAAATGCAGTTCTGGCTCAAAATTTTTCATTTTCATAAGGAATGAAGGAGAAAAAGCACCCCAAAATCTGTGCCCCAATTTCTCCCGAGTATGGCAATGCCTCATATGTGACCAAAAAATACCAGTTGGGTGCATGGCAGGACTCAGAAGGGAAGGAGTGATTTTTGGTGGTGGAATGTTGGTGGGTGCTATGTCGCATTAGCAAGACCCCCAAAGCACCAATACAGTGGAACCCCCCCACAAGTGACCCCATTTTGCAAACTACACCCCTCAGGGAATTCATCTAGGGGTATAGTGTACATTTCAAACCCCCAGGGGTTTCACCAATTTTGATACAACTGGGCAGTGAAAATGAAAAATTACATTTTTTTACACAAAAATGCAGTTCTGGCTCAAAATTTTTCATTTTCATAAGGTATGAAGGAAAAAAAGCACCCCAAAATCTGTGCCCCAATTTCTCCCGAGTATTGCAATGCCTCATATGTGACCAAAAAATACCAGTTGGGTGCATGGCAGGACTCAGAAGGGAAGGAGTGATTTTTGGTGGTGGAATGTTGGTGGGTGCTATGTCGCATTAGCAAGACCCCCAAAGCACCAATACAGTGGAACCCCCCCACAAGTGACCCCATTTTGCAAACTACACCCCTCAGGGAATTCATCTAGGGGTATAGTGTACATTTCAAACCCCCAGGGGTTTCACCAATTTTGATACAACTGGGCAGTGAAAATGAAAAATTACATTTTTTTACACAAAAATGCAGTTCTGGCTCAAAATTTTTCATTTTCAGAAGGTATGAAGGAGAAAAAGCACCCCAAAATCTGTGCCCCAATTTCTCCCGAGTACGGCAATGCCTCATGTGTGACCAAAAAGTGGCAGGACTCAGAAGGGAAGGAGTGATATTTGGATTCTGCAGCACAAATTCTGGTGGAATGTTGGTGGGTGCTATGTCGCATTAGCAAGACCCCCAAAGCACCAATACAGTGGAACCACCCCACAAGTGACCCCATTTGGCAAACTACACCCCTCAGGGAATTCATCTAGGGGTATAGTGTACATTTCAAACCCCCAGGGGTTTCACCAATTTTGATACAACTGGGCTGTGCAAATGCAAAATTAAATTTTTTACACAAAAATGCAGTTCTGGCTCAAAATTTTTCATTTTCACAAGGAATGAAGGAGACAAAGCACCCCAAAATCTGTGCCCCAATTTCTCCCGAGTACGGCAATGCCTCACATGTGACCAAAAAATACCATTTGGGTGCATGGCAGGACTCAGAAGGGAAGGAGTGATTTTTGGATTTTGCAGCTCAGATTCTGGTGGAATGTTGGTGGGTGCTATGTTGCATTAGCAAGACCCCCCAAGCACCAATACAGTGGAACCCCCCCACAAGTGACCCCATTTTGCAAACTACACCCCTCAGGGAATTCATCTAGGGGTATAGTGTACATTTCAAACCCCCAGGGGTTTCACAAATTTTGATACAACTGGGCAGTGAAAATGAAAAATTACATTTTTTTTACACAAAAATGCAGTTCTGGCTCAAAATTTTTCATTTTCATAAGGTATGAAGGAGAAAAAGCACCCCAAAATCTGTGCCCCAATTTCTCCCGAGTATGGCAATGCCTCATATGTGACCAAAAAATACCAGTTGGGTGCATGGCAGGACTCAGAAGGGAAGGAGTGATTTTTGGTGGTGGAATGTTGGTGGGTGCTATGTCGCATTAGCAAGACCCCCAAAGCACCAATACAGTGGAACCCCCCCACAAGTGACCCCATTTTGCAAACTACACCCCTCAGGGAATTCATCTAGGGGTATAGTGTACATTTCAAACCCCCAGGGGTTTCACCAATTTTGATAAAACTGGGCAGTGAAAATGAAAAATTACATTTTTTTACACAAAAATGCAGTTCTGGCTCAAAATTTTTCATTTTCATAAGGTATGAAGGAGAAAAAGCACCCCAAAATCTGTGCCCCAATTTCTCCCGAGTATGGCAATGCCTCATATGTGACCAAAAAATACCAGTTGGGTGCATGGCAGGACTCAGAAGGGAAGGAGTGATTTTTGGTGGTGGAATGTTGGTGGGTGCTATGTCGCATTAGCAAGACCCCCAAAGCACCAATACAGTGGAACCCCCCCACAAGTGACCCCATTTTGCAAACTACACCCCTCAGGGAATTCATCTAGGGGTATAGTGTACATTTCAAACCCCCAGGGGTTTCACCAATTTTGATACAACTGGGCAGTGAAAATGAAAAATTACATTTTTTTACACAAAAATGCAGTTCTGGCTCAAAATTTTTCATTTTCATAAGGTATGAAGGAGAAAAAGCACCCCAAAATCTGTGCCCCAATTTCTCCCGAGTATGGCAATGCCTCATATGTGACCAAAAAATACCAGTTGGGTGCATGGCAGGACTCAGAAGGGAAGGAGTGATTTTTGGTGGTGGAATGTTGGTGGGTGCTATGTCGCATTAGCAAGACCCCCAAAGCACCAATACAGTGGAACCCCCCCACAAGTGACCCCATTTTGCAAACTACACCCCTCAGGGAATTCATCTAGGGGTATAGTGTACATTTCAAACCCCCAGGGGTTTCACCAATTGTGGTACAACTGGGCAGTGAAAATGAAAAATTACATTTTTTTACACAAAAATGCAGTTCTGGCTCAAAATTTTTCATTTTCATAAGGTATGAAGGAGAAAAAGCACCCCAAAATCTGTGCCCCAATTTCTCCCGAGTATGGCAATGCCTCATATGTGACCAAAAAATACCAGTTGGGTGCATGGCAGGAATCAGAAGGGAAGGAGTGATTTTTGGATTTTGCAGCTCAGATTCTGGTGGAATGTTGGTGGGTGCTATGTGGCATTAGCAAGACCCCCGAAGCACGGTGAAATTATGAACCTAATAATCCATAGATGTGTGGTATATTTTAAAACACTCCTTTATACATAGGCCGGGTTTGTCGGGGCAAGTTTCACAGTGGAAAATAGTTTCCTTTCTTATTCCCTTTTTATAGCAAACTTTGCACCTTTTTTGTGTCCTGCCCTTTCTTGCAGTGGAGGGGATTTCGTTCGGAAAATGCTGCCCTGGTACAATACGGGGGCCAGTACTAGAAGTACTGGGGCCCTCTGCCTGCTGGTTCCCAAATACTAGGCCCTTTATGACTTCCTCTTGAAAGTGCATAAATGTCCCCCTCTGGCCGGTAGAACGGAATAGCACGTAAGCGTTATACAGTGCCATCTGGATGATATACACGGCCAGCTTCTTGTACCAGATTTTTGTTTTCCGCAGGGCACTGTACGGCTTCAGTACCTGATCTGAAAGATCCACTCCGCCCATGTACCTATTGTAATCCAGGATACAATTAGGTTTTGAGGTGTGGGTACTGGTACCTCGTACAGGGACGGAGGTGGTACTGTCTCCGTGAATTGTTGTCAGTATAAGGACATCCCTCTTGTCCTTATATTTGACCAACAACATATTTTCGGTGCATATTCCCCTGCTTTCACCCCTTCTCATTACTTGGGCAATGTGCGTTTTTGGGAGGCCTCTTTGGTTCTTGCGCACAGTACCGCAAGCTGCTGTACCTCTTGAACCAAGGGCCTTAAACAGGGGGATGCTAGTGTAAAAGTTATCCACATAGAGGTGATAACCTTTATCCAGGAAGGGGTGCACTAAATCCCAGACAATTTTTCCACTAACACCTACGAGGGAGGGGGGGCATTCTGGCGGTTCAATTCTTGAATCCTTCCCTTCATATACCCTAAACCTGTGAGTGTACCCTGAGGTGCTTTCACACAGCTTATACATTTTTATGCCATACCTTGCCCTCTTACTGGGAAGGTACTGGTGGAATTTAACCCTTCCTTTAAAATGTATAAGGGACTCGTCTATGCAAATGAATTTATCTGGGATGTACATCTCTTCAAATTTGGCACTGAAATGATCAATGACCGGCCTGACTTTGAATAGCCGGTCAAAGGTGGGATCATCTCTGGGTGGGCACTGTGCATTATCGTTGTAATGCAAAAATTTAAGGATCGTCTCAAATCGAGCCCGGGGCATGGCCATACGGTAAAATGGGGTGCTGTACAGAACATCTGTACTCCAATATTGCCTAATTTCTGGCTTTTTTACTATGCCCATATGAAACACCAGACCCCAAAACGTCATCATTTCTACTGCATCTACAGGGGTCCACCTAGCAAATGATGACGTGGGGTTTTGAGCAATAAACTGCTGGGCATATAAATTAGTTTGGTCCACCATTAAATTTATAAAATCATCAGTGAAAAATAATTTGAAAAAGTCAATTTCTCTGAGACCTGTGGAATCAAATTGGATTCCTGGCATGGCCAAAAACTCAGGAACCTGGGGCTCAAAATTGTCTGGTGGTGGGGTCCATACGAGATCAATTATTGGGGGGTGGGTCTCAGCTGCTCTACGGGGGCGTCTTTGAGGGGGTCCCTCATCACCAGAGGAGGAAGAGGAGCTTAAGACGAATCCTTCAAATTCCCCGCTTGCATCACTGGCTGTGTCAGAGTCAGAGGCAAGCATGGCATATGCCTCCTCCGCTGAATACATTCTTCTGGATGACTGGGATGACATTTGGGATGACATTTGGGATGACATTTGGGATGCCATTTTTATTTTTGTGTTACTGGTAGTGAAATGTTTCAACACGTGTATAGTGTAGGGGGGGTACAAACTTTATTTCAACCCGGGGGGTATGTAGTGTGTAGTGTGTATGTAGTGCAGAAAAAAAAAAGACTTTATACAAAAAAAAAAAAATTGAAGGGGTTTAAAAAAAAAAATTGAAGGGGTTAAAAAAAAAAAATTGAAGGGGTTAAAAAAAAAAAAAAGGTCCTGCGCCAAAAATTGAGCACAGATGTTGGTCAGTAACGTCCGTCACTGAACAGCGCTCAAAGGCAACAGGAATTTGATCAAAAAAAAAAAAAATAGATCAACCCTGTGCCGAAAAAGATGATCAGTGATGTATGTCACTGATCAGCGCACAGTGGCCACAGGACACCCACAAAATCACAGTGTGTGTAAAAAAAAAATTAAAAAAAGACCCCACAGCACCCACAAAAAAAAAAAAGGTGATCAGTGATGCGACACTGATTACCAGTGAGGGGCAGCAGGTGCACAACCTTTGGTGCAACTGACAGTGCAACTGGCAGGTATATATATAAAAAAAACAACCTCTGCACCCCCAAAAAGTTGCTGATCACCTCAGATATAGTGATCAGCACAAAAGGCGGGGGCAGCAGACACAAAATTTAGCACTCTCTATCACTCTCTGTCACTATCTCTCTCTATCTCTCTATCTCTCACTATCTATCACTCTATGACACTGCAGCAGCAGCACTGACAGTTATATATATATGAAAAATAACCCCTGCACCCCCAAAAAGTTGCTGGGGGTGCACAAAAGGGGGGCAGCAGACACAAAATATAGCAGTCTCTATCACTCTCTGTCACTATCTCTCTCTATCTCTCTATCTCTCTATCTCTCACTATCTATCATTCTATGACACTGCAGCAGCAGCACTGACAGGTATATATATATATATAAAAAAAACCCTGCGCCCCCAAAAAGTTGCTGATCAGTTAATTTATACTGATCAGCACAAAAGGGGGGGCAGCAGTCAGTTATATAAAAAATATATAGCACAATCTGTCACTATCTCTCTATCTCTCTCTATCTCTCTCTCTCTATCTCTATCTCTCTCTATCTCTCTATCTATAACTCTATTACACTGCAGCAGCACAAAATATAGCACTCTCTGTCACTAGGCCTCTCTATCTCTCTCTATCTCTCTCTCTCTATCTCTCTATCTAATAACTCGCAGCAGCACAACACAGCACAACACAGCACAGGATGTCACAAGAGGAAGCAAGATCCAGGCAGTGATCAGGTAAGTATTTAGCAAGGTTCTGGTCAGTAAATGGCGACAGCTGGGCACGGTGACCGCACTGCACGCTATTCCAGACCGGAATGGCATCTGCAGTGCAGTCACCGTTAGTTTAAACCCCCCTCCATCGCTGTGATTGGTCCGTCGGTCCGACAAACCAATCACGGCCTTTGGGGGCGGGCGGGGTGAGGTGGGGTGACACCAGTGTCACCCTTACACCCCGCGGTGATTGGTGCTGTACTTTACAGCACCAATCACCTCCGATCCCGTGTCACCGGCGAACGTTATTCGCCGGTGACACAGAAAACGCTGTGAATGGCTGTTCACACTGAACAGCCAATCACAGCGATCGCCGACGGGGGGGCGGCATCGCAGCCCCCCCTGGGCATGCAGGGACATGTCTGCTGTCAGGGACAGCAGACATCGTCCCTCTGTCACTGCGTCTCTAGACGCAGTGACAGTTTGAAGTCATGACGTATATATACGTCATGTGTCGGGAAGTACTTCCCGGCCATGACGTATATATACGTCAAATGTCGGGAAGGGGTTAAGTGCCACACTTTTACTGTATCGCTAGTATATTTTGGAATAGCCTCTTGAAAATTCTAAGCCTGAATGTTTTTGTATGTCGGTTGTAAGAACATTTAAAATAATTCTCTTCAATGTCTATCGTACTTAAATTGACAAAGTTAGCTACTATTATCATTATATATTTGTAATGATGCAGTGAGAGGAATCTAAGGTAACTTTATTTGTGTGTGTTTAAACATTGTTATCAGATTGATAAAAATGCAATTAGAAATTACCATTCCCATGGTGAGGAAACTGCACAGTGTGAAACTGATCCTACTGACGTGCAGACAAAGGACTGTTTTCCACCATCTATGAGTAAGTCGTTTTGTGGATGGCAAATAAAAAAAAATCCAGGGACTACTAATTAATACAATTTTCCACCATACAAATGTTGTATCAATGATTTGATTTTGAATAGGAATGTGATGTCACAAAATGGCATTTGCACGGTGGGCCCATAGTTGTGAATGTTTTTGAAACTGGTTTTATCATTCATAATACTTCATATTTTTTAATATGATGCCTCAATAAATATTTTGTGATGTACTTATGTTTTAGAAAGGGGAAAGCAGGTCATTGGCTCTTCTAGGCAAATTCCAGTATGGCCAATGGCATGATACCGCCACCAGATGGCCTCGCTGAGTAGCTCCAACTCCAGGTGCTCTTATCAGCTCTTATCATTGGTTGATGACTAATGACATCAATCCCTAATGTGTACCTTGCCCCTTTCCCTGTGTGTATAAAAAAACCTTTGATTATCGATACAGCTAGAGACAAGGGTGGTTCTATAAGTAGAAACTTCTCATTATATCCCTGCCAGGGCTGGTAGACCGCCGCTTCCCCTCACGGCCATTACACTACGCATCATATCAGGTATACTGTCACAACATCAGGCGTAGGATGGCGGGACTGGCAGAAGCATGATCCAATACAGAGGTGCGTCAGATTTCATCAGCAGCTGAAATTCACCACCAACTTTTTGAGGTGCACATCACTAAATCATGTCACAAAAAAGTTTTGGTTCTGGTGCACAGCCTTTGTAATGGCAGGAAAGACATTCATGTTGAGAGGAAAACTGGCGAGACGAACAGAGAGTGCGCTACAGAGAGTGCGCCATGGCGTGATGTTATTACTTTACACCCCCAACAAATTGGTGATGACTTTCCGCTGCTAATACACCCTTTAGTTGTTTACATCTGATCACTCAATGCACCTTAGTGTTTGACCATGTTATCATCAATACCATAATCTTTAGGGTCAATGAGTTCTACCTGCTCTGGGCTGGTGGGAAATTAGAATAATGAGTTATACTCTAGCTTACACTACTCAGATAAAGGTTAATGCTGTATAGTTACTGGAAGTTTATTGGAGAGATGGTCCATGTGACGGTCACTCAGTCCCACAGATAATGCCGAGGCTCTGTTCATACAACCTAACAATGGAGGCCTCACATACACTGCAAAACCTGATGTATTGTTTTCTGATCAATGCTTTCGGAAAAATGAATGTGTCATGGAACCTACACAGACAATAGTCACACAGACAATAGTCACACACACACACACACACACTCACACACACACACACACAAAGACACAGACACATCTTTTACATAAAGAGGATAAAACAGCTCAATACTTTGCTTACAACGCATTCAGCTCAGGTTGTATATAAGCCTCCCATTCCCCTGTCCCCAGTACACTGTGGGTTTGGACACATTTGAATCTACAACATGGGAAAGGTGAGTCTAATATAAACATTTTATTCAATTATAAAAAAACAAACTTTCATGTTCGATATAAGGACTAGAGGAAAGAGAATCTGCGTTTTGTACATGTTAACAAATATAAATAACCATAACATTATGAGAGATGATAGTGATGAGATTTTGAAAGAGAAAATTGAGCATAATATATATCTAACGCATACTTGCTTTCCCTCCCGGTAGTTGATGATTATGGGGTAGACCCCTTACATTTCCTAATGTAGCAGGCAGGGTGGTGTGATAAATCCCAGCAATCATAGAGCTGTGGAAACTGTATAGGGATTATTTATGGTAATCTAGGGCTGGTTCTACCATCAGACAGCTTCATGCAGCTCCTTTGGAGATCAGGAATCTGGGGGCACCTCTGAGTCTAACCATCAGAAATGGCATGATAGGCTGGTTCAGCCACCAAAAGACCTCGTTGAGCAAATCCAGCTCTTAGAGGGGCATCTTTGAACATAATGCAAATGGCAGGTGTTGGACTTATAAGATGCCACCACCACCTGAGATTCTATAAAGTGGGTATTGGTGTGTCGATGGTGGTTGGAGCAGTAAGATGAAGTTTTGCCTAGGGTGCCAAAACCCTTGCAGCTGCATTGTGTTGGCGGTGAGGCCTAATTATGAGGCCATTTAGCTTTGCCACCAAAGTGGTCTGCCTAGGCCCCTCTCTCTGGACAGATAATGGATAGGAGAATAAAAAGTAATTATGTAAAAGATAAAGGGTAAGAGAGTATCTGATACAGTAAAGGTGCATATTGGCAGAAATGGCGACTAGCAGGGGGTGGTGTGAGTACAGGGAGGTGACACCCCCACCCCCCCCCTTCCCGGTGACAGCTGTTTTTTTATTGGTTTGTTTTTGTCATATAAAGTTTAAAAATGCAATATATAGAAGAATAAATAAATATGTATAAACATCAGCATGACTGTGGAATTTATTTTAGAAATTACTAAATGACACCACTGTATTTCTTCCCATAGATCATCTTCTACGAGGACAGGAACTTCCAGGGCCGCTCCTATGAGTGTAACTCCGAGTGCTCGGACATGTCCTCATACTTCAGGCGCTGTAACTCCATCCGTGTGGAGAGTGGAAACTGGATTCTGTATGAGCACCCCAACTACAGGGGACACCAGTACTTCCTGCATAGAGGGGAGTACCCCGACTTCCAGCAGTGGCTTGGGTACAATGACTCCATTAAGTCCTGTCGTCTGAGCCCACAGGTAATAATAAATATTAAAATAAAATTAACAAATTGTGTTCCCTGAAATGTAGACTTCTCCATATAATACTTGAAATAGAAGTCGGTCTTTGCATACAATATGGAATGGTAGGAAAATATTGTAATTTGATCATACATTTTTTATCTAGCACCACGGCTCATTCAGAATCAGGATCTATGAGAAAGAAGACTTCCGAGGTCAGATGATGGAGTTCACAGAAGACTGTCCCAATGTCTATGAGAGGTTCCGCTACCAAGACATCCACTCTGCCAATGTACAAGATGGATACTGGATGTTCTATGAGGAGCCCAACTACCGGGGACGTCAGTACTACTTGAGATCAGGGGAGTTCCGGAGATACACCGATTGGGGGGCCACCAACCCCAGAATTGGTTCCTTCCGACGTGTCCACCATATGTATTAAAACAAGAGAAAAATAAATCAGTTAATTATCTTCATTCTGAATATCTAATTTCTTATTTTTGTGTTTTATTTAAATCTGTAAGTGTCATGTCAGCCTAACTCTCCACCCAAACTAGTGACTACAGTGTGTCTATGTCTATGTGTGTTTAGTCTTGTTTCCATCATTTAGACATTAGGACAGTTAACACATGTTAACATCTATGTGTCAGCAACACTATTTTGCATGTAGCACCAGTAGGGTTCACATTGGGGTCTGTGATTGTATAACAAAAAGGAATTCTTCATGAAATATTAAGTCTCGGTTTAAAATAAATGAATGACACTGTTGGGTCGATAGGGTGACACTGAATAGGGGAACAGTCAATATAACACTAAAAAAAGAGGAACCCCTCATGGCGCTGACTGGTGCTGAAGAGAAACTTTAAAGAAGCAATTCTTACAGTGGGTGCTTCATAAAGTATTTGGGTATTGTAATGACATATAAAGACGTGTCGCATGGATACAAACATGAATTAATAAATACAGTAAAATTAAATTGGTAAAAAAATGTACTGGTTCTTGTCCTTTAAGTCAATTATGCAAATCCGCAAGCAGGAAAGGCAGGTGACCATATCCGGTTAGAGGATGAGAGCCGAAGGTGTTGTGAACATGCAGAGGTACTCCCGGCTAATTCCTGCACTGGCTCCGGAAGCTATGGTCTGGTAGCATCTGCTTTCTTCTCCTTGAGTCTTCCACCAGGGAAGGCTGCAGAGACCAGATGAAGCACCAACATATTTTGCAGCACTCTCTTCTGACCTTAAGGACAGCAAATGTAGTAATTCAATACCATATGGTTGACATTGACATGATTGACGTGGTCAAGTAGTCAGCACAGTCAAATGGAGGACATGTGTACAGGTATTACAAATGGGACAAGCCAACTAGAATGTAATATTGAATATACTAAAGAAATAAAAATGAGACTCAGCAAAACAATCCAATCCCCAGGACCAGATGGGATCCATCCTAGTGTTCTAATGGAATTAAGGGAGGAATTAGCCAGTCCTCTGTACTAAATTTTCGATAACTCCTTTTCATCTGGTAAAGTGCCTAAAGACTGGAGGATAGCAGAGGTAGTACCAACATTCATAAAAGCCAAAAGGGGATGACCCAGCAAATATAGACCCGTTAGCTTAGCATCAATAGTGGGTAAGTTATTTGAAGGGATTTTAAGGGATGGTATCCAAAATCATTTAGAGATGTATAGTATAATCAGTATTAAACTACTAGGGTTTGTAAAGATCACTCGTGCCAAACTAATTTAATAAGCTTTTATGAGGAAGTCAGCAACAGCCTAGACAGTGGAAACGCTGTAGACCTGGTCTTCCTGGATTTCGCTAAGGCTTTTGATACTTTGCCACATAAGAGGTTGATAAATAAAGTGGAGGATTTGTGACTAGGGTTAAACATTTGTAAATGGGTAGGAAACTGGCTGCAGAATAGAGAACAGAGAGTGGTTGTGAATGGTGCAGTATTGGGTTGGATACCATTAACTAAGGGGAAAGCCACAGGGGTCGGTGCTAGGGCCCCTTTTATTTACCATATTCATTAATGATATTGAGGTGGATTTACTCAGGAACATTTCCATCTTTGCTGATGACACAAACTGAGCGGTGCATAGAACAATCAAGGATGTCTCCATGCTTCAGAGCAATCAAAATAAACTACAAGAATGGGCAAAAAAATTGGAAAATATGGTTTAATGTTGATAAATGCAAGGTTATGCATCTTGGGAGACAGAACCAATGTCCTAGTTATAATTGGGGTGGAATTGGGTATAACTGAACTGGAAAAGGATCTAGGAGTCAAAAGTTTGTCAACAAATTGGGGTGTATTGCTCAGTGTCATGTAGCAGCAAATAAGGCCAACAGGATACTAGCCTGTATAAGAAGGGGCATGGAAACTAGGGATACAAATGTAATTATGGCTCTGTATGAAGCATTGGTCAGACCGCATCTAGAATATGGAGTACAATTCTGGGCCCTGCAATACAAAAAGGACATCAGAGAACTGGAAAAAGTCCACAGAAGAGCAACAAACGTAATAAAAGGGTTGGAGAAATTATGTTATGGAGACAGATTGGACAAATTGGGATTGTTTATGCTGGAAAAGAGACGTGTAAGGGGAGACAGGCTTAACTTGTACAAATATATCAGGGGTCAGTATATGGAGCGGCCAGGCACCCTTTGTTCTTTGAGGAAAGAAACTAGGACACGTGGGCATACTTTTAGACTAGAGGGAAGAAGATTTCGTACCCTTACGAGAAAAAACTTTTTTACAGTCAGGGCAACTAATTGAAGAACTCTCTTCCTGAAGTGGTGGTGTCGGTAGATGGTGAGGTGGTGTCGGCAGACACAATAAATACATTTAAAATAAGGTTTGACAATCATTGATTGGGCAAAGACATCCAGGGGTACAAATACCAATCATAATCTGTCTAAAAAAGAAATTAGAATACACGGATTATATAAATGGATGTAGAAAATAGATCATACACTCAACTCAAAGGTTGAACTCAATGAACGCATGTCTTCATTCAGCCTTAAATACTATGTAACTATGTAAAAATATATGTTCAACATAATTTTTTATCTTTGAATTTTTTTCCATTATCCACGTAAATTGTGATTGGGAACAGTAGCATGGCAAGTGAAGCATGTGCTGAAACCTACTGTACAACAACATTCATGTACAGATAGAACATCCATTTTGTCATATTATCAGTGGTTCATCCCAACAGTTTTCCCTCGCAACACCCCCCCACCACCACCACCTCCCTCCCACATCCTAACCAAGCCCTTCTGCATAACTGAGCCCTCCTGCAGCCCATCTCCCCCTACAGCACCTAAACGTCCCACAGCCTTAGACCTCCCACAGCCTAACTTCCTGTTGTTTGAGAACCTTGTGTATGGTGCTACTCACTATTGGAGCACCGGTGGAGGATACATCATATGTATATTTGATACTTACCTTTATCCAGTCCCAGCGGTGCCCCTTTCTTCACCGACCACATATTCCAGTATATGTTCTCCACATTCATCAAGCCTCTTCGTTTCCTGTTTTAAGTGCCCTACACTGGCCCACCAAGTTTACATCTGGGAACACAGATTGCCCCGTTGCTGACAGACCTTTCCATATGTCTAGCTTTTTTCTGTTCACATTTTGAGCCTTTCATCATATTGCTTGTTGACCTTTTGGGTCTACCTATGGACTGTCTATCTAGACACTGTGTAATAAACACCCAGCTTACCCACCCAAAACCATTCATCCCTACAGGATATTGCATCTTACAAATGGGACAGTGGGGAAATGCCCAATGTGCGGGAATATCCATGGAGTATTGGGAAGGTTGGGTGGATGAAGTTCCCTTGTAGATTTTGGAATAGCCTCTTGAGATGCTCAGCCTGAATCTATGTCTATCCTACTTAAATTGCCAAAATTTGATACTATTAATACTAAACATTTATAACGACAGTGAGATGAATCTTAGGTATCTTTACTTTTGTGTATGTAATCTTGTTATCGGATTGATAAAAATGCAATAAGAAAATCCCTTTCCCATGGTGAGGACAACTGCACAGTGTGAAACTGATCCTACTGACGTGCAGACAAAGGACTGTTTGCTACCATCTTTGAGGATGTGTAAATAACAAGTCCATCAGCTTTGAGGATGTGTAAATAACAACTCCAACAACTTCGAGGATGTGTAAATAACAAGTTCATCAGCTTTGAGAATGTGTAAATATCAAGTCCATTTGTGGATTACAAATAAAAAAAATCCAGGGACCACTAATTAATACGATTTTCCACCATACAAATCTTGTATCAATTATTTGATTTTAAATAGAAATAGAAATGTGATGTCACAAAATGGCATTTGTACTGTGGGCCCATAGTTGGGAATATCTTTGAAACTGGTTTTATACTTGATAATACTTCATATTTTTAATGATGCCTCAATGGTTATGTTTTGATGTACTTATGTTTTAGAAAGGGGCAAGCTGGTCATTAGCTCTTCTAGGCAAATTCCAGTATGGCCAATGGCATGATACAGCCACCAGAAGGCCTCGCTGAGCAGCTCCAACTCCAGGTGCTCTTATAAGCTCATCATGGGTTGATAACTAATGGTATCAACCTCTGATGTATGTCCTTGCCCCTTTCTCTCTGTGCACAGAAAAAAACTCTTTGTTTATTGATACAGCTAGAGACAAGGGTCGTTCAATAAGTAAAAACCTCTCATTATATCCCCGCCAGAGCTGGTAGACCGCCGCTTCCCGTCAAGGCCATTACACTGCACCTCACATCCACATACTGTCCCAACATCAGGTGTATGATGGTGCATTAGATTTCATCAGCAGCTGAAATTCACCGGCAACTTGTTGAGGTGTACATAGCTAACATTAAGTGACGGGAATAGTTTTGGGTCTGGTGCATGGCCTTTGTAATGGCAGGAAATAAGTTCTAGTTGAGCAGCGATCTGACCAGCCAAATATGTCCAATACAGAGAGTGCGCCATGGCCTGAAGTTATTGCTGTACACTCCAACAAGTTGGTGATGAGTTTCCACTGCTGATACACTCATTAGATGTATACATCTGATCACACTATGCACCTCAGTGTTTGACCATGTTATCACCTTCCCCGCATCTTACACCCGATGTTGGGACAGTATGCAGTCGATAGGTCAACAGTTTCATATGGTAGACATTGTCAAAAGGTCCAGCTGATCAACATGGCAATGGTTGACACACGAAAAGGTTGAGATTACTTTATTTTTAAAAAATTTTAACATTTCCATAATTTACCCACCACATGTCTCTGATTAGATGATCAGGTTGTACCCATGACGTTATGATGAGAGATGGTTCATGTGACGGTCACTCAGTCTCACAGATAATGCTGACGCTCTGTTCATACAACCTGACAATGGAGGCCTCACATACACTGCAAAACCTGATGTATTGTTTTCTGATCAATGCTCTGGGAAAAATGAATGTGTCATGGAAAGTACATGAACAATAGTCACACAGACGAACAGACACACACACCAGACACACACACACACACACACAGACACACATATTTTACATAAAGAGGATAAAACAGCTCAACACTTTGCTTACAACGCATTCAGCTCAGGTTGTATATAAGCCTCCCATTCCCCTGTCCCCAGTACACTGTGGGTTTGGACACATTCGAATCTACAACATGGGAAAGGTGAGTCTAATATAAACATTTTGATTTACATATAAAAACAAACTTTCGTGTTCGATATAAGGACTAGAGGAAAGAGAATCAATGTTTTGTACATCTAATGCATACTTGCCTTCCCTCCCGAATGTTGATTACAGTTCCGGCATCCTGCCCATTTCCTAATGTAGCGGGCAGGATGGTGTGATAATCACCAGCAATCATAGAGCTAAGGAAAATGTATAGGGCTTCATTACGGGAATCCAGGGCGGGTTTTACCATTAGGCAACATTAGGCAGCTGCCTCGAAGATCAAGATTCTCCGTACCTATCCAGCCTACCATGTCACTTCTGATGGTTAGACTCAGGGGGTGCTGAGTTTAACCTTTGGAAATGGCAAGATAGGCTAGTACAGCCAATATAAGGCTTTTCTGAGCAAATCCAACTCCAAGACTCCTTTTTTAACTTAATGCAAACGGCAGGTGTTGGACTTCTAAGATGGAACCTCGACCTGAGATTTTGTAAATTGGGTATTGGTGTGTGGGTGGTGTTTGGAGCAGTAAACTGAAGTTTTGCCTAGTGTGCAAAAACCCTTACAGCGGCCCTTGGTGGAATCACTGCCCCTATGCCAGAGATCTGTGCATTTTGGGTATTTCCCTGTGTTGGCGGTGAGGCCTAATTATGAGTCATTCAACTTTGCCCCAAAGTGGTTGACATGGGCCCCTCTCTCTAGATTTCTCATGGACAGGAGACTAAAAAAGTCATTAAGTATAAGATAATGGGTAAGCGAGTATCTGATACAGTAAAATTTATTGCACTGCATTTGTTTTTGAGTTTATTTATTGTTTTGTTTTTGACATATAGGTTGAGATTTAATAGGATGAGAGATTCAGAAAGTGAGAACCTAACAATTCAAAATCCCAGCCCCCCACTCTGTATAACCTTACCCCAACCTAGGCATACTGGGATCCCCGTAACTCCCATAAACTATAGCAACTAAAATAACCTATGCTCCCCAACCACCCAAAGAAAGGATAAAGACCGTATGGACCAAAAGGAGGTAGCAAACTAGTGGTTTGTAGTTAGGGCCTTCAGGACTCTCCCACCAACAATAGGATATATAGTAGTGACTTCACCCTAACTAACCTATACCAGTCTATTTGACTTATCCCATCACACCTATTCTACATAAAAGAGGATAATACGCATATGGACTGAATGGGGCAATAAATGTCTTGGGGAAATTAAATATGAGAGATTCACAAAGTGAGAGATTTGGTAAGAAATCTCCAGTTTTTTTTAAAGCGGCAATCGTTTTTAAAAAAACGAGATTTCTTACCAAATCACTCACTTTCTGAATCTCTCATCCTATTAAATCTCACCCATTATCTTTAAAAATACAATATATAGAAGAATAAATACATATTTATAAACATCAGCATATCTGTGGAGTTTTTGGAATTATCTGCTGCTAACACAATGACTTTAGAAATGATTAAATGACACCACTGTATTTCTTCCCATAGATCATCTTCTACGAGGACAGAAACTTCCAGGGCCGCTCCTATGAGTGTAACTCCGAATGCCCAGACATGTCCTCATATTTCAGGCGCTGTAACTCCATCCGTGTAGAGAGTGGAAACTGGATCCTGTATGAGCATCCCAACTACAGGGGGCACCAGTACTTCCTGCATAGAGGGGAGTACCCCGACTTCCAGCAGTGGCTGGGGTACAATGACTCCATTAAGTCCTGTCGTCTGAGCCCACAGGTAATTAAAAATATTCATGTACAATTAACAAATTGTGTTCCGTGAAATGTAGACTTCTCCATATAATGCTGGAAATAGAAGTGGATCTTTGAATAAAATATTGAATAAACCTGAAGTTTATGGTTAACTTACTGTATTGTGCTTTCCAATGGTAGGAAATATTTTAATTTGATGATACATTTTTTAATCTAGCACCAGGGCTCATTCAGAATCAGGATCTATGAGAAAGAAGACTTCCGAGGTCAGATGATGGAGTTCACTGAAGACTGTCCCAATGTCTATGAGAGGTTCCGCTACCAAGACATCCACTCTGCCAATGTACAAGATGGATACTGGATGTTCTATGAGGAGCCCAACTACCGTGGACGTCAGTATTACCTGAGATCAGGGGAGTTCCGGAGATACACCGATTGGGGAGCCACCAACCCCAGAATTGGTTCCTTCCGACGTGTCCACCATTTGTATTAAAACCACAGATGAATAAAATCTGTCAATTATCTTCATTCTGAATATTACATTTCTTATTTATGTTTTTTTTTTTTTAATTGAGTAATTTTCATTGAGTTTTACAAACAGAAAATAAAATAAATTCTAAACAAACAATAAAGCCCTGACAGGGACAAAATGAGAACAGGTAGAATCAAGCAATAATTGGAATATAGGGTAAAAGAAAATGTATCGACTCCCTTTGTCAATATAAGAGAAACACAATTGCCCGACGGCGGCATTTTAAAACAGTAGAATTTTTTTTAGAATATTATCACTTTGAAGTATACTTTAACCCCACAGGGAGAGGTAAACAGTACATTTTCATACACCAGAAGCTCCATACTAAGCCAAATATACTACCCCTTTATCTCAGAATCAGAATCATCTTTATTGGCCAGGTATACTTGCGTATGCTTGGAATTTTTTGTGGTAACAGTGCAGCATCAATCAGGGAACACAAAGGGGGTGGGAAGAGAGCATAAACATACATCACATACATTTCACATATATCTAGAACAGTTCGAGTTAGTATTTAGTATTTGGTATGTTCAATACGGTTTAGTTGGTGGACAGCTATTGGGAAGAAGCCTTCTGTAGTTCTTGTCGTCTTTGCTGGGATGGACCTAAAACGTCTGCCTGACGGAAGGGGTTCAAACAGGTTGTGGCCAGGGTGTAGCTTGTCCGCCAAGATCTTTCCTGCAAGCTTATTGACCCTTGCTAGGTATAGTTCTTGGACAGTGGGGAGCTCCTCCCCAATGATCTTTTCTGCCATCCTCACCACTCTTTGCAACCTTCGTCTGTCATTCTCGTTTGCTGCTCCGAACCAGATTGTGATCAAGGAGCAGAGGACAGACTCTACTATGGCAGTGTAGAAGATGAGCAGCAGCTCCTGTGGGATGTTGAATTTCTTGATTTGCCTCAGGAAGAACAGCCGCTGCTGAGCCTTCTTGACAGTTGTAATGATGTTGGGACCCCATTTGTGGTCGCAGGAAATCTTTGTTCCTAGGAATTTGAAGGAGTCGACCCTCTACACTACTCTGTCAGATATTATGAGTGGGTGCATGGCATTTGGTTTCCTTCTGAAGTCCACCACCATCTCCACCGTTTTGAGGGGGTTGAGGTCAAGGTTGTTTCCGCTACACCATTTAGTTAGCCGATCCACCTCCCGTCTGTATGCCGACTCGTTTCCATCCATAATTAGGCCGATAACCGTTGTGTCATCTGCAAATTTTATAATTTCTACTTACTGTTCTGCTGAGGTGCAGTCGTTTGTGTAGAGGGAAAAGAGCAGGGGGGAGAGGACACATCCTTGAGGGGCACCGGTGCTAATTGTGCATGTGTTTGACATGAATGTGCCTGCTTTCACCGCCTGTTTCCTTTCAGTCAGGAAGTCAGTGATCCAGGAGCATGCAGGTTCTGGGACTCCTAGTGAACTGAGTTTTGGCTCCAGGATGTGAGGGATGATAGTGTTGAATGCCGAGCTGAAATCAACAAATAGTATCCTTGCATAGGTGCCTGGACTGTCCAGGTGCTGTAGAATGTGGTGCAGCCCTAGGTGGACTGCATCCTCGACACTTCTGTTTGCTCGGTAGGCAAACTGCAGGGGGTCGAGGTGAGCATTTGTAACAACTCTCAGGTGGTTCAGCACCTTACATTCAAGCACTTTCATGACCACCGATGTTAGTGCAATCGGCCTGTAGTCATTGAGGTCTTTCGCAGTTGAGCTCTTGGGAACCGGGACGATAATTGAGCCTTTGAAGCAGGTGGGGACCTTGCACATTTCTAGTGAAGTGTTGAAAATCCTGGTAAATATAGGGGCGAGCTGTGTTGCACAGGTCTTGAGGGCAGATGGAGACACTCGGTCTGGGCCTCCGGCTTTCCTAGGGTTGACCCTCTTGAACATTCCTTCTACCTCTGTTTGGTCCACCTGGAGAGTCTAGGGGTGGCAGTTTTGGAAGGAGGGTGGGCAAGCCGTTTTGCCCCGGTCAGGGGTAGGACTGATGCAGGTAGCTTCCTTCTCGAACCTGCAGTAGAAATCGTTCAGCTCGTTCACTAGTTTCTGGTGCATGGTGGAGGGGGTTCGAGAGATCTTGTAGTTGGTTATAGCTTGCATGCCTCTCCAAGCTGATGTGGGGTCGTTGGTTGACAGGTTGTTCGCCAGCTTGTCTGAGAATCTTTTTTTTGCCAGCTTGATTTCCCATGTTAGGGAGTTCCTGGCCTGTTTGTACAGGACAATATCACATCTCCCTCCCCACTATACCCAATTCCACACTAAACCTAACAATTCAAAATCCCAGCCCCCCACTCTGTATAACCTTGCCCCAACCTAGGCCTACCTGCATCCCCATAACTCCCCTAAACTATAGCAACTAAAATAACCTACGCTCCCCAACCACCCAAAGAAAGGATAAAGGCCGTATGGACCAAAAGGAAGTAGCAAACTAGTGGTTTGTATTTAGGGCCTTCAGGACTCCCCCACCAACAATAGGATATATAGTAGTGACTTCACCCTAACTAACCTACACCAGTCTAATTGACCCCTCCCATCACACCTATTCTACATAAAAGAGGACAAGACGCATATGGACTGAATGGGGCAATAAACGTCTAGGGTGAAATTAAATATTAGAGATTAACAAAGTGAGAGATTTGGTAAGAAATCTCCAGTTTTCTTTAAAGCGAAATCATTTACTCTGCAAAATCAAATTGGTTTTGCAGTGTAAATGATTGCCGCTTTAAAAAAAACCTGGTGCTTTCTTACCAAATCTCTCACTTTCTGAATCTCTCATCCTATTACATTTCACCCGTAATCTTAATATGAAAAAATAATTTCACTTTTTTTTATTACACAGAAGGATCAGTAGAGCAGCAGAAATATAACTTAATTAAACCCACCCACCTAAATGTAGGATATTAAAACATATAAGTGACATGGGCAAAAATAAATTAAATAAAAGAGGGGAATGGAGTTCACTAAGATAGGACCAGTTCCCTCACCCCCTGTGTAGCTAACGTTCCCGCCCAGCAGGATACACAAACCCGCCCCCACAGGGAAAAGTGTTCTATGTGTATAACGTTCTACACATCCCACCCCCTTGACATCACCTCCACCCGCCCAGCCAGGGCTACAGTACTCGCCCACCATCCACCATTACTCCATAGCCACCATCCACCATTACTCCCGCACCCCCCCCCTCTGCCAGCAACCCCCCCCTGGACACCCACGACCCACCTCCTGCGATTCGAGGCACCCCCGTGACCCCCCCGCGATTCGTGGGACCCCCGCGATCCCCCCTCCCGCGATTCGCGGGACCCACGTGACCCCCCCTCCCCCCATCCGCGGGACCCCCGCGACCCCCCCTCCCCCCATTCGTGGGACCTTCGCGACCCCCCCCCCTCCCGCGATTCACGGGACCCCCGCTACCCCCCTCCAGCGATTCACGGCGCCCCCCTCCCATGATTTGCGGACCCAAGCACCCTCCCGCGATTCGCGCCCCCTCCCGCTATTCATGGCACCCCCGCGGACCCCCTCCTGTGATTTGTGGCCCCACGAGACCTCCCCGCGATTCGTGGCACCCCCGCGATTCACGGCACCACCGCGCCCCCTCCCGTGATTTGCTGCGCCCCCTCCCACGATTTGGAAACCCCCGCCCCCTCCCGCAATTCACGGCACCCCCCTCCTGCAATTCTAGCCCCCCGCGCCCCCCCTCCCCCGATTCGCCCCCCCCCCCCCCAGGAATTTGCGGACCCCCTCCCGCGTTTCAAGGCACCCCCTCCTGCGATTTGCGGACCCCCTCCCATGATTCCCGGAACCCCACAGCACCTCCGGCACCCCTCCCGCGATTCGCGACACCCGTGACACACCCCCCGCGATTCACACACCCCTCCCACAATTCACAGCACCCCCACAGCACCTCCACCCGCCCAGCCAGGGCTACAGTACACGCCCACCATCCACCATTACTCCATAGCCACCATTACTCCCGCACCCCCCCCCCCTCTGCCAGCAACCCCCCCCCCCCTGGACACCCACGACCCACCTCCTGCGATTCGAGGCACCCCCGCGACCCCCCCGCGATTCGCGGGACCCCCGCGATCCCCCCTCCCGCGATTCGCGGGACCCACGTGACCCCCCCTCCCCCCATGAGCAAATAAGTTTAGTGGTTATTGTCCTCTATGTCAATTATGCAAATACACAAGCAGGTAAAGCAGGTGATCATACCTGATTAGAGGATGAGAGCCAAAGAGTATGACCTTAAGGACAGTCATTGTGGTAATTCAACACCATACGGTTGACATTGACATGGTTGACGTGGTCAAGTGGTCAGCACAGTCAAATAGATGACATATATACAGGAACCACAAATGGGACAAGCCAACTAGAATGTAATATTGAATATACTACAGATGAGATAAAAATGAGACTCAGCAAAATCAAAACAAACAAATCCCCAGGTCTGTAAAGGGTCCACCCAGGGTTCTAATGGAATTAAGGTAGGAATTAGCAAACCCTCTGTATTACATTTTCAATAACTACTTTTCATCTGGTAAGGTGCCTAAAGACTGGAGGATTTAGCCCTTTTATAGGATTAAGTGAGTGATATGAGTGGTATGATTACACTGCTAATCCCCTACTGTATTTTATATGTATTGTATTGCTGCTGAGAACAATAGGATAGCCATGGCAAGCCATGGTGAGCTACGACCTAAGGAACAAAGCTGAGATGGGCTCCAACTGTAGTACCAATATTCAAAAAAGGAAAAAGGCGAATATAGACCTGTGAGCTTAACATCAATTGAGGGAATTTTAAGGGATGGTATACAAAACATTTAGAAATGCATAGTTTAATCAGTATTAACCAACATGGGTTTGTTAAAAATTGCTTTTGCCAAATTAATTCAATAAGCTTTTATGAGGAAGTCAACAACAACGTAGATAATGGAAATGCTGTAGATGTGGTCTCCCTGGATTTTGCTAAGGCTTTTGATACTGTGCCGCATAAGAGGTTGACATATAAAATGGAGGATTTGGGACTATGGGCAAAAATTTGTAGATGGGTAGGAAACTGGCTGCTGAATAGAGAAAAAGGCGTGGTTGTAAACGGTGCAGTATCAGGGTGGATACCAGTACAAAGAGGAGTGCCACAGGGTTTGGTGCTAGGGCGTCTTTTATTTAGGGTGGAATAACACAATGATACAGGGCTGGAATAACACAGTAAAGGTTCCATATTTGCTGATGACACAATACTGGGCAGGGTAATTAGAACAATCAATAATGTCTCCATGCTTTAGAGCGAACTAGATAAGCTAAAAGAGTGGGCAAAAAAAATGGTGTTCAGTGTTGATATATGCAAAGTTATGCATCTTGGGGAACATAACCAGTGTGCTAGGTATAATCTAAGCGGGGTGGAATTGGGTAAATCAGAACTGGAAAAGGATCTGGGAGACAACAAACTAGGATGTATTGCTCAGTGTCATGTAGCAACAACTAAGGCCAACAGGATACTAGCCGGTATAAGAAGGGGCATGGAGACTAGGGATTCAAATGTAATTATGCCACTCTACAAAGCATTGGTTAGACCACATCTAGAATATGGAGTACAATTCTGGGTCCTGCAATACAAAAAGACATCAAAGAGCTGGAAAAAGTTAAGAGTAGAGGGAAGAAGATTTTGTACAACAAGATGGAAAAACGTTTTTACAGTCAGGTCAACTAAATTGTGGAACTTTGTTCATGGAGAAGTGGTGTCGGCGAACACAATAAATACATTTAAAGTAAGGTTGGACAATCATCTATTGGGCAAAAACATCCAGGGGTACAAATAACAATCATACACTCTAATAAAAGGTTGAACTCAATGGACGCACCTCTTCATTCAGCCTTACATACTATGTAACTATGTAAAAATATATGTTCAACATCATTTTTGTTTTTGAATTTTTTTCCATTATCCACGTAAACTGTAATTGGGAACAGTAGCATGGCAAGGGAAGCATGTGCTAAAACCTACTGTACAACAACATTCATGTACAGTTCGAACATCCATTTTGTCAGATTATCAGTGGTTCATCCCAACAGCTTTCCCTCACACCCCCCACATCCCTCCCACAGCCTAACCAAGCCCTTCTGCATACCTGAGTCCTCTCGCAGCCGATCTACCCCCTACAGCACCTAAATGTCCCACAGCCTTACTACCCCCTGCAGCCTAACTCTACCCCACAGACTAACTGAGCCTTCTTGCCGCCTCTTGCAGCCTTTCTTCACCATCCCACAGTCTAACTTCCCCTGCAGTCTAACTTCCTGATGTTTGAGAACCTTTTTCATCTGGTTCTCAATCTCATCCGGTAATTTTGCCCTGTTCTACAGCAATACAGTTGTTCAATCTATGTATATTCTTCATTAAAAATGGTATTACACCATACTGTTTATATTTTCTTCTCTATTTTGGATATATACAGAGTTTTATGGTGATTGTTATATCGACCTCTCAAAGGACCCTAAATAATACTCCTATATACATTCACGGTAGATGACCTACAGTATTGCTGAGGTGGAGTAGAGGAGATGACGCCTCATAAATAGGGTGTATGGTACCACTCACTATTGGAGCACCGGTGGAGGATACATCCTATGTGTATTTGACACTTACCCTTATCCAGTCCCAGCTGTGCCCTTGTGTTCACCAACCACATATTCCTGTATACGCTCTCCAAGTTTATCAAGCCTTTGCATTTATAAGTGCCTTCCACTGGCCCACCAAGGTCACATCTGGGAACACAGATTGCCCCGGTGCTGACAGACCTTTTCATATGTCTAGCTTATTTATGTTGAAATTTTGACCGTCAACCTTTTGCTTGTCGACCTTTTGGGGTCTACCTATGGACTGTCTATATAGACACTGTCTATCTAAAAAAACACCCTGCTCACCCACCCCACATTATTCATCCCTACAGGATACTGCATCTTACAAATGGGACAACGGGGCAGTGGCCAAAATGAGGGAATGTCCATGGAATAGTGGGAAGATTGGGTGGATGAAGTTCTCTTGTCGATTTTGGAATAGCCTCTTGAAAATGATCAGCTTGAATGTTTTTGTATGTTGATGGTAAGAACATTTAAAATAATTCTCTTCAATGCTTTGAGGATGTGTAAATAAAGGAGCCCACACACTACAATGATTTCTTTGCAGATTGGCCGATCTCCGCTAATTAATGCGACTTTTCCACCTTACAAATCTTGTATCAATTATTTGATTTTCAACAGGAATAAGAATATACAGTAGCATTTGCACTTTGGGCCCATAGTTGGGAATATATTTGAAACAGGTTTTATCATTCATAATACATTATATATTTTAGTATGAAACCTCAATTGTTACTTGGTGATGTACTTATGCTTTATTTAGGGACAAGCTGGTCATTGGCTCTTCTAGGCAAATTCCAGTATGGCCAATAGCATGATACAGCCACCCAAAGGCATCGCTGAGCAGCTCCAACTCCAGGTGCTCTTATCAGCTCATATCATTGGTTGATAATGGCATCCACCCCTAATGTGTGACAATGCCCCTTTCCCTGTGTGCACAGAAAAAAATGTTTGTTTATCGATACAACTAGATACAAGGGTGGCTCAATAAATAGAAAGCTCTCATTACATCCCCACCAGAGCTGGTAGACCGCCGCTTCCCCTCTTGGCCATTACACTGCATCTCATATCAGGTATACTGTCCCAACATCAGGTGTATGATGGTTGGACTGGCAGTCAGATTTCATCAACAGCTGAAATTCACCGCCAACTTATTGAGGTGTACGTAGCTAAAATCAAGTGATGGGAATAGTTTTGGTTCTAGTGCACGACCTTTGTAACGGCAGGAAATAAGTTCTAGTTGAGCAGCGATCTGGCCAGTCAAATATGTCCAATGCAGAAAGTATGCCATGGCCCGAAGTTATTGCTATACACCCCAACAAGTCGTGATGAGTTTCTACTTCTGATACACCCATTAGATGTATACATCTGATCACACTATACACCTTAGTGATGACCATGTTATCACCTTCCCCGAATCTTACACCCGATGTTGGGACAGTATGCAATCGATAGGTCAACAGTTTCTAGGTCATTAGTCATAACATATGGTCGATATTCATATGGTAGACATTGTCAAAAGGTCCAGCTGATCAACATGGCAATGGTTGCCACACGAAAAGGTTGACATTGGTTTTCTTTTTTTTTTAACATTTCCATAAGTTACCAACCACATGTCTCTGATTAGGAATGGTAAAATGGGATGAGCACAGCAGTAGCGGAGAATGGCACCTTGCCTGAAGCATGGCTGAATGTTGACCTTTTTGTGTGTCGACCATTTCCATGTTGACCTTTTTCTTGTATTAACCTTTTACCTGTCTTGATCATGTGTCTACCTTTTGGCTGTCCACTCTTTACACCATAATCTTAAGGGGCAGCTGGGGTCTCCCTGCCCTGGCCTAGAGGTAAATTAGAATAATGACTTATTCTCTTCCTTACACTACACAGATAACGGCTAATGCTGTATTCAGTTTATGCTCAATGTAAGAAGAAGATCCAGTTGTACCCATGACATTATGATGAGACATGGTCCATGTGACGGTCACTCAGTCCCACAGATAATGCTGACGCTCTGTTCATACAACCTGACAATGGAGGCCCCACATACAATGCAAAACCTGATGTATTGTTTTCTGATCAATGCTTTGGGAAAAATGAATGTGCCATGGAACGTATATAAACAAGAGTCACACAAAGGAACAGACACACACACACAGACAGACACACCAGACACACACACACACACACACAGACACACGTCTTTTACATAAAGAGGATAAAACAGCTCAACACTTTGCTTACAACGCATTCAGCTCAGGTTGCATATAAGCCTCCCATTCCCCTGTCCCCAGTACACTGTGGGTTTGGACACATTTGAATCTACAACATGGGAAAGGTGAGTCTAATATAAAAAAAATATATATTCAAATATAAAAACAAACTTTCATGTTTTATATATGAACTAGAGGAAAGAGAATTCGCGTTTTGTACATGATAATAAATATAAATAACCCTAAAATGATGAGAGATTTGAGAGCTTGGTAAAGAAAATTGAGCATTATGGTAGGATAAATCCCCAGCAATCATGGAGCTGCGGAAACTGTATAGGGCTTATTACGGGAATCCAGGGCTGGTTCTACCTCTAGGCAGCTGCCTCAGAGATCAAGAATCTGGGGGGACCCTTGAGCCTAACCATCACAAATGGCATGATAGGCTGATACAGCCACCAGAAGGGCCTTCGTGACCAAAACCAGCTCTGAGAGGGGCATCCTTGAACTTAATGCAACTGGCAGGTGTTGGACTTCTAAGACGGCCAACTCCACCTGAGATTCTGTAAAGTGGGTATTGGTGTTTGGGTGGTGGTTGGAGCAGTAAGATGAAGTTTAGCCTATGGTGATAAAAGACCTTTCAGAGGCCCTTGGTGGAATCATTTAATTTATCTCTGCCCCTATGCCAGAGATCCGTGCACTTTGGGTGCTTACCTTTGTTCGCGATGGGGTATAACTATGAATCCAATAAGCTTTACCACCACAGTGCTCTGCACAGGCTCATCTCTGGACATCGTATGGATAGGAGACTAAAAAATTCATTACGTATAAAAAAAATGGATAAGATGAGTATCTGATACAGAAAGATTTGTTTGATTATTACACTGTATTTGTTTGCGAGATTATTTCTTGAGGTTTTTTTTGCAACTTAAAGTTCAAAAATAAAGTTTAAAGTTTGTAATAGAATAAATACATCTTTATGAACTTCATCATGTCTGGAAAATTTCTGGTATTATCTGCTGCTGACAAAATTACTTTTTATAGTATATGATTAAATGACACCACTGTATTTCTTCCCATAGATCATCTTTTACGAGGACAGGAACTTCCAGGGCCGCTCCTATGAGTGTAACTCCGAGTGCCCGGACATGTCCTCATACTTCAGGCGCTGTAACTCCATCCGTGTGGAGAGTGGAAACTGGATCCTGTATGAGCACCCCAACTACAGGGGACACCAGTACTTCCTGCACAGAGGGGAGTACCCCGACTTCCAGCAGTGGCTGGGGTACAATGACTCCATTAAGTCCTGTCGTCTGAGCCCACAGGTAATTATAAATATTCATGTACAATTAACAGATTATGTTCCCTGAAATGTAGACTTCTCCATATAATACTGGAAAGAAAAGTTGATCTTTGCGTAAAATCTTGAATATACCAGAAGTCTATGGTTAACTTACTGTATTGTGCTTTCCAATGGTAGAAAAATATTTTAATTTGATGATACATTTTTTTTGTCTAGCACCAGGGCTCATTCAGAATCAGGATCTATGAGAAAGAAGACTTCCGAGGTCAGATGATGGAGTTCACAGAAGACTGTCCCAACGTCTATGAGAGGTTCCGCTACCAAGACATCCACTCTGCCAATGTACAAGACGGATACTGGATGTTCTATGAGGAGCCCAACTACCGGGGACGTCAGTACTACCTGAGATCAGGGGAGTTCCGGAGATACACCGATTGGGGAGCCACCAACCCCAGAATTGGTTCCTTCCGGCGTGTCCACCATTTGTATTAAAACCACATAATAATAAAATCTGTCAATTATCTTAAATCTGAATATCTCATTTCTTATTTATGTGTTTTAGTTAAATCTGCAAGTGTTATATCAGCCTAACTCTCCTCCCAATCGAGTTACTACACTGTGTCTTTCCATTAGGACAGTTAACATTTATGTGTCAGCAATACTATTTTGCACGTAGGGTTTTCATGGATTAATTAATTCTCAGTTTAAAATAAATTAATGACACTGTCATTGTGTCCATCACTTAATGAAAAATGGTATTAGATTGATAGGTGGACATTGAATAGGGCAACAGTCAATATAAGACAGGGGAACTACAGCTGTAACTGGCTTATTGCTGAAGAAATCCTTTAATGAGCAATTCTTACAATGGGTGCTTCATAAAATATGTGATTATTATATAACATGTAAAGAAGTTTCGTATGGATACAAACATGAATGAAAAAATGCAATGAAATGATTGAGCACGGTAAAAGCTGTTGAAAAAAATAGTGAACAATGTAATCATTTCTGTGCTGGTTCCTATGATTTCTATCAATAATGCAAATAGACTAGCAGGTAAGGCAGGTGACCATACCCGGTTAGAGGATGAGGAGCCACAAGTATTGTGAACATGCAGAATTTCTCTGGTAAAACCCTGCATGGGCTCCTGAAGCTAAGACTGGTTGCTGATGTTTTCTGCTTTCCTTTCTTCTTCTTGTGTCTGTGACACATTTGGTCCACATACGCTCTTTTTATTCAATTCTGGTACTTATGTCTTTTTTGGAAATCAATATAATTGAGACCCATTAATATGTGTTCTAATCCCTTTTAATGTTTGATTATTAATTGCAATGAGGTAATATCTGCAGTTACCAGGTACATTCCTTTATTCCATCTATTACACTGTAATGTGTGCAGTATCCTTGAGGTATGATGAAGTTTTTATGACCAGCAGTTGCAATAAATAATCTATGAATGCAGATAGATTTTAAGCCAGACTCCTGTAATGATGGTTTCTCAATAATACACATTTTTTCAAAAATGAAAAAGACTTAATCCAAGAATCACTAAAATTCATACTGGAGAACTATTTTTTTTTTTAATGGAAGCTGTTACCTGCAAAAGAAAGGAACAGCCATGGGTCCGCACTTCACCCCAAGTTACACAAATCTATTCTTTATTGACAACATACTGTAATCATCTTCTGGCAAGGGTGATCTGAAATCCTCAGTGAACATCTGAATAACAATAGATGAAATTTGCTAAAATGGGAGTTCTATTTCACATAATTTCCCCCAGTAAGTCTAATATACAATTTACAATCTGAGTCAAGAAGTAGTAAACATGCTCGATCCTTCCATTTTCAAAGGACACAATACATACCAAATCTTGCATTAAAAATATGAAAAACCATAACTACATTGCAAGAAACAATGGGCCTGATTCTGGTTGGCTAGCCGCCCACCGGCCGTGTGAATGCCCATTCCCCGCTAAACTGTGAATTTCCCAGCAGTACTGCGAATGGATGTTTTGCATAAAAAAATAATTTGCAGTCATTCGTCACAAAATCATTCAATCATCGCCGACCATTGAATGATTTCTGTAGCGCTCACTATTAAAAGTCAGTCTCTGGTGGCTTAGATTAGCGGCACCCTTCTCTGAGAACAGGGTGGGCAGCTGACATCCAGTGACAGCCACCCATCCAGGAAGCCAGGTGCCTGCCTGCATTCGCATGGGGACACACAGCATTTTCCTGGGTGCATTCTGTGTTTTCATGGGTACAGCCAGAAAACACTGGGTATTCGCATGCAACACCCCATGTCCGGCTACTCCATGCTATGACTATAACTATGGCTATAGACTATGCAAGGAAGACCTGAAAATGCGCATATTTGCTTATGCACAGATCTTTACCATCTAACTCCCCGTACTAATGTATAAATAAGTTCACAAACCAGTATGTAACTGCAGTGAAGATAAAGTACTGTATGCAGAAAACAAATATCTGTAATAAATTAAACTGACAGGAAATGACTCAGTGCATCCTATTATCAAAAAACACTAGCATCTTCTTTGTCAAGGCCCAATATTAACCCCTTGAGTGCAAAAGATATATAAAATATCCACTAAAAATAGCAGGTTCGAAGTCAAGGAATATGATTCACGTTAGTTATTGCCGGCAAATCATCTGAAGTCATTTATTTGAAGTTTTGTTAAACATTGCGCCCAAAAGACAACGGTCGCTCTGAGTGATACAGGAATTTTAGCAGACAGTTGCACATCTGACACGCAAAGGGATGAAGGACATAATCCCCCAAACAATCAATACAAACTTTATCTATTATAAAGAAGCAAATCTTAAGAACCAATTTAAAAGAAGTGCCTACTAATAAAATCCCTGAACCCAATCAGGACTAAGGGTTTTCATCGCTGTGGGATCTGCATGCAGAGAAATACAACTGAACAAATCAAAATACAGCATACAGAAACTGAAATCAACAAATATTTTATAAAAATTAAGGACTTCAGGGGCCAAAAGTAATAGGGTGTAAGAGACAGAAAATAAGATATTTTGGGAGCGTTTTACCATTTTTTTTAAGTGGCAATCATTTACAAGGCAACATCAATCTGGTTTTGCAGTGTAAATGATTGACACTTTAAGAAAAATGGTAAAACTCTCCCCAAATATCCCACTTTCTTATTCTCACACCATATTACAGTTAGACCCAGAACCAAGGATGAGAGCCAAAGAGTATGACCTTAAGGACAGTCATTGTAGTAATTCAACACCATATGGTAGACATTGACGTGGTGTTCAGCACAGTCAAATGGATGAACTACTTTTCATCTAGTAAGGTGCCTAAAGACTGGAGGATAGCATCGCAGAGGTGCAAAGGAGCCCTCCTCATTTAGCCCTTTTATAGGATTACGTGAGTAATAGGATTACTCTGCTAATCCCTTACTGTATTTTTCTATGTATTGTATTGCTGCTGAGAACAATAGGATAGCCATGGCAAGCCATGGTGAGCCACGAACTAAGGAACAAAGTTGAGAGGGGCTCCATCTGTAGTACCAACATTCAAAAAAGGAAAAAGGCATGACCCAGCAAATATAGACCTGTGACCTTAACATCAATAGTGGGTCAATTATTTGAGGGAATTGTAAAAAAAATCGATTTTGCCAAATAAATTTAATAAGATTTATGAGGAAGTCAACAACAACGTAGACAATGGAAATGTGGTAGATGTGGTCTTCCTGGATTGTGCTAAGGCTTTTGATACTGTGCCGCATAAGAGGTTGACATATAAAATGGAGGATTTGGGACTATGGGCAAAAATTCGTAGATGGATAGGAAACTGGCTGCTGAATAGAGAACTTCTTCATTCAGCCTTAAATACTATGTAACTATGTAAAAATATATGTTCAACATAATTTTTTATTTTATTTTTTTTCCATTATCCACGTAAACTGTAATTGGGAACGGTAACATGGCAAGTGAGGCATGTGCTAAAACCTACGGTACAACACCATTCATGTACAGATAGAACATCCATTTTATCAGATTATCAGTGGTTCATCCCAACAGCTTTCCCTCGCACCCCCCACATCCCTCCCACAGCCTAATCAAGCCCTTCTGCATACCTGAGCCCTCCTGCAGCCCATGTCCCCCTACAGCACCTAAATGTCCCACAGCAGACTACCCCCTGCAGCCTAACTCTACCCCACTGACTAACTGAGCCTTCTTGCCGCCTCTTGCAGCCTGTCTTCGCCATCCCACAGCCTAACTTCCCCTGCAGCCTAACTTCCTGATGTTTGAGAACCTTTTTCACTTGGTTCTCAATCTCATCCGGCAATTTTGCCCTGTTCTACAGCAATCCAGTTGTTCAATCTATGTTTTAGACTTTGTACTATGTATATTCTTCATTAAAAATGTTATTACACCATACTGTATATATTTTTTTCTCTATTTTGGGTATATTCACAGAGTTTCATGGCGATTGTTATATCCTCCTCTCAAAGGACCCTAAATAATACTCCTACATGCATTCACGGTAGATGACCTACAGCAGCAGTTCCCAACCTTTTTTCTCTCCTGTACCCCTTGATTAGGCTTTTCATTGATTAATACCCCCTCCTCTCATTTTGAAATATAGACAGTACTTACAAGTAGAGTGGAAGTGCGTGGTATGCGTATACTTATCAATGTCCTTATATTAAGGAGTAACGGAGGAGTAGTATACGGCCAGGAATCGTGCCCTTCCATGTCTGGCCACTGGTTGTGTATTGTCTCCAGGGTTCCCACTAACACCGGTAGGATTAATGTCACTGATTCCTCCACCTGTGTCAGCACAGGGCAGATGATTGCTAATGTCTGAGGGCAGCATGGGTAGCTCCCAGTGGATTGCTGGTCAGGCAAAAGCACAAGGAGACGCTGAAGACATAACCATAGGTGATACAACATGGTTCGTCTCCATGGCAATGGGTCTTCTGCCATCGAAAGACTTTCATCTTCCGCCATTACCAATATTATTTTCAAGTACCCCCAACTGGTCTGCAGAGTACCCCCAGGGGTACTAGTACCCCAGGTTGGGAACCACTGACCTACAGTATTGCTGAGGTGGAGTAGATGAGATGATGTCTCATAAATAGGGTGTATGGTACCGGTCACTATTGGAGCACCGGTGGAGGATACATCCTATGTGTATATGACACTTACCCTTATCCAGTCCCCGCTGTGCCCTTGTGTTCACCAACCACATATTCCTGTATATGCTTTCCACATTTATCAAGCTTTTGCGATTATAAGTGCCTTCCACTGGCCAACCAAGGTCACATCTAGGAACACAGATTGCCCCAGTGCTGACAGGCCTTTTCATATGTCTAGCTTTTTAAGTCAATTAGTAGAAAGCTCTCATTACATGTATATCCCTGCCAGAGCTGGTATACCACCGCTTCCCCTCTTGGCCATTACACTGCACCTCATATCAGGTATACTGTCCCTACATCAGGCGTATGATGGTGGTACTGGCAGAAGCTTGATCCAATACCAGTGGCGTAACTATCAATTTTGCTCCCCATGCCAAAAAGTTTGTGGCGCCCCAGAGCATGTTTTCCCAGCGTGTGGGAAGAGAGACAAGCAGACACTGCTGCTTCCCTTTGCTCAGACGCATCCCAGGCCACCCCAGCGCATGTCCATCTGCCCACCCACCCTGTACACAGTAGCCAATAGCCAGCTCTGTTTGCAGTCAATTGAATCAGTGTGGGGATTTGTCGTCTCAGCCATGGCCGCATCCGCGCTACGGCTGACTCGCCTCCTCAGCCTGTGGGCAGTGGCAGGCAGCAGCATGTCAGTGTGTTGAGCGGGTGCTGGCGCCCATACAGACCCCACTGCCGCTTGCTCCACCAAACGGCAGCTAGGCTGCCTTACAGTAGTTATGCCACTGTCCAATACAGAGGTGTGTCAGATTTCATCAGCAGCTGAAATTCACCACCAACTTGTTATGGTGTACAGAGCTAACATCATTTCCCCTGCATCTTACACCCGATGGGACGGTATGCAGTCAATAGGTCAACAGTTTCATGGTCAGCAGTCATAACATATGGTCGATATTCATATGGTAGACATTGTCAAAAGGTCCAGCTGATCAACATGGTAATGATTGACACACGAAAAGGTTGAAATTAGTTTTCTTTTTTTTAACATTTCCATAAGTTACCAACCACATGTCTCTGATTAGGAATGGTAAAATGGGATGAGCACAGCAGTAGCGGAGAATGGCACCTTGCCCGAAGCATGGCTGAATGTTGACCTTTTGTGTGTCGACCATTACCATGTTGACCTTTTTTTTGTGTTGGCCTTTATTTGTCTCGATCATGTGTCTACCTTTTGGCTGTCCACTCTTTACACCACAATCTTTAGGGGCAGCTAGAGGTAAATTAGAATAATGACTTATTCTCTTCCTTACACTACACAGATAATGGCTAATGCTGTATAATTAATGAAAGTTTATAGCAAACTTTATTTGAAACAATTGAATGACATTCTGTTTGTACTCAATATAAGAAGACGATCAGGTTGTACCCATGACATTATGATGACAGATGGTCCATGTGACGGTCACTCACTCCCACAGAAAATGCCAACGCTCTCTTCATACAACCTGACAATGGAGGCCTCACATACACTGCAAAACCTGATGTATTGTTTTCTGATCAATGCTTTGGGAAAAATGAATGTGCCATGGAACGTATATGAACAATAGTCACACAAAGGAACAGACACACACATACAGACAGACACACACACACCAGAAACACGTCTTTTACATAAAGAGGATAAAACAGCTCAACACTTTGCTTACAACACATTCAGCTCAGGTTGTATATAAGCCTCCCATTCCCCTGTGCCCAGTACACTGTGGGTTTGGACATATTTTAATCTACAACATGGGAAAGGTGAGTCTCATACAAACATTTTGATTTACATATAAATATAAGGACTAGAGGAAAGAGAATCAACGTTTTTTACATTTTAACAAATATAAATAACCATAAAATTATGAGCAATGATATTGAAGAGAGCTTGGCAAAGAAAATTGATCATAATATATATATCCAATGCATGGGGCTGCAGAAACTATATAGGGATTCAATATGGGAGTCCAGTTCAAGTTCTACCATTGGGCAGCTTTATGCAGCTGCCTTGTACATCAAGAATCTGGGAGACCCTTGATTCTAACCATCAGAAATGGCATGATAGGCTGATACAGCCACCAGAAGGCCTTCCAAATCCTGACCAAAACCAGCTCTGAGAGGGGATGAACTAAATGCAGGTGTTGGACGTCTAAGACACCAACTCCACCTGAGATTCTGTGAAGGGAGTATTGGTATGTGGGTGATGGTTGGAGAAGTAAGATGAAGTTTAGCCTATGGTGAAAAAAACCCTTTCAGCGGGCCTTACTGGAATCATTTAATTTATCTCTGCTCCTATGCCGGAGATCCGTGCACTTTGGGTGTTTACCTGTGTTGGTGATGGGGCCTAACTATGAATCCATTCAGCTTTACCACCACAGTGCTCTGCACAGGCTCCTCTCTGGACATCGTATGGATAGGAGACTAAACATTCATTAAGTATAAAATAATGGATAAAATGAGTATCTGATACAGTAAGATTTTTTTCATTATTACACTGTATTTGTATGCAAGATTATTTATTGAGTTTGTTTTTTTTGCAACTTAAAGTTTAAAGTTTATAATAGAATAAATACATCTTTATGATCTTCAACATGTATGGGCAATTTCTGGAAATATCTGCTGCTAACAAAATTACTTTGTAATTGGTTAAATGACACCACTGTATTTCTTCCCACAGATCATCTTTTACGAGGACAGGAACTTCCAGGGCCGCTCCTATGAGTGTAACTCTGAGTGCCCGGACATGTCCTCATACTTCAGACACTGTAACTCCATCCGTGTGGAGAGTGGAAACTGGATCCTGTATGAGCACCCCAACTACAGGGGACACCAATACTTCCTGCATAGAGGAGAGTACCCTGACTTCCAGCAGTGGCTTGGCTACAATGACTCCATTAAGTCCTGTCGTCTGAGCCCACAGGTAAAATATATATATATCCGGATCGGGACCGGCACTCATAGGACTTATCAAAAAGGCAATGAAGACGGGGTAGTCTTAAGCAACAGTTCGGTGTACTATGACCGTTTTTAAGCTCAGTTTGACAGTGTTACAATACAGAGCTTGAAAACGGTTGTAATACACCTAAACGTTGCTTAAGACTACTCCATCTTCATTGCCTTTTTGATAATTCCTATGAGTGCCAGTCCTGATCCAACTATCTACATTCTGTGTTTATCACAAGTCAGGGCACCTAGGCACCGTCTTAACATATGCCCTCTTGGTGAGTGCCGATTTGAAATCTGGAAATATATTATAACCAAGTGATACACCAAGCACACTTCCTATAGCAGTTCTCTGTCGTTTTCCAAAATGAAACAAAAACTTCATTCGGATAGAAAGTTTTTTGTTGAAACAAATGCGTTTCACCAGAAAGACTTCATCAGAGGTAAGACAGAGACTTTATAATTAAGTCTGTACAGAAAAAGGTATTCTTTAAGAAAAGATAAAATCAATGTATGGTGATCTAAGAAAACCTAATATGGCCTATCAGGCCAGGTTTTTCTGAAAGGGTTGGGTCCTTGGATCCCCGAATTTTGGGGGCCGTATTAGTATAGTTTAAAAGAATGCACCATTCATAAGGTTCGGTAAGGTGAATTCCAGGTTACGGTACTTTCTCCCAAATACATAAAACCATCACCACAGTGTAGCGATATCTCATGCTCCTTCACAGCCACTCTATACTTCATATAATGCTGGAAAGAGAAGAGGATCTTTGCGTAAAATCTTGAATACACCTGAAGTTTATCGTTAACTTACTGTATTGTGCTTTATTAGGGTAGGAAAATATTTAAATTGTATGATACATTTTTTATCCCAGCACCACGGCTCATTCAGAATCAGGATCTATGAGAAAGAAGACTTCCGAGGTCTGATGATGGAGTTCACAGAAGACTGTCCCAATGTCTATGAGAGGTTCCGCTACCAAGACATCCACTCTGCCAATGTACAAGATGGATACTGGATGTTCTATGAGGAGCCCAACTACCGGGGACGTCAGTACTACCTGAGATCAGGGGAGTTCCGGAGATACACCGACTGGGGTGCCACTAACCCCAGAATTGGTTCCTTCAGGCGTGTTCACCATTTGTATTAAAACCACATTAAAATAAAATATGTCAATTATCTTCATTCTGAATACTGTATCTCATTTCTTATTTATGTGTTTTAGATAAATCTGTAAGTGTCATATCAGCCTAACTCTCATCCCAATCTAATTACTACAATGTGTGTATGTGTGTGTAATCTGATTTCCTTTATATAGACTTTCCATTAGGACAGTTAACATATGTTAAAACTTACGTGTCAGCAATACTATTTTGCATGTAGCACCAGTAAGGCTCACATTGTGTGAGGTATCACACAAAGGATTTGCTCATGGAATATTAATTATCAGCTTAAATTAAATGAATGACACTGTCATTGTATCCATCACTTAATGAAAAAATGGTATTAGGTTGATAGGTGGACATTGAATAGGGCAACAGTCATTATAAGACAGGGGAACTACAGCTGTAACTGGCTTATTGCTGAAGAAATCCTTTAATGAGCAATTCTTACAGTGCGTGCTTCATAAAATATGTGATTATTATATAACATGTAAAGAAGTTTCGTATGGATACAAACATGAATGAAAAAATGCAATGAAATGATTGAGTATGGTAAAAGCTGTTGAAAAAAAAATAGTGAATGTAATAATTTCTGTGCTGGTTCCTATCATTTCTATCAATAATGCAAATAGACTAGCAGGTAAGGTGACCATACGCGGTTAGAGGATGAGGAGCCGCAAGTATTGTGAACATGCAGAATTTCTCTGGTAAAAACCCTGCATGGGCTCCTGAAGCTAAGACTGGTTCCTGATGTTTTCTGCTTTCCTTTCTTCTTCTTGTGTCTGTGACACATTTGGTCCACATACGCTCTTTTTATTCAATTCTGGTACTTATGTCTTTTTTGGAAATCAATATAATTGAGACCCATTAATATGTGTTTTAATCCCTTTTAATGTTTGATTATTAATTGCAATGAGGTAATATCTGCAGTCACCAGGTACATTCCTTTATTCCATCTATTATCCTGTAGCGTTTGCAGTATCCTTGAGGTATGACAAAGTTTTTATGACCAGCAGTTGCAATAAATAATCTATGAATGCAGATAGATTTTAAGACAGACTCCTGTAATGAATGTTTCTCAATAATACAAACTTTTCAAAATTGAAAAAGACTTAATCCAAGAATCACTAAAATTCATTCTGGAGAAATTTTTTTTTTAAATGGAAGCGGTTACCGGCAAAAGAAAGGAACAGCCATGGGTCCGCACTTCACCCCAAGTTACACAAATCTATTCTTTATTGAAAACATACTGTAATCTTCTTCTGGCAAGGGTGATCTGAAATCCTCAGTGAACATCTGAATTACAATGGATGAAATTTGCTAAAATGGGAGTTCTGTTTCACATAATTTCCCCCAGTGATCATAATATACAATTTACAATCTTTCCATTTTCAAAGGACACGATACATACCGAAACTTGCATTAAAAAAGATGAACAACCAAAACTACATTGCAAGAAACAATGGGCCTGATTCTGGTTGGCTAGCCGCCCACCGGCCGTGTGAGTGCCCATCCCCCGCTTAACTGTGAATTTCCCAGCAGTATTGCTAATGGATGTTTTGCATAAAAATCAATTTGAAGGCATGCGTGCAGTCACAAAATCATTCAATGGTCACTGAAGCGAAGCCACCCCGGAAACCAGGCCTGCCTGCATTCGCATGGGGAGACACAGCATTTTCCAGGGCACATTTTGTGTTTTCATGGGTATGGCCAGTAAACACTGGGTATTCGCATGCAACACCCCCTGTTGCATGCAAACTATGTAGCCATGCTATGAACCTGTAGCCATGCTATGCGAACCTGTAGCCATGCTATGACTATGACTATAGACTATGCAAGTCTCCGAGGGCGCCCGCAGAGAAGACCTGCAAATGTGCATATTTGCTTATGCACAGATCTTTACCATCTAACTCCCTGTACAAATGTACGAGTAAGTTCACAAACTAGTATGACCCCCAATGAGCATTACTCTCAATTGCTAGAGAGCATTCCAAAATGTATTTTTAGAATACAATGTAATTGCAGTGAAGATAAAGTATGCAGAAAATAAATATCTGTAATAAAATAATCTGACAGGAAATGACTCAGTGCATCCTATTATCAAAAAACACTAGCATCTTCTTTGTCAAGGCCCAATATTATCCCCTTGAGTGCAAAAGATGTATAAAATATCCACTAAATATGGCAAGGTCGGTCAAGAGGCGTGGCCACGGCAGCGCGGGAGTGAGAGGTGTGCGTGGTGAAGGAGCTCCCTGGCCTTCCACATATCCGCGTTAAAGATTGGGCTTCGGGCGGTGAGACGGTGCCTACCTCTGGATACAGAACTACGGCTGTTTCCTGGAGCAGGAGCCCTTCCCCTGGTGTGTGCGTCCGGTTCAGTGCCCAGCGGTGGAGTGTGGGTTGTGACGCGGCGAGTGGTCACGTGCCGCCCGACAAGAGCAGCAGCCGGTAGCTGCGGCAACAGCAGGGACCCCACGCCGGCACCAACGACGAGGCGGGCGGGGTGAGAGACAGCCCCCCCCCTAAGCCGAGGGAGTGAGCGGTGGTAGCGGCAGCAGGAGTGAGCGCATATACTACCAGCGCATACTAGCATAATATACGAGTATATTAGTTCTCATTGCATACGGCTGTGGCCGGATAGGCTGTGGCCATAGTTTAGCTGTGGCCCTGTATTGAAGTGGACCGTTTTAAAGTGGGAAAACAGAGTCATAACTACAAGCGTTATACCTGCGTTGATTCATCTGACCCCTCCTCTATCCTTGTCTCCAACAGGTAAATTCAACTTTGTCACAGGCATACGTGCAGACTATCTCTCTCTGCTGTAACATCCACATGCTTTTGAACTCTATTGGGTACATTTGCAAGCAAGTGTCTTCACTGCAGAACATTGCATCCCTTGTGTGTGGGATTGTCTTATAGGTAAATTCAACTTTGTCACAGGCATACGTGCAGACTATCTCTCTCTGCTGTAACATCCACATGCTTTTGAACTCTATTGGGTACATTTGCAAGCAAGTGTCTTCACTGCAGAACATTGCATCCCTTGTGTGTGGGATTGTCTTATAGGTAAATTCAACTTTGTCACAGGCATACGTGCAGACTATCTCTCTCTGCTGTAACATCCACATGCTTTTGAACTCTATTGGGTACATTTGCAAGCAAGTGTCTTCACTGCAGAACATTGCATCCCTTGTGTGTGGGATTGTCTTATAGGTAAATTCAACTTTGTCACAGGCATACGTGCAGACTATCTCTCTCTGCTGTAACATCCACATGCTTTTGAACTCTATTGGGTACATTTGCAAGCAAGTGTCTTCACTGCAGAACATTGCATCCCTTGTGTGTGGGATTGTCTTATAGGTAAATTCAACCAAATATCTGATCTGTGTAAATAACAACAGTACCTTGCCTGTGTGTAGTGAGGCATGTATTTTTTATTCTAAAAGAGATATAGTATCCTGGAATGCCAGAACTGTTTTTGTAAGCCACTTTTATTGCTCTGTATAGCAGGGGGTGGGGACTGAGGGTGTAGATTCTTCCAATTATTGGAAATTGGGAAGAAGGCATTGTTAGAGTATATTAGTTCTCATTGCATACGGCTGTGGCCGGATAGGCTGTGGCCATAGTTTAGCTGTGGCCCTGTATTGAAGTGGACCGTTTTAAAGTGGGAAAACAGAGTCATAACTACAAGCGTTATACCTGCGTTGATTCATCTGACCCCTCCTCTATCCTTGTCTCCAACAGGTAAATTCAACTTTGTCACAGGCATACGTGCAGACTATCTCTCTCTGCTGTAACATCCACATGCTTTTGAACTCTATTGGGTACATTTGCAAGCAAGTGTCTTCACTGCAGAACATTGCATCCCTTGTGTGTGGGATTGTCTTATAGGTAAATTCAACTTTGTCACAGGCATACGTGCAGACTATCTCTCTCTGCTGTAACATCCACATGCTTTTGAACTCTATTGGGTACATTTGCAAGCAAGTGTCTTCACTGCAGAACATTGCATCCCTTGTGTGTGGGATTGTCTTATAGGTAAATTCAACTTTGTCACAGGCATACGTGCAGACTATCTCTCTCTGCTGTAACATCCACATGCTTTTGAACTCTATTGGGTACATTTGCAAGCAAGTGTCTTCACTGCAGAACATTGCATCCCTTGTGTGTGGGATTGTCTTATAGGTAAATTCAACTTTGTCACAGGCATACGTGCAGACTATCTCTCTCTGCTGTAACATCCACATGCTTTTGAACTCTATTGGGTACATTTGCAAGCAAGTGTCTTCACTGCAGAACATTGCATCCCTTGTGTGTGGGATTGTCTTATAGGTAAATTCAACCAAATATCTGATCTGTGTAAATAACAACAGTACCTTGCCTGTGTGTAGTGAGGCATGTATTTTTTATTCTAAAAGAGATATAGTATCCTGGAATGCCAGAACTGTTTTTGTAAGCCACTTTTATTGCTCTGTATAGCAGGGGGTGGGGACTGAGGGTGTAGATTCTTCCAATTATTGGAAATTGGGAAGAAGGCATTGTTAGAGTATATTAGTTCTCATTGCATACGGCTGTGGCCGGATAGGCTGTGGCCATAGTTTAGCTGTGGCCCTGTATTGAAGTGGACCGTTTTAAAGTGGGAAAACAGAGTCATAACTACAAGCGTTATACCTGCGTTGATTCATCTGACCCCTCCTCTATCCTTGTCTCCAACAGGTAAATTCAACTTTGTCACAGGCATACGTGCAGACTATCTCTCTCTGCTGTAACATCCACATGCTTTTGAACTCTATTGGGTACATTTGCATGCAAGTGTCTTCACTGCAGAACATTGCATCCCTTGTGTGTGGGATTGTCTTATAGGTAAATTCAACTTTGTCACAGGCATACGTGCAGACTATCTCTCTCTGCTGTAACATCCACATGCTTTTGAACTCTATTGGGTACATTTGCAAGCAAGTGTCTTCACTGCAGAACATTGCATCCCTTGTGTGTGGGATTGTCTTATAGGTAAATTCAACTTTGTCACAGGCATACGTGCAGACTATCTCTCTCTGCTGTAACATCCACATGCTTTTGAACTCTATTGGGTACATTTGCAAGCAAGTGTCTTCACTGCAGAACATTGCATCCCTTGTGTGTGGGATTGTCTTATAGGTAAATTCAACCAAATATCTGATCTGTGTAAATAACAACAGTACCTTGCCTGTGTGTAGTGAGGCATGTATTTTTTATTCTAAAAGAGATATAGTATCCTGGAATGCCAGAACTGTTTTTGTAAGCCACTTTTATTGCTCTGTATAGCAGGGGGTGGGGACTGAGGGTGTAGATTCTTCCAATTATTGGAAATTGGGAAGAAGGCATTGTTAGAGTATATTAGTTCTCATTGCATACGGCTGTGGCCGGATAGGCTGTGGCCATAGTTTAGCTGTGGCCCTGTATTGAAGTGGACCGTTTTAAAGTGGGAAAACAGAGTCATAACTACAAGCGTTATACCTGCGTTGATTCATCTGACCCCTCCTCTATCCTTGTCTCCAACAGGTAAATTCAACTTTGTCACAGGCATACGTGCAGACTATCTCTCTCTGCTGTAACATCCACATGCTTTTGAACTCTATTGGGTACATTTGCAAGCAAGTGTCTTCACTGCAGAACATTGCATCCCTTGTGTGTGGGATTGTCTTATAGGTAAATTCAACTTTGTCACAGGCATACGTGCAGACTATCTCTCTCTGCTGTAACATCCACATGCTTTTGAACTCTATTGGGTACATTTGCAAGCAAGTGTCTTCACTGCAGAACATTGCATCCCTTGTGTGTGGGATTGTCTTATAGGTAAATTCAACTTTGTCACAGGCATACGTGCAGACTATCTCTCTCTGCTGTAACATCCACATGCTTTTGAACTCTATTGGGTACATTTGCAAGCAAGTGTCTTCACTGCAGAACATTGCATCCCTTGTGTGTGGGATTGTCTTATAGGTAAATTCAACCAAATATCTGATCTGTGTAAATAACAACAGTACCTTGCCTGTGTGTAGTGAGGCATGTATTTTTTATTCTAAAAGAGATATAGTATCCTGGAATGCCAGAACTGTTTTTGTAAGCCACTTTTATTGCTCTGTATAGCAGGGGGTGGGGACTGAGGGTGTAGATTCTTCCAATTATTGGAAATTGGGAAGAAGGCATTGTTAGAGTATATTAGTTCTCATTGCATACGGCTGTGGCCGGATAGGCTGTGGCCATAGTTTAGCTGTGGCCCTGTATTGAAGTGGACCGTTTTAAAGTGGGAAAACAGAGTCATAACTACAAGCGTTATACCTGCGTTGATTCATCTGACCCCTCCTCTATCCTTGTCTCCAACAGGTAAATTCAACTTTGTCACAGGCATACGTGCAGACTATCTCTCTCTGCTGTAACATCCACATGCTTTTGAACTCTATTGGGTACATTTGCAAGCAAGTGTCTTCACTGCAGAACATTGCATCCCTTGTGTGTGGGATTGTCTTATAGGTAAATTCAACTTTGTCACAGGCATACGTGCAGACTATCTCTCTCTGCTGTAACATCCACATGCTTTTGAACTCTATTGGGTACATTTGCAAGCAAGTGTCTTCACTGCAGAACATTGCATCCCTTGTGTGTGGGATTGTCTTATAGGTAAATTCAACTTTGTCACAGGCATACGTGCAGACTATCTCTCTCTGCTGTAACATCCACATGCTTTTGAACTCTATTGGGTACATTTGCAAGCAAGTGTCTTCACTGCAGAACATTGCATCCCTTGTGTGTGGGATTGTCTTATAGGTAAATTCAACTTTGTCACAGGCATACGTGCAGACTATCTCTCTCTGCTGTAACATCCACATGCTTTTGAACTCTATTGGGTACATTTGCAAGCAAGTGTCTTCACTGCAGAACATTGCATCCCTTGTGTGTGGGATTGTCTTATAGGTAAATTCAACTTTGTCACAGGCATACGTGCAGACTATCTCTCTCTGCTGTAACATCCACATGCTTTTGAACTCTATTGGGTACATTTGCAAGCAAGTGTCTTCACTGCAGAACATTGCATCCCTTGTGTGTGGGATTGTCTTATAGGTAAATTCAACTTTGTCACAGGCATACGTGCAGACTATCTCTCTCTGCTGTAACATCCACATGCTTTTGAACTCTATTGGGTACATTTGCAAGCAAGTGTCTTCACTGCAGAACATTGCATCCCTTGTGTGTGGGATTGTCTTATAGGTAAATTCAACCAAATATCTGATCTGTGTAAATAACAACAGTACCTTGCCTGTGTGTAGTGAGGCATGTATTTTTTATTCTAAAAGAGATATAGTATCCTGGAATGCCAGAACTGTTTTTGTAAGCCACTTTTATTGCTCTGTATAGCAGGGGGTGGGGACTGAGGGTGTAGATTCTTCCAATTATTGGAAATTGGGAAGAAGGCATTGTTAGAGTATATTAGTTCTCATTGCATACGGCTGTGGCCGGATAGGCTGTGGCCATAGTTTAGCTGTGGCCCTGTATTGAAGTGGACCGTTTTAAAGTGGGAAAACAGAGTCATAACTACAAGCGTTATACCTGCGTTGATTCATCTGACCCCTCCTCTATCCTTGTCTCCAACAGGTAAATTCAACTTTGTCACAGGCATACGTGCAGACTATCTCTCTCTGCTGTAACATCCACATGCTTTTGAACTCTATTGGGTACATTTGCAAGCAAGTGTCTTCACTGCAGAACATTGCATCCCTTGTGTGTGGGATTGTCTTATAGGTAAATTCAACTTTGTCACAGGCATACGTGCAGACTATCTCTCTCTGCTGTAACATCCACATGCTTTTGAACTCTATTGGGTACATTTGCAAGCAAGTGTCTTCACTGCAGAACATTGCATCCCTTGTGTGTGGGATTGTCTTATAGGTAAATTCAACTTTGTCACAGGCATACGTGCAGACTATCTCTCTCTGCTGTAACATCCACATGCTTTTGAACTCTATTGGGTACATTTGCAAGCAAGTGTCTTCACTGCAGAACATTGCATCCCTTGTGTGTGGGATTGTCTTATAGGTAAATTCAACTTTGTCACAGGCATACGTGCAGACTATCTCTCTCTGCTGTAACATCCACATGCTTTTGAACTCTATTGGGTACATTTGCAAGCAAGTGTCTTCACTGCAGAACATTGCATCCCTTGTGTGTGGGATTGTCTTATAGGTAAATTCAACCAAATATCTGATCTGTGTAAATAACAACAGTACCTTGCCTGTGTGTAGTGAGGCATGTATTTTTTATTCTAAAAGAGATATAGTATCCTGGAATGCCAGAACTGTTTTTGTAAGCCACTTTTATTGCTCTGTATAGCAGGGGGTGGGGACTGAGGGTGTAGATTCTTCCAATTATTGGAAATTGGGAAGAAGGCATTGTTAGAGTATATTAGTTCTCATTGCATACGGCTGTGGCCATAGTTTAGCTGTGGCCCTGTATTGAAGTGGACCGTTTTAAAGTGGGAAAACAGAGTCATAACTACAAGCGTTATACCTGCGTTACACCGAAGGAAAACTGAAGGCAAACTACTACAAATTAACAAAAACACACATGGACTGCATTGATACCTCAAGAGTATGTAATTCATCTCCAATATGCTCTCTTTATTTCTGTGTTATGCAAACTCTTGTATGATTTGAAAAGTTCTGATTTAATGAATTGTTTGTAATTGTTATTGCTTGTTTGGTGAAGTTGTTCAGTGAAGCATAGTTTAGTGTTGCATTCTGCCTGATGTCTACTCAAACACAGTGCAAATTATCTCCTTTGGCCATTAGTGTTCAGGTGTAGCCTGACCTGAACAGACTCACTATATTCTTAGAATTAGTGACCTGCAGCTTTTCTGAACAGTAAAAAATAAAAACAGACATTGAACAACATCATCAAACAGGTAATTTCAACTTTAGATTTCAATTTTGTACTGTATGAACATGGCTAGGAATAACAGATGCACAGGCAAAATGTTTAAAACTATGTGTGCAAATGCTAGAAGCCTAGGAGACAAAATTCCTGATCTAATAGCAATAATGACAAGGGATGACCTAGACATTGTGGCTATCACAGAGACATGGTGGAATGAGAACCATGGCTGGGACGTAGCTATACCAGGATACAATTTATTTAGGAAGGACAGAATGGGAAGAATCGGAGGAGGGGTAGCAATGTATGTAAAGAAAAACATAAATGCTACTTTAATACAAAATATTGAAGAAAAAACTGAGGCCCTTTGGGTGACCATAGAAATGGGGGAGAAGGACATTATTCGTACTGGGGTCATCTATAGGCCACCAGGCCAGGGGCAGGATTTGGACAGGAGCCTATTGCTTGATGTCACTAAAATGGCTTTAAAGGGAGAAGTCATAATCATGGGAGACTTTAATCTACCTGATGTGAATTGGGAGGAGTCTTTTGCAAGATCATCTACAAGTGGCAAATTTCTAAATTCCCTACAGGGAGCCTCTCTCAAGCAATTGGTGAGGGAGCCTACTCGCAAAGACTCAATATTAGATTTAATACTCACAAATGGTGACAGGATATCAGACATATATGTGGGTGAGAACCTGGGATCCAGTGATCATCAAGCAGTATGGTTTAGTATCAAGTCAGGGTCCAACTCCAGTCACACAAAAACTAAGGTGTTGGATTTTAGGAAGGCTGACTTTGCAAAAATGGGGAGATGTTTAAGCGACTCATTAGCGGATTGGACAAACTTGAAAGGAGTGCAGGAGAGGTGGAGAAAATTAAAAAGTGCAATACTAAAGGCAACGGACCTTTGTATCAAAAGGGTTAAGAAAAGTACCAGGAAAAGGAAGCCAGTGTGGTTTACAAAAGAGGTATCAACTAGTGTAAAAGCAAAAAAGATGGCCTTTAGGACATACAAGCAGACTCAAAATAATAATGACAAAGAAGTGTATCTTGCCAGACGCAAAGAGGCTAAGAAAGTGATCCGGCGTGCCAAGGCACAAGCTGAGGAGAAAATGGCTCAGTCGGTAGATAAAGGAAACAAAACTTTTTTTAAGTATATAAATGAAAGGAGAAAATCAAATGGAGGAATAATAAGACTGCGGACAGACACTGAGAATTTGGTGGAGGGAGACAAGGCAATTGCAGATCAGCTAAATAATTACTTTTGCTCTGTATTCACTATAGAAGGAGAAGGGAAGGGACCACAGTTAAGTTGCAAGGACATTTATAAAAATAAGGTAGATGGAGGTACATTTACTAGGGAGAAAGTCCTAACAGAACTTTCAAGACTGAAAGTGGATAAATCAATGGGGCCAGACGGAGTGCATCCAAGGATACTAAAAGAACTAAAAGAGGTGTTGGTAGCGCCATTAACAGATTTATTCAACCAGTCACTAGATACAGGTGCAGTTCCAGAGGACTGGAGAAAAGCAAATGTAGTTCCACTGCACAAAAGCGGAAGCAAAGAAGAAGCAAGTAACTACAGACCAGTGAGCCTTACATCAGTAGTAGGGAAAATAATGGAAACACTATTAAAAGAAAGAATAGTGGAATATCTTAAATTAAACAACTTACAGGATCCAAAACAGCATGGTTTTACTGCAGGGAGATCATGCCAAACAAGTCTCATTGACATTTTTGACTCCGTGACCAAAATACTAGATGAAGGGGGGGCTGTAGATGTGGCATATCTAGACTTTAGTAAGGCATTTGACACTGTCCCACATCGCAGGCTGCTAAATAAACTTGAAAGTGTGGGATTGGATTATAAAACAATTAAATGGATAAGAACCTGGTTGCAGGATAGGAAACAGACAGTTGTCGTAAATGGAGTGCATTCTATGGAGGGACATGTTACCAGTGGAGTACCCCAGGGATCTGTACTTGGACCAGTGCTCTTTAATATCTTTGTCAGTGACATTGCAAATGGTATTGAAGGGAAAGTATGCCTTTTTGCAGATGATACAAAGATATGCAACAGAGTAGACACACCAGGAGGGGTAAATCAAATGACTGATGATCTAAGTAAACTTGAGAATTGGTCAAGAGAATGGCAACTACAGTTTAATGCTAAAAAATGCAAAATTATGCACTTGGGACTCAAAAACCCAAAGGCTCAATATAGTATCAAGGGTACTATAATGGAAACTACTGAGGAGGAAAGAGATCTAGGAGTCACTATTTCAAGTGACTTAAAGGCAGGGAGGCAATGTAACAAAGCAATGAGGAAGGCTAGTCAGATGCTTGGTTGCATAGGGAGAGGAATCAGTAGCAGAAAAAAAGACGTAATAATGCCACTTTATAGGTCATTGGTACGACCTCATCTGGAATACTGTGTCCAGTTCTGGAGGCCATATCTTCAGAAGGATATAAATACATTGGAGAGTGTACAAAGAAGGGCAACTAAAATGGTTCATGGCCTACATCACAAAACTTACCTGGATAGACTAAAAGATCTTAACATGTATAGTTTGGAGCAGAGAAGGGAAAGGGGGGACATGATAGAAATCTTCAAATATATCAAGGGTTTTAACATAGTACAGCTGGGAAATTTTCTTCAAAGGAAAACAAGTAATAAAACACGAGGACATGCACTGAAACTGGAGGGAGGTAGGTTCAGGGGAAATGTTAGAAAGAATTACTTCACAGAAAGGGTAGTGGATAAGTGGAATAGCCTCCCATCAGAGGTGGTAGAGGCTAAGACAGTAGAACAATTTAAACATGCTTGGGATAGGCATATGAATATCCTTACAAAGAAATAAGGATTAAAAATGGTTGAGTTTACCTGAAGGGTAAAAAAGGGGCAGACTAGATGGGCCAAATGGTTCTTATCTGCCGTCAAATTCTATGTTTCTATGTTTCTATACTCCAAGCAGAAGCAGAAGCATATCACACAAGGTTACTGGCGGTGCTGACTGGCGTGGTGGACGGAGACAGGAAGACTGGCTGGGCGTTCAGGTCTGGGGTAGATGGTGGTGAAGAAAGGAAGATCAAAGGGAAGAGGTAAAAAAAAAAAAGAAGGAAAAGATCTTTTGGTTCATACTGTTTATGTGTGTGGCTTCAAGGGATAAAGGATTGACTGCACGTGCATGCTCAGAAATATGAGTACATTGCTGTCCAGTGTGGAGCAAGGCTAATGTTGGGAGAGAGACAGTGACTGCATTTATCATATACAAACACTGATGCATGCATAAAGGGTGCTGTGAAAAGATAGCGAATATACACTCGGCCGCAGGGTGTGCAGTTAACCACAAATTTCTTGCAAGTGCTCTGAATTATATGGCTGGTTAAAAGAGAGTGTGCTCCTAACTATTAAGTGCTTTGTCTGCCTGTGCGGCTAAAAGGCTATTGTGGGAGAGATAAAGTGCAGCAGCAGGGAAGAATTGCAAGATCCCCGGGTGCACTAAGGGGCAAAAGACCGACTGCATTCTCCATATATGAATATTGCTGTACGCATAAAACTGTGCTGTGCAAAGTTTCTTGCAATTGGTCTGAATTATATTGCTGGCTAAAAGAAAGTGTGCTCCTAATTATTAAGTGCTTTGTCTGCCTGTGCAGCTAAAAGACTACTGTGGGAGAGATAAAGTGCAGCAGCAGGGAAGAATTGCAAGATCCCTGGGTGCACTAAGGGGCAAAAGATTGACTGCATTCTCCATATGTTATTAGGCTGCAGTGTGTACGGATAATTTCTGATACTGTGGGAGCACTTTGTGAGGGTCCAGAATTATAATTTATACTGCCTCCGGTGCGGCTAAAGGCCATCAGTGGGAGATATAAAGTGTGGCTGCAGTGTCAGTGGAGAATCACAAGCACTGTGCGGGACAAAAAGGCGTCCGCATTCGTCATACATAGACACCGCTGCATGTACAAATCGTGTTGAGTGAACCCTTACCAGGCCGCAGCGCGTCTGGTGAAACACAAGCACCGGGGGAGCACCAGGGGACAAAAAAAGTGTGTGCCATTGCCTCATGGACATTCTCTTTGTCTTAAGCAGGAACTCTGCCAAGTAAAGGCCGAGCGACTCTCCTGAACAGCATTTTGGGATAAAAGGCAGTGTCTCGTCTTTTTACAGGGGCATTGAACCCAATCTTGGGTGAGCAAGAGAAGTGACTCCGTAGGTGGTCTACCATTCTGCAGAGAAATCGTAGGGCCCAAGAATCTGCCTTTGAATATACTGCGGAGGTAAAGCCCTCACCTAGCTATATAGAAAGGAGGAGGCTAAAAATAAAGGATACCACACAAACATAAAATCGAACTCTCCTCCAGTATTGCCTAACCCTAAATACAGCCAATAAATGGGAAAAACAGGAAACGCGACCGCAGCAGCGGCGCGGCTGGAAAGATACGCAAGATCACAAACCAGTGGAACCTCTCATACCCCAGCTACCACCCCGGTGACCACCCCAGTTAAGAGCAATAATTCACAAAATCAGTCAGAGATTACTCTAACGCAACTGATGGAAGCCATAAAAGGCAGCGAACAGCGACTGTCAGAAAAGATCACGACTATACAAGACGATATTTCCTTCATGAGACAAGAAATAAAGGAAGCTAAAACACAAATTCACGAGGTCGAAGGCCGGGTCTCAAAACTGGAAGACGGGAATACAATTTTGGTCTCTAAGGTGGATATTCTTGCGGATCAAGTGCGGGACATGCGACACAAAATAACAGATATGGAGGGAAGGTTGAGAAGGAACAATGTAAGATTTATTGGATTCCCAGAGCGAGAAGAAGGCAATGATCCCATAATATTTATGGAAAAATGGATCCGGGGAACATTTGGAGATGTGTTCTCCAAATCCTTTGCTATAGAAAGAGCCCACAGAGTTCCGTTTAAACCCCCACCCCCAGGAGCCCCTCCTCGCACCATGATTATAAAGATGCTGAATTATCAGGACCGGGACACTATACTTCGACAGGCAAGGATGAAAGGCGTAGTGGAATTCAACGGTGCAAGGATATCGTCATTCCCAGATTTTGCGATTGAAATCCAAAAAGACCGAGCCAAATATACGGACGTAAAAAAGAAGCTGCGAGAAAAGGGAATAATATACTCCATGTTATATCCTGCCAAATTAAGAGTAATCTCGGAAGGACAAACAATTTTCTTTCAGACACCCAGAGATGCAGCAAGATGGGTGGATAAGTGGGCACCGGGGGAGAACCAACTTGCTGGCAGCGAAGCTTAAAATAATAAATTAGTGTGCCAGGGAGTTCACCGCACTTTGGTGGCCTTCGTAGCAAAAGCCTCTTAGGTAGAAGAGGGAGAGGGGATATGGGAATAAGTATAACACAGGGGGGTAGTTATACAGGGTGGGGGGAGGGGGGGAGGGTTTTTTGTTTTTTTGTATGTTTGTCTTCATCCAGAGTTATTAAGAAAAACAGAAATGGTCCAGTAACGATGCTATGTGTAGAAGAAGGCCTATTGGGTATATTTATTGTGATAGTAGAATTATCCTTCCTTCTGTTCAGAAATGCTGTATTAATTATGTACCGTGATAAACGGGATTGCCCAATAAAACAGGGGCACGATGAGGGGTTAAAAATTGCAAGCAAGCACCAAGGATGGTAAGGATTTTGTTTTGGAACATAAGGGGCATTAACGATAAAATCAAGAGAGCACTAGTTGTAAAGCAAATAAAACAATACAACGCAGATATTACGTGCTTGGCCGAGACCCATTTAGTTGGAAGTAAGTTAAAATCTCTGAAGAAAGCATGGGTGGGTCAGACGTACCATGCACCCTTTACTACGAACTCTAGAGGAGTGTCAATATTAGTAAAAAAAACCTTGATGTTTGCTTGCAGTAGGGTAAAAATCGATGCATTGGGTCGATATATATTTCTGGAATGTTCTATCAATGCGGTTCAAATGTATCTATTGGTAGTATATATACCGCCACCATTCTCATATGATGTCTTAAGGGAGGCAGTGGACTTTGTTGCCTCCTCGCCGGGCCTTCCTGTGATCTGCACAGGAGATTTCAATAACGTCCTGGATATCCAACTGGACAGATGGAGCGGATCACAGGCGGGAACGAAGAGAGGGAACAAAGGGTTTGATAAATTTGTAGACGAGTTAGGCTGGGTAGATGGATGGAGAGAGAGAAATGGGAACACGAAGCAGTTCTCGTGCTTTTCAACTTCCTACCAATCATTTTCCAGAATCGATTTGATGCTGATCTCAAGGAAACTGATGCCAAGAGTAGGTAAAGTGGAATATAAAGCGAGAGGGATATCCGATCACTCTCCAGTACTATTAGAACTTATTGAATCCAAAGACAGAGCAACTCAATTCTGGAAATTTGATCCTAGTTGGTTGGATAGGATGGGAGAAGCAGATAAATATGGAGAACAGTGGCTGGAATTCTGGGAACTTAACAAAGGCTCAGCCCCAAATAACATTACATGGGATGCATTTAAGGCCTACATGAGAGGTATTTTAAAAAAAGGAATAAGTAATACTAAGAAACAGAGTAAAAATAAAATATTAGAGTTAGAAAAAAAATGTGAAGAGTTGGAGAAAGCATATCTGGAGGATAATTCACAGGATAACAGAATTGCTTGGTTGGGAGTGCAGAAGAAATGGCTAGACTTATTGGATGAGGAGAATGCAAGGATGTTACAGTATAAATCATATACAAGGTATGCCAGCTCAGATAGGTCAGGAAGATTTCTCTCATTTATCGCGCAAACAGATAACTCTGCAAACACTATTACAAAAATAGAGGATACAACAGGGGGGATGGTTTCAACTAGCCCAGAAATCGAAAAGGCATTTAGAGAATATTTCGGTAAATAGTCAAGACTCCAAAAAGATCAGGGTGAAATTAGAGAATATTTAAATAATATAAATATGCCGTGCTTATCAAGTGAAGATAGGGAAGCGATGGAGGCACCATTGAACCTACTTGAAATAAAATTAGCCATCAACTCACTTCCAAACGGAAAATCTCCAGGGTTGGACGGTATACCAGGGGAAGTTTATAAAAAATATGTAGAAGTAATCGCCCCTATGCTGTTGGATACCCTAAATACCAGTTATGAGGATAATGCTCTTCCCAGGTCAATGCTGGAGACAAAAATAGTGGTATTGCTTAAAGTAGAAAAAAATCCTGTAATGCTAGACTCATATAGGCCTATCTCGTTGATAGTGACTGAGGCGAAAATATTAGCTAAAATATTAGCAAAAAGACTAACCCCCTTACTGGGTAAGATAATACATGAAGACCAAACGGGCTTCATGCCTGGAAAAGCAACATCATTGAATATACGGAAATTATATACCCATCTGCAGACTCCTCGGGAAGACAATCCCTGCCCGGTGGTGGTGTCACTCGACGCGGTAAAGGCGTTTGACGCTGTGGAGTGGCACTACCTCTGGGAGGTAATGAGGAGACTGGGGATCGGGCCTAGATTCATAAGATGGGTACAATTGATGTATACAGCCCCTGAGGCCAGAATGGCAATAAATGGTCGAATCTCTCAGGCATTTCCCATCAGTAGAGGGACGAGGCAAGGGTGTCCCCTATCACCCAGTTTGTTCGCCATAGCGATTGAACCTATGGCATGTATACTGCGGGGCCAATTGGGAATAGAGGGATTTAGGAGGGGTAGGCATCTGGATATAACTGCATTGTATGCAGATGACCTGCTAATATTCTTAGTACATAGTGCCCCACCCGCAGCCTGGTCAGTACATAGTGCACTACCCACAGCCTGGTCAGTACATAGTGCACCACCCACAGCCTGCTCAGTAGATAGTGAACCATTCACAGCCTGGTCAGTACATAGTGCCCCACCCGCAGCCTGGTTAGTACATAGTGCACCAGCCACAGCCTCATTAGTACATAGTACACCACCATTACCACCATAAAGTATGATCAATGTACTGTGCACCGCCACCATAGAGTACAATCAATATACTGTGCACCACCACCACCATACAATACCATAAATATACTGTGCACCGCCACCATAGAGTACAATCAATATACTGTGCACCACCACCACCATACAATACCATAAATATACTGTGCACCGCCACCATAGAGTACAATCAATATACTGTGCACCACCACCACCATACAATACCATAAATATACTGTGCACCACTGCCACCGTGCCGTACCAGCAATGTACTGTGTACCACCATCACCACCATACAGTAAGATCAATGAACTGTGCACCACCACCATACAGTACCATCAATGTAATGTGCACCAACACCACATATCATAACATTAGTGTGCTGTGCACCCTATAATCACCTTACAGTACAATCAATATACTGTGCACCACCACCATACAGTACCATCAATGTACTGTGCACCCCATCATCACCATACAGTACCATCAATGTACTGTGCACCACCTTCACCACCATGCAGTACCATCAATGTACTTTGTACCACCACATTCCCTAACATCAATGTAATGTGCCCCACCACCATACAGTACCAAAGATGGACAGCACTGCAGGATTAACTATACATTATGGGCATGATTGATTATGGCACTATTCCCCCCTATTCCCTCATCCCACATGCTGCATACTATCCCAACACAAGGTGTAAGATGGCAGGACTAGCAGAAACATGGTCCCACACAAAGGTCCATAGTGTGATCCGATATTATCAGCAGCAGAAATTCACCACAACATATTGAGGCGTATGCTGCTAAGGTTAAGTCACAGAAATAGTCTTAGGTCTGGTGCACGGCCTTTGTAACATCAGAAAAAATGTTCCCGATGAGCAGTGATCTGGCCGAGCAAACATGTCCCCCACCGGGAGTGAGACAAACCCAAACTTATTTCCATGGCATGATGTTACATTGTATACAGTACAAGTTGGTAATGAATTACATCTCTTGATGCAATCTTTAGATGTACACATCTGATCACATATGCCTCAGTGTTGGACCATGTTTTCGTGGTTGACATGGCAATGTTTGACACATGAAAAGGTTGACATGAGCATTTAAAAAAAAAAAAAAAACATATTCAAAAGATTCCAACCACATGGACTCTGATTAGGATTGTTAAAGTGTGACGAGAACAGCAGTAGCAGAGAGTGGCACCTGCCCGAAGCATGGCAAACAAAATAAGGGATTTTGAGGGGATGTGGTAAACTAATTTGAGGACTATGTACTGAATGTTGACCATTTTGTGTGTGGACCTTTCCCATGTCGACCTTTCGCTTGGCCTTTTGTCCATGTCAACCATGTGTCAACCTTTTGACTTTGCACTCTGTCCACCATAACCTTTAGGGGCAGTAGGGGTTCTACCTGCTCCGGCCTGCTGGTAAATTAGAATAATGACTTATTATCTACCTTACACTACACAGATAAAGGATAAAAGATCCAGTTGTACCCATGACGTTATGATGAGAGATGGTCCATGTGACGGTCACTCAGTCCCACAGATAATGCCGATGCTCTGTTCATACAACCTGACAATGGAGGCCTCACATACACTGCAAACCTGATGTATTGTTTTCTGATCAATGCTTTCTGAAAAATGAATGTGTCATGGAACGTACATGAACAATAGTCACACAGACACAGACACACAGACACACAGAGACAGACACAGACACACACACACACACACACACACACAGACACACGTCTTTTACATAAAGAGGATAAAACACTTTGCTTACAACGCATTCAGCTCAGGTTGTATATAAGCCTCCCATTCCCCTGTCCCCAGTACACTGTGGGTTTGGACACATTTGAGTCTACATCATGGGAAAGGTGAGTCTCATATAAACATTTTTATTCAATTATAGAAGCAAACTTTCATGTCCGATATGACAGGAGGAAAGAGAATCCATGTTTTGTACATTTAAATGAAATATAAATGACCATACATGTTTGAGAGATTGAACTGATGAAATCTTGGCAAAGAAAATTGGGCGTTATTTAGTCTAATGCCTTTTCTCCCAGAAGCTGCGGGAGACAAATGATTTTTTGGCTACTCCTTCACAGCTCTAGAAGAGAAGATAACTAACCCACATCCTGGCCACTTCCTAGTGAAGTGGGAAGGAAAATGTGAAAATCACCTGCAATTGTTGAGCTACCGGAATTGGGCAGGGCTGAATGACTGGAATCCCATCATTTGGCTCCACCTCATGCCACAGACTTGCAAATTGGGGGCAAATTGAAAGTATAAAAAGAAATTGGATAGAAGAATAAATACATCTTTTTGAAATGATTAAATGACACCACTGTATTTCTTCCCACAGATCATCTTCTACGAGGACAGGAACTTCCAGGGCCGCTCCTATGAGTGTAACTCTGAGTGCCCGGACATGTCCTCATACTTCAGGCACTGTAACTCCATCCGGGTGGAGAGTGGAAACTGGATCCTGTATGAGCATTCCAACTTCAGGGGGCACCAGTACTTCCTGCATAGAGGGGAGTACCCCGACTTCCAGCAGTGGCTGGGGTACAATGACTCCATTAAGTCCTGTCGTCTGAGCCCACAGGTAATAATAAATATTCATGTACAATTAACAAATTGTGTTCCCTGAAATGTAGACTTCTCCATATAATGCTGGACATTAAAGTGGATCTTTGCGTAAAATCTTGAATACTCCTGAACCTTATGGTTAACTTACTGTATTGTGCTTTCTAAGGCTAGGCTTTTATCCAGCATCATAGCTCATTCATGTACAATTTACATATTGTGTTCCTTAAAATGTAGACTACTATACTACATATAATGCTGAAAATAGAAGTGGATCTTTGCATAAAATATTGAATAAACCTGAAGTCTTTAGTTACCTTACCCTGTAATTTGATGATACATTTTTTATCTAGCACCAGGGATCATTCAGAATCAGGATCTATGAGAAAGAAGACTTCCGAGGTCAGATGATGGAGTTCACAGAAGACTGTCCCAATGTCTATGAGAGGTTCCGCTACCAAGACATCCACTCTGCCAATGTACAAGACGGATACTGGATGTTCTATGAGGAGCCCAACTACCGGGGACGTCAGTACTACCTGAGATCAGGGGAGTTCCGGAGATACAATGACTGGGGAGCCACCAACCCCAGAATTGGTTCCTTCCGACGTGTCCACCATATGTATTAAAATTGCAGAAAAATAAAATCTGTCAATTATCTTTAGTCTGAATATCTCATTTCTTATTTATGTGTTTTAGTTAAATCTGTAAGTGTCATATCAGCCTAACTATCCCCCCAATCCAGTTACTACACTGTGTGCATGTGTGTGTAATCTCAGTTCCTTCACCTTGACTCCCATTAGGACACAAATTCTGATGGCATTTTCTTCTCTTTCTTCAATTGGTCCACCAACATGTTAATATCCATGTGTCAGTCATACTTTTTTGCATGTAGCACCGAAAGGGCTCACATTAGGGTGAGGTATCAGAAAGGAATTGCTTGTGAGGTATTTATTCTCAGTTTAAATTAAATTAATGACACTGTCAGTGTGTCCATCACTTAATGATCAAATGGTATTAGGTCGATAGGTGGACATTGTATAGGGACAACAGTCTATATCAGACTAGAAATAGGGGAACCACAGTTGGCATTGTCTTAGTACTGCAGAACTACTTTAACCCTTTGGGTGGTATGCCCGGAAATTTTCGGGGCTCAGCTGCTCTGCCACAATTTCCGGGCATACCACTATGCTGCAGTAGGTGTGTGCCAGTGGTGCCTCCAGCTGTGCACCACTGGCGCACCACCTCTAGGGACCCCCTCCCCACCGCTCTCCCCTTCAGTCCCCACCCTTCACCTCCACTCCAGCGATCATATGCCGGAGCTCCCCTGCAGCTTCCCCAGCCGCCATTCACTTTACAGCAGTGATGAAGGTAGCAGGCTCAGGGATGTTCGGGGCGGCTCAGGGGGACTCAGGAGCGCTCAGGAGTTCAGGCGCCCGAGTCCTCCCAAGCCACCGCATACATCCTCGAGCCTGCCGCCTGTGGTCACTGCAGTGGTGTTCAGCCTCCGGCGTTTCTTCTGCGAAGGTGGGGGGGGGGGACTCCTACGTTCTGTGGTGGGTTTTGCTGGGGCAGGACAAACCTGTCCTGGTAGGTTTGTCCTGCCCCAGCAAATCCTACCATTCAAGGGGTTACATTGGGTGCTTAATGAAATATGTGGTTAATAAAATGTAAAGAAGTTTCCCATGGATACAAACATGACTGAAAAAATGCAATAAAATGATTGAATATGGTAATGATGGAAAAAAATATTAAAAAGTAGTGAAAAATGCAATAATTGATTTGCTGGTGTTTGTCCTTGAACCTTGAACCCCTTCAGTTGTACTCCCGAGAATTTTCCGTGCTATGTGCCCAGACTGGCAAATACGAAAAATTCTTGAGATTGCTACTGTCTGCACTGCTTAATGCCTGGCAGCGCCCGGCTCCAGCTGCCCAGCCTTGCCTCCTTCCCCCCGGCTGTGTGCGGAGTACCTTGTTAATATGACATTACATGCAGTGGTTGATCTAGTGCTTAGCGGAGCCAGGAGACACAGTGGTGGGGGTGTTTTTGGGAGATCTCCCCAAAAAACACTTACCCAGTGGTGTCCGCTCCCTAAAAAAAAAACCACCATCGAAGGATTTAAGTCAATTATGCAAATAGACCAGCAGTTAAGGCAGGTGACCATACCTGGTCTGAGCACCAGGAACCACAGTTTTTGTGAATATGTAAAGTTTCTCTGGTAAAAAGCCTGAAACGGCTCCGGAAGCTAAGACTGGGTTCTGATGGCATCTGCTTCCTTTTATTCAGTTCGTCTACCAACATGTTTCCAGCTGGTTGTTTTTTATTCAGTTGTGGTTTATTTTCTAAATCAGTATTATTGAGAAACCATAATATGTCTTCTACAGGTACATTTCTTTTTCATATCTATTATCCTGTAATGTTTGGTAGTGTGTGCAGTATCCTTGAGGTATGATGACGTTTTTTTGACCAGCGGTTGCAATAAATAATCTATGAATGCAGATTCATCAATATTGTTTTCTCAGAAATGAAAAAAAAGACTTCATCTAAGAACCACTAAAATTCATACTGGAGAACAACTTTTTTCTATATTGACAACATAATCTTCCTCTGGCAAGGATGATCGCAAAGCCTTGACCACTTCTGTGAACGTCTGAATATTAATGGTGGAAATTTCCTAAGATGGAATGTTACTATGGGCAAACAATCAGAATATACTTCTTATTCATTTTGTACATTCTACAAGATAATAGATATTTATTTATTATTTATTAACAGGTTCTTATAGCGTACACAAATTACGCAACGCTTTACAGAGCATAGTTATAATCAAAAACACATAACAAATTACAGTACAAGACAGTTTAGGACAAGTACATGGTAAATATGGATAGTTGCATGAGGGGACAGGACACTGAAGCAATCATCAGGGTGGCAGTGGTTTCAATATTCTAAGAAAGGCACATGAGGAGAGAGGGCCCTGCTAGTGAGAGCTTACATTCTAAAAGTATAAAGATACAGATGGAGCCGGCGTTGTCTTTGCAGGGGATGGCGGCAGAATCGACAGCCGCCATCCCCTGCATCCCCACGAGATGCACGCGTCCCCTTCCGACGGTGCTTCCCCCGGGTCCCCGCAGGCTTGCCGGCGGTCACCCAGGGTTCCCACCGCCTCCCTGCTCCCCCCGCCGCCTCCCCTATCCCTGTCTGTGTCCCTGAAGCGGAGACAGACAGGGTTCCCATCGCCCCGCCGCCCGGAAACTGAGACGTGCGTGCGTGTGAGACGCACGCGCGTCTCAGTCAGGTGGAACGCCGGGCTGCTGGCAGATCGCCAGCGGAGACAGTCTGGTGATTCGCCAGCAAGAGGGAGCCCAGCTCCATCTGTAGTATCTGATTAGTGGCCCACAGCCACTAATTCCCATGTGACATAGAACTTCTATCTTAGTAAATTTCCACCAATGAGTCTAATATACATCTTTCATTCTTAGTCAAGAAGTAGTCAACTTTCTCAATCTCTCCATTTCCATTAAAGAGGACATGATACATTCCAAAACTTACATTAAAAAAACGGACAACCAAATCTACATTACAAGAAACAATGAGCATTACTCTCATGTTAGAATAAGTTGTATGGTAATTGCAGTGAAGATGAAGTACGCAGAAGACAAATATCTGTAATAAAAATATGACTCAATACATTCTGTTAAGTGGCATCTTCTTTGTCAAGGCCCAATTTTACTCGTGTGAGTGTCAACATTGTTGTGAGAAATGTGCAAAATATCTGCTAAAAATGCCAAGGTCAAAGTCGACGAATAAGAATAATTTTAGTTATTGCCGGCAAGTTATATGAAGTTAATTAATTAAAGATTTGTCGCTGTGAGTAATATTGGCATTTTTAGCTGATATTTTCCAAATCTGGCACTCAACGGGTTAAAGGACATAATCTCCCAAAAAACAATACAAACTTTACCTATGATAAAAAGCAAATCTTAAGATCCAACTTATAAGAAGTGTCCACCAATAAAATCCAGGAACCCAATCAGGACTAAGGGATTTCAAATCTCCACTTTTTGATTGTCACACCATATTACGTTTATACCCAGAGCTTGTACTACTGCGGATGTAGTTCATGCAATAGTTAGCATCTGCTGTAAAAACAATGTGGGGAAAACAAAAAGATCATAACAATGGGGGTTATTCTAATTCACTCTTTCTGACAAATTCCTTCTTAGATGGACATAACCATGTGCACTGCAGGGAGCAGATGTAACTTGTGCAGAGAGAATTAGATTTGGGTGGGGTTTTACTTCAAAGTGAGATCTATATTGCAGTGTAAAAATAAAGCAGTCAGTATTTACCCTGCACAGAAACAAAATAACTCATCCAAATCTAATTATCTCTGCCTATTTTACATCTGCCCCCCCTGCAGTGCACATGGTTTTGTCCATCTAAGAAGGATTTTGTCAGAAAGAGTGAACTAGAATAAGGCCCAATATACTGTATGTTCGACATCATTTTTTTGTTTATTTACCATCCATGTAGTGATGAAAAGTACTTTATAAAATGACACCAAAAAACACTTAAAAAACTAATGTCAACCTTTTGTTGTGTTAACCATTTCCAAGTCAAGCTTTTGCTTCTGTTGACCTTAAGTCTATGTCAGCATAGTCCATGTCAAAAATTAGACACTGTCAACCGTTTATACCATAAGCGCACAGAGGACATTGGCTCACCACACACAGCCTGGTCAGTACACAGTGCATGACCCACAGCCTGGTAAGTAACTAGGACTCCAAGATATTGGTGACCATTCGCAGAGACATCCAGCCTTATGCCAATAGCGATGTGGCTCATCCTGATTTGTAGCCTTCACTAGTGGCCAGTCCAATATCAGATATTTTCCAGCAGCTGCAGAACAGATGGTATAGTCGCTGGAGAGCCAGCAGGCAGGCGACATTCAGTATAATGTGGATTACAAGGATTGTGGCTCTTAGTAAAATTCCAAGTGGTTACATTTTAAGACTATTTATATCCAATCAGATGTTTGAGGTGTTGTGTGAGGGACGGTATCATATATGTGATTGCCAGCAGGTACACTATGATGTAGATTACAAGCACAGTGTTCTAATAATCTGGGGTGAATTCGGGGTTAACCCTTGCTGTGTATGGCAGGTCTGCAAGATGTTGATTACAGCCTGAACTGTGCTTCTGTGGCCGAGGTGGTGAAGCCACAGCAGCACCTGAGTCTAACCCTGACTCTATTACTATACCCTGAGTCGGCTGGCACCTGCACAGCTCTTAGACTTCGCCACTAATAGTCGCCATTCCATGGCAGACTAGCTCCACCCTGTACTTGGATGCCACCTGGTCTTACGTGGTGACACAAAGTCCCAACCGAGTCAGGGTACTAGTAGGAGGATACACTGACTAGACAACACAAAGATAAACTAGGCTCTGCACATGCAACCTTGCAGACATGGACAGAACACAGGATTTGTGGCTTGGCCACTATAAAGCAAATCTGATTGAGCATCTTGCCAACAAATGTGCTGTGTAGTTGAGAGGCATAGATGGGTCAGCGTTAGGAGGGATTGCTGACACCTGAGTGCCATTGGAGAAGCCAGGGGTATCTCCAGGTAAGCTGGCTCTCAGATGTTATACGCCATTATCATGTGGCCTTACCCTGGGCTATTAGGCACAGACATACTGTATGGTACTGTTTATGGGATGGGTTTGGGAGTGTGGTTCCCCCTGTGTTGGTACGGCTGGTCTGCTCCAGGTTAGCACACCCTAACACTTTATTAACACTTATGGTTTCCCTATCACATTGTATATATTTTGTATTTTAATCACACCTTCACTTCCTTACATAGCACTCATGTGCTTCAGAAAACCGATGGCTGAATAAGCTGGAGGTAACATAAACTACCGAAGGAGTCTGAGATGCCTGCACTTTGGTTGTGGTTTATGTTTAGGCTATGATGCTGCAGCTATAGCCAATTAGGGAGTAGGGAGGAGTTTCCTGTTGTAGGAATAGCCAGAGAGTCAGGTGATCTGCACTCTGGTCCGGTTTTCCAAGGAGCAGGTTGGTTTCAGACTCTCTCCTGTACCTTTGACTCTTTCATTCTTACTTATTCCTTTCGCTGTCAAATCTACTTCTCTCCACTTGCCTTTTGCACCTATCTTTCTCTGCCGTTCAGCTGCTCCTGGGGGATTTTGTGCCAGATAGTGTAGCGCTGCTGCTGCCCGGCCTAGCCATGCCGCGCCCGCGGAGAAACATCCACCCTCCCTCCCGTTTTGCACAGCCCGGCTCCCCCTCTGCTCCCCCAACGGCCAGCGTCACGCAGGCCGGGCGGGGAGGCAGAGCGGCGGCGAGAGTGGGTCCACAGCGGCGGGGCGCGAGGTCCGCGTCATCGGCTGATGACGCGGTGGCGCGCGGCGCCAGGCCGCAAGCTAATAGAGCGAGTAGCGCTCCCGCCCGGGGTAGCGGAGGCACCCCCGGCGGAGGTAGTCAGCGGGGCAGGCGCACGCGGTCTCAGGGTCCCGCAGCAGCAGGCACAGGTGCATCCGCGCCTGTCCAAGATGGCCGCCGGACGTGTGCTGGTTCTGGTACACAGCCCAGGGATTTTCCTGCTCAGCCAGCCCAGCCTACTTTGCCCACGCAGGGCCACCCCTCCACGGGGTCCCCCATGACTCCCTTAAGGAGGGCAAGGAGCGGGTGGCTCTCTAGGGCGCGCTTGCTATCCCAGCGCGTCAGGCTATCACAGGCAGCGCAGGCTATTTCAGCCACGGCTGCAGAGACAGCGTCCCCTGGAGTTGCGCAAGCACCCTCCACTGAGGTGGATATGGCGGTGGTGCGGCAGCTGGTAGCGATGCTGACGCCGCGGGCGGGTCAGCAACCTGTACAGTCGGGGCCTGGGAATCAATCTACTGCTGTCCTCCCTTCTGCTCTTTCTAACCGGGACCCTGCGGCCCACGTGCTGGCAGCTCTGGGAACGCCTGTCACGAGGATGGCTTCCACACCGCCAAGGGACGCAGTCGTGCCGACACCGTCGCAGCACCAGGCAGAAGGGGCCATTGCCGGGCCGTCAGAGGTGGCTGGTCCTTCCGGAACAGCAGGTGCGGCTACAGCGGGAGCTGTGTCAGGTGGGTCAGCCAGAGCACGCAAGAAGCGCAGGCGCAGGTATTCCCGTACATCCTCCTCCTCGGGGTCAGAGTCGGTGACCTCCGGCGAGGAGGGGGGACGCAGATCCAGGCACAGGCGCAGACGCTCTAGGAGACACCGGAGGCGCTCGCAGTCCTCCAGTGGCGACTCGGGCTCCCCGTTGTTTCCTAGGGGGCAGGTGGTCCACTGCGAGAATACGGCAGTACTAAGAGGCCTCAGGCGCAGCGTAAGGGATAGGATAAGGGAGGGCAGATACGTCAGCTTCTTTACCATGACTGCGCAAGATGAGAAGGACTATCGCGAGGCGAAGCGTAAAGGGGGGATTGGCGAGGCGGCCTACTGCACGTATCAGAGATGGCAAGTGGGGCTGTTTATGTTTGCTGCATGCTACTTGGAGACCAGACCCCAGGAGCATATGAATGTTATTAGATACATCCATATGATGCACGCCATGTATATGGACGACGGCGAGAACGTCTGGCGGGCTTATGACGAGCAATTCCGACGGAAGCAGTTGGGTTGTGAGATCATGGCCCTTGGCGCTAAGGATGTCGAGGTGTGGATATGGCCCTTGGCGCTAAGGATGTCGAGGTGTGGATGGGTAAGAAACCGTCGGTTTTGACCTCCGCCGCCCCGGCTCCGGTGGTTCCAACACCTGCGTCAGCCCCGCGCAGGGCCCCCTCGTCTTTTCGTGGGGGCTCTGGAGGGGGGCAGTCAGCGGGCAGATGTTTTGCTTACAACGGGGCAGGATGCGCAGCAGGTTCCCGCTGTAAGTTTCGTCACCAATGCTCCAAGTGCTGGGGAGGACACCCGGTTAAGGAGTGCACGCGTGGCAAGCAGGCTGGGGGGGCGCCCAGGCAAAATGCCGGGGCCAACCCAGCCCCTGCTCCTCCTCAGTAAGGCCCCGTCTCCAGTGAGGGGCAACCGCCTAGCCAGTTGGCTGGGGCGTTACCCCCTCCGGGAGGAAGCGTGGTTTCTGGCCGCGGGTTTCTCGCAAGGATTCCTCCTCCCCATTCAGGGGGAGGTGGCGTCCGGGTCTCCGAGAAACCTGAAGTCAGCAATCGACATGCCTCAAGTCGTCCTGGAGAAGGTCGAGAAGGAGGTAAACTTGGGCAGGATGGTGGGGTCCATTTCCTGAACCTCCGGTTCAGGGTTGGTGCTGTCACCTATTGGAGTGGTCCCCAAGAAAGAGACAGGCAAGTTTTGTTTGATACAGCATCTGTCCCACCCACCTGGATTGTCCGTGAATGATGCAATTCCTATGGAGTTGTGTCCCGTACGGTACCAATCCTTTGAGGAGGCTTTGGCTATTGTGTGCGGCTTCAGGGGGCGGGCCCTGCTAGGCAAGGTTGACATCGAGTCGGCATTCCGACTGCTGCCCCTGCACCCGGACTCCTTTAGGTTCATGGGGTTTAGGCTGCCTTCAGGTTATTATGTAGACAGTTGCTTGCCTATGGGCTGCTCCGTGTCCTGCGCCTATTTCGAGTGTTTTAGCAGCTTCCTGCATTGGTGCGTCACGGAGTATACGGGCGAGCCGGGGGTCGCCCATTATTTGGACGACTTCCTGTGCGTAGGCCCGGCTGATTCCCCGCGTTGCGGGGCTCTCCTGAACGCAATGCAGCAGCTGTTCTTACATTTCGGAGTCCCAGTCGCGGCGGACAAGACAGAGGGGCCGACTGAGTACCTTTCATTCTTGGGCATCGAGATTGACACGCGGGCCGGGTGCTGCAGGTTGCCCCTTGATAAGCTTGCACGGCTGCAAGGGGCGATCTCCCAGTCCCTGGCCTCCGGCAAACTCCGGGTACGCCAGCTACAGTCCCTACTGGGCCTGTTTCACTTCTCCTGCCGGGTTATCCCCATGGGGAGGGTTTTCTGTCGTAAACTGGAACTGGCCATGGCAGGTCCAAATAGGCCCCAATTCTTCGTCCGCCTGAATGCGGAACTCAAACGGGATCTTAGAGTTTGGGAGGGTTTCCTCCGCGACTTCAACGGTGTGTTGCTGTGGCCTAGCCCTCCGCGGTACAGCGGGGACTTGCAGCTATACACCGATGCGGCGGGGGGAATCGGCTTTGGAGCCTTCCTGCACGGCTCTTGGTGCGCTGAGACCTGGCCGGAGGAATGGGCGCTAGAAGGGCTCACCAGGAACATGCTTCTGCTGGAGCTGTTCCCTATTGTGGTGGCCCTGGAACTGTGGGGCGACCGCCTACGTGATGCCTGCATCACCTTCTGGTGTGATAACCTGGGGGTGGTGCAGGCCATCAACAGACAGAGCTCTTCTTCTCTGCCTGTTGTGCGCTTGCTCTCTCGCCTTGTATTGGTATGTCTGCGGCTTAACCTGCATTTTGTGGCCAGGCATGTTCCCGGGGTGGACAACTCTGTGGCCGACGCCCTGTCCAGGCGTGACTGGGCTAGGTTCCGGTCCCTAGCTCCGGGAGCGGATTTGGTTGGTGAGCCGTGTCCTCCTTATGTTTGGCAGGTCATCAGGCCGGCATGGAGGAACTAGCCATGCGGGCTATTGCTCCCAGGACGCTGCGTTGTTACCAAGCTGGCTGGCTGGAATGGGAACAATTCAGAATGTCCGCGTCACAACAAGGTAAGGCCCCTGGCGACGCCATGCTGGCGTTTGTGTGGAGTTTGTACTCCGGTGGGCGGACTGTGTCGGCCGTGAGACGGCTGTTGGCCGGCGTGTCGTTCTTCTCATCGCTGTATGGGAGATCGGACCCCGGTCGGTCTTTTCTTGTGTCTCGGGCCCTGAGGGGCTGGCGGCGCCCTTCCCCTGTGGCTCCAGACAGCAGAAGGCCCATTGACGTGTCCCTGCTGCCTCCCTTATTGGGGGCAGTTTGGGATGTATGTCACTCTGAGTATGAGGTCCGACTGTTTCGCTTGGCATATGCCATGGCATTCCATGGAGCTTTCAGGGTCGGCGAGCTGGTAGCCCCATCGAGGCATCAACCTTCTCCTCTGTTGTTAGAGGATGTATTGATACAGGGCGATTTGGTTTGGTGCCGGGTAAGGCGTTCCAAGACGGATCAGACTGGGAGAGGCCAATGGCTGTCATTGCAACCGTGCCCGGTGGAAGGGATTTGCCCAGTGGCGATGGCAAGCGCCTACGCCCTGCTGCGTCCTGACCGCCCCGGGGCATAGTTAATGCATGCAGACGGCTCTTCATTGACAAAATACCAGTTCTGCCATGTTTTGGGACGTGCCCTGGGATCTCTTGGCCTGGATCCGCGGGAGTTTGGTACACACTCCTTTCGAATCGGGGCGGCCACATCTGCTGCTGCTGGGAGTCAATCTGACGCAGAGATACAGTCTCTGGGTCGATGGCGCTCGGCAGCGTTCCGCAGATACATTCGGCCTGGTCTGTCTCTCCATCTGCAAGACCGTAATCGACTGGACGCATAAGTACTCGTCTCACTTTAGCGGGAGTCTTGAGGTGGTCCACTTTCCCCCGGGGGCACAATTCGGCTTAATTCCAATCTGACATGGTGTCCTGGTTAGTTTACTCCGGGGGTTTTCTGTGCAGTGTGCCTCAAGGTCTGGTCGGTTACGGTTTACTTTATCTTTGCCTTCTCCAGTGTGGTTGGTCTGTCAAGTGAGGTGTGATTTTGATGGCATGTGTCCTAACCTGTTTACATCTTTCAGGTCGCAGGGACTCCAAGACGGTGTGGGTGATGGGACACTCTTTTGTCCATTGGGCATCGATGGCATGTGGCAGTTTGAATGACAGTATGCGAGTGAAATCTCAGAAAGTGCGATGGTTGGGTGTGCGAGGCATGCGCTGGGGAGCGCTACAGGGTCTGTTGCTAAGGTCGGGGCGGGACTTTGGAGTCCCTGAGGTGCTAATCTTGCACCTGGGCGGAAACGATCTAGGCCAATGCACCGCCTTAGAACTGCGGTCGATTATCATCAGAGACCTGCATATTGTGGCTCAGGCGCTCCCTTGCTGCCAACTGATTTGGACCTCAATGATTCCTAGGCGAGTCTGGAGGAATGCTAGGTCAGGGCCCCGCTTGGATAGCGCACGGAGGAAGGTCAATGCTGCGGTGCAGCGATACCTGTTGGCTAATAGGGGGGGGGTCATCAGGCATGACTCCATTACCTATAAGCGGGGTTCCCTGTATAGGCCGGACGGTGTCCATCTGAGTCCTGAGGGAATGGCTATATTCCTGGACGATTTGTTTAGAGGTTTTAGTTGATGTGTTGTTGTTTAGTAAGTGCTGAGCGTTCAGGGTGGCGGTGCTGCAGCCTAAGGCTTGGCTTGTGGCGGTAAAGAACGGTCCTTGTTCAAATGAAGTGTTATGAGGATAGTGGGGTGCGCTCTCCCGTCAATGATATGCTTGTAGCCCATGCCCCTTGGACAGGGGTGGGATGCACCACTTGCCCGAGTGGGTAGCGTGGGAGAGTTGAACACCAATGATGTATGAATGGTGTGATGTCATCTTACCCCTCTTTTCTCTATGACCGTTCTTTAGGGCCGCCACCCTCTTCTACAGATTAATATATATAGTTGTCAATTAATAAATTTGACATTCATTATTTGAAACGCCAGCACTTGTGTCTGTCTCTTTATTTGTAGTGTTAAGTTAGATAAGTTTAGATAAATTATTAAAGTGTTATGGCATAAAGATTGCCGATGGTACGTTTATTATTAACCCCCACTAAATTTCATTTGTGTGCTGCCCTGGAGTGGTCAGCCTGTGCCGGCATGTTGGGGGCCCACACCCCAGAACCATACCCAATACTAGGGACCCCCAGTGACACAGAGATGCTTTGATGTATGGCCTGGGGGCTTAGCCCTATATCTGCAGATATACGCAACCAAGATCTCTGTATTATCTGATTATTATGTAGATATTTCTCACTCAGTGTGCAATTGGGATACAAAATGTGGTAGACATTGTTAAAAGGTTGACATGGCAATGGTTGACACATGAAAAGGTTGACATGAGTTTTTTAACTTTTATTAAAATATTTTCAAAAGTTATGAACCACATGGACGACTCTGATTGGGAATGGTAAAGTGTGAGGAACACAGCAGTAGCAGAGAGTGGCACCTTGCCTGAAGCATGGCGGGCAAAGTGAGCGATTTGAGGGGCTGTGGAGAACTAATTTGGAGTCCAAGTGCTGAATGTTGACCGTTTTGTGTATGGACCATTTCCATGTCAACCTTTTTGCTTGTGTTGGCCTTTTGTCTATGTCGACCAAATGTCTACCTTTTGGCTGTCAACTCTTTAGGGTCAACGTTCTGGGCTGATGGGAAATTGGAATAAGGAGTTAAGGCTGTCATACATCTACAGATCGATTGTCAGATTGGGCTGGTTGGAACAAAAACCTGGTAATTGATGAGAATAAATGACCGTTGACCATTTGCTTTGAAATGCTGGAAAACTGGCAAAAAGTGTCACTCACAGTGGCATAACTCTAGAGGGGTGTAGGGGATGCAACTGATACGGGGACCGGCCGCTGGGGGGGCCCGAGGTCCCAGCAGGCAATCCCCTATACCCTCACTGTTTTTAGGTTTATCCAATTCTTGTGGCAGCGCAAAGTTCGTTTCTCGTAGCAGCCAGGAAGTGGAGGCGTGTCAGCGGGTCTATAGTGCCTAGTCCCGGAGCCACCTAGTGGCCAGTGTACAGACTCGCAAGATGATGATGTCATCATCTTCTAAGTCAGACTTCAGAGGCAGCTCCGTGCGGTGCAGCAGCCATGCTCCTGCTCCAGAGCAGCGCGCCACATAGCAGTCCTGCTGACCCACTTCAAAGGAGCTGGGAGCAGGTAAGTGGGCCGCCCCCCCCCCCCCCCCCCCTGTGCATCCCCCCCGTACTGGTCATTGTCAGCGCATCTCAAATACCCCCCCCCCCCCCACGCATCTCCCGCCACGAACATGAAGAACTGCCTCCGCTCCTGGACACCTTTGTATGGATCCAGCAGGGTCTCTGTCTTTATGTCCCCTCCTCCTCTGTCCCTGAATCCTCACTGCCTCTGTCCCTATGTCCCCTCCTCCTCTGTCCCTAAGTCCTCGCTGCCTCTGTCCCTATGTCCCCATTGCCTCTGTACCTGAGTCCTCGCTGCCTCTGTCCCTATGTCCCCATTGCCTCTGTACCTATGTCCCCTCCTCCTCTGTCCCTATGTCCGCGCTGCCTCTGTCTGTATGTCCTCTCCTCCTCTGTCTCTATGTCCCATCTGCCTCTGTCCCTATGACCTTGCTGCCTCTGTCTGTATGTCCCCTCCTTCTCTGTCTCTATGTCCCATCTGCCTCTGTCCCTATGACCTTGCTGCCTCTGTCTGTATGTCCTCTCCTCCTCTGTCTCTATGGGCCTTATTTTGGTTCACTCTTTCTGACAAAATCCTTCTTAGATGGACAAAACCATGTGCACTGCAGGGGGGCAGATGTAAAATGTGCAGAGAGAATTAGATTTGGGTGAGTTATTTTGTTTCTGTGCGGGGTAAATACTGGCTGCTTTATTTTTACACTGCAATATAGATCTCACTTTGTAAAACCCCACCCAAATCTAATTATATCTGAACAAGTTACATCTGCCCCACCTGCAGTGCACATGGTTTCAGTGGCGTAACTCCCGGAGGCAATGGAGACATTGGCCGCCGGGCGTTAGCCACTAGGGGGGGCACAGAGGAGCCGGCACCAAGCCTGTGAGGTTATAGATAAAAACATCTATAACCGGCTGCACCGCAGTAATCAAAGGAAATTTGAACTACAGTTCCTAGCAGCCCTTGCTGCAGGAAGCTCAGGGCTGCTGGGGCTTAAGTTTACTTTCAGTTTCGCCCTGCAGCCCCAGACCAAGAGGGAGCTAGTTGGTCCGAAGGAGCAGGCAGCTGAAAAGGGGGCGGGGCTACACGGAACTAGACTGTACAGTGTACAGTCATTCAGTGCCAGCCTGACCAGGCCCTCCAGCTGCATGGACAGTGCTGGTATAATGTACAGTGAAGTCAGTGCCAGCCCAGGCCCTCCAGCAGCATTGTGAGTGTGTCTCAGGAAGGTGCACTTTATGTATTTATGTGTGTGTGTATAACTTTTATATACTGTATGTTTTTATCTGTGTGTGTTTGTGTGTGTGTGTATAATTATTGTACTGTATGAATGTGTACATGGGTGTGATTAAATTATGTATGCAAAAGTGTAGGTATGTATGTGTATGACAGCATGTATATACAGTATGTGTGTGACTGTATATACAGTATGCATGTGTATAGGTGTGTGATTTTTTGTAGGTATATGTGTGTATGGGTTATTTTTTATTATTTTATTATTATATTATTTTATTTATATTATTAGTGTGTGAGATTATTTGCATACATTTACAGTTACACAAATGCAGACAGGGTGATGGACAAAACTGCTGGAAACAATAGAGTCGCCTTCCACCGGGTTTCTGTCCCGAAGGGGGCACTTCTCTATTGTCTCCGGAGTCCACCTCCATGTACTGCAGTGTTATTTAGCATTGATTGTGAGTCGCAGAGCGCCATTCAGTGTGATGCTCCTTGACGCAGACTGTTGGTGTTCTAGTGACTGGTCGCAGGCCCATGTACCGGGAGGCGTTTTTAAGACGTAAGCAGTCTGAGTGCATGGATGTTTATAAGTGAATGAAGTGTATGTGTGATTTTTTTTAAAGTGGCAGTGAAAGTGTATGTTAAGTGGGAGGTGTGCGTATATGTGTTATTATTAGTGAAATAAGTGTGTGTGTGTGATGTGATAGAGATGTGTGTGTAAAGTGTGTGTGTTAACTGAAAGAGATGCGCATGTTTGAGTGAAACAGGTGTGTGTTAAGTGACAGAGGAAGTGGCAGATTTGAGGGTGGGGGGTCACCAAGGCACGTGCCCCCGCCCCTTGTCGTTTATGTGATGTTTTTTTTTACATTTTAAACAGCCGACCCACATACCACCTCTCACAGGAGCCAGCCGACCTGCATGCTACACACACTGGGAGCTGCGACACCTCCATGGGACATTGGGCACCTTCCCCCCTCAGGAGTAAGGGGATCCAGTGACAGAGAGAAGGTAAAGTGTATCTGTACGCTGCTCCCCTGCGCACTTGTACCAATGCTCTCTCTCTTCTCTCCCTCTTTCTCACACTTTCTCCCCCCTCTTTCATATTGTTCTTTTTCACACTCACTCCCCGCCTCTCTCTAACCCCCATATCGCTCTCTTCCTCTTTCTCACACTCACTCCCCCTCTTTCACCCATCTCTTCTCTCCCCCTCTCATTCCATCCTCTCTTCTCCCCCTCTCACACTCACTCCCCCTCCCTTACTCTCACCCTTTTCTCTCCCACACCTCTCTCCTCCCTATCTCTTTCTCACAATTACTCCCACTCTTGCCCGTATCTCTCTTGACTACCTTTTTCACACTCCTCCCTCTCTCTTCTCTCAATAGCTCTCTCACCCCTCTCCCTCTCACACACCCTCCCTTCCTTCTCTGCCCCCCCTGTCACCTTTTCACTTTCCACCACTGCTTCTCCTCATCATACCTTAGAGGCCAAGAAATTGTTGTGATGCCACGCCCATTGTTTTGGGAGCATGCAAAAATAACCCCTCCCCCTGTCATGGTCCACCCCTGTTTTGTTCTAAATCCGCCCCTGTACAGAGGTGTGTGTTTTCAATGTGTTTTGTGTATATATTGTGTGGATATATTGGGGGGGGGGGCACCAACATTTATATTGCCTCCGGGCACCTGGGAGGAACTTACGCCACTGCATGGTTTTGCCCATCTAAGAAGGATTTTGTCAGAAAGAGTGAACTAAAATAAGGCCCTATGTCCCCTCCTTCTCTGTCTCTATGTCCCATCTGCCTCTGTGCCTATGTCCTCGCTGCCTCTGTCCCTATGTCCCCTCCTTCTCTGTCTCTATGTCTGTGCTGCCTCTGTCCCTATGTTCCTGCTGCCTCTGTCCCCTCCTCTTCTGTCCCTATGTCCTCGCTGCCTCTGTCCCTATGTTCCTGCTGCCTCTGTCCCTATGTCCTCGCTGCCTCTGTCCCTATGTTCCTGCTGCCTCTGTCCCTATGTTCCTGCTGCCTCTGTCCCTATGTCCTCGCTGCCTCTGTCCCTATGTTCCTGCTGCCTCTGTCCCTATGTCCTCGCTGCCTCTGTCCCTATGTTCCTGCTGCCTCTGTCCCTATGTCCTCGCTGCCTCTGTCCCTATGTCCTCGCTGCCTCTGTCCCTATGTTCCTGCTGCCTCTGTCCCCTCCTCTTCTGTCTCTATGTCCTCGCTGCCTCTATGTCCGCGCTGCCTCTGTCTGTATGTCCTCTCATCCTCTGTCTCTATGTCCTCGCTGCCTCTATGTCCGCGCTGCCTCTGTCTGTATGTCCTCTCATCCTCTGTCTCTATGTCCACGCTGCCTCTGTCTGTATGTCCTCTCATCCTCTGTCTCTATGTCCTCGCTGCCTCTATGTCCGCGCTGCCTCTGTCTGTATGTCCTCTCATCCTCTGTCTCTATGTCCACGCTGCCTCTGTCTGTATGTCCTCTCATCCTCTGTCTCTATGTCCTCGCTGCCTCTATGTCCGCGCTGCCTTTGTCCCTATGTCCCCTCCTCTTCTGTCTCTATGTCCTCGCTGCCTCCGACCTTATTTTCCCGCTGCTTCTGTCTCTATGTCTATGTTCCTGCTGCCTTTCACACTAAGTTAGGGGGCTCTTTAAAAAGTTTGCTATGGGGCCCACAAAGCTCTAGTTACGCCCTGGTCACTCATACTGTACATTACCAGATTTTTGTTCCAACCAGCCCAATCTGACAATCGATCTGTAGATGTATGGCCACCTTTACTCTCTAGCTTACACTACACAGATAAAGGCTAATGCTGTATAGTTACTGGAAGTTTATTGGAGACTTTTTATTTTGGAACAAGGTCATGGAATGACATTCAGTTTATGTTCACTATAAGAAGAAGATCAGGCTGTACCCATGAAGTTATGATGAGAGATGGTCCATGTGACGGTCACTCAGTCCCACAGATAATGCCGACGCTCTGTTCATACAACCTGACAATGGAGGCCTCACATACACTGCAAAACCTGATGTATTGTTTTCTGATCAATGCTCTGGGAAAAATGAATGCGCCATAGAACGTGCACAAACAATAGTCACACACGCACACACACACACACAGACACACCAGACACATTTTACATAAAGAGGATAAAACAGCTCAACACTTTGCTTACAACACATTCAGCTCAGGTTGTATATAAGCCTCCCATTCCCCTGTCCCCAGTACACTGTGGGTTTGGACACATTTGAATCGACAACATGGGAAAGGTGAGTCTAATATAAACATTTTTACTTACTCTTAGTATTGAAAAAAACTTTCATGTTCTATATAAAGACTGCAGAAAAGAGAATCCATGATCATAAATGTTTGAGAGATTGAACTGATGAGAGTTGACAAAGGACATTAAGTGTTATACACACACATTTAATGCATACTTGTCTTATCTCGGAAGCTCATGGGAGACAAATGAATTTTGGAGTACTCCCTCACAGTTTCTGAAGAGAAGCCCTCTAGAAACATAGAATTTGACGGCAGATAAGAACCACTTGGCCCATCTAGTCTGCCCTTTTTTAAACATGTTACGTCAAACCATATTTGATCCTTATTTCTTTGTAAGGATATCAATATGCTTATCCCAAGCATGTTTAAATTGTACTACTGTATTTGCGTCTACCACCTCTGATGTTCGGCTATTCCACATCTACTACTCTTTCTGTGAAGTAATTCTTCCTCAAATTTACCCTGAATCTACCTCCCTCTAGTTTCATAGCATGTCCTTCTCTGCTCTAAACTATACATGTTAAGATATTTTAGTCTTTCCTGGTACGTTTTGTGATGTAGGCCATGCACCATTTTAGTTGCTCTTCTTTGTACAGTCTCTAATGTATTTATATCCTTCTGGAGATATGGCCTCCAGAACTGAACACAATATTCTAGATGAGGTCGTACCAATGACCTATACAGTGGCATTATTACTTCTTTCTTTCTACTGCTGATACCTCTCCCTATGCAACCAATCATCTGACTTGCCTTCTTCATTGCTTTGTTACATTGCCTACCTGCTTTTAAGTCCCCTGAAATAGTGACACCTAGATCCCTCTCTTCCTCAGTAGTTTCCATTATAGTGCCATTTATACTATATTGAGTCTTTGGATTTCTGAGACCCAAGTGCATGATTTTGCATTTTTTGGCATTAAACTGTAGTTGCCATGCTCTTGGCCATTCCCCTAATCTACCTAGATCCTCAATCATTTGTTTTACCCCTCCTGGTGTGTCTACCCTGTTGCATACCTTTGTGCCATCTGCAAAAAGGCACATTTTACCCTCAATTCCATTTGCAATATCACCAATAAAGATATTAAAAAGCACCGGTCCAAGTACAGATCCCTGGGGTACTCCACTTGTAACCTTTCCCTCCCTTGACTGTACTCCGTTTACTACAACTCTCTGTTTTCTGTCCTGCAACCAAAATCTTATACATTCAACTATCCCAAGTTTAAAGTTTATTTAAAAGTCTGCGATTTGAGGGGAAAAGGTCATCTGTCAGACCACACTTAGGTCGACAGTCATTAGGTCGACCCCAGAAGGTCGACTGGCCCCAAGGTAGACAGGGTTAAAGGTCAACATGGGTCAAGGTCGACATTACTTAAGGTCGACATTGGCCAAGGTAGACATGGGTTTAGGTCGACAGTCATTAGGTCGACGTGAGTTTTTCACTGTTTTTTGAGCTGACGTGCTGACAGGCGGTATTTCATGCTCTACCATCCACTAGGGCGTGGTGGGAGAAAAAAATAGTGTGCCGAGCGTAGCGAGGCACCGTGCCCGTGCGAGGGGCTGCGGTTCAACTCCAACTGTGTCCATGTCGACTGTGTCGACATTCGGGTAAAAAAAGCGAAAAACTCATGTCGCCCTAATGATTGTCGACCTAAAACCATGTCGACATTGGCCCATGTCGACCTTAAGTCATGTCGACATTGACTCCAGGGTTGACCTAATGACTGTAGACCTAAGTCTGGTCTGACAGATGTACCGTTTCCGATTTGAGACAGTTTCAAAAGCCTTACTAAAGTCTAGATAAGCTACATCTACAGCCCCACCTTGATCTATTACTTTAGTCACCCAATCAAAAAAGGCAATACGATTTGTTTGACATGATCTTCCCCCAGTAAACTCATACGGTTTCGGATCATGTAAATTGCCTGTTTTGAGATATTCTGCAACTCTTAGTTTTATTAGTGTTTCCATCAATTTCCCTACTACTGATGTAAGGCTCACTGGTTGAGTGGGCAGGAAGGTGTAAAAATCACTGGCAATCATTGGGCTGTGGGAAATGGGCATGACTTAATGACTGGAACCACTTAATTTGGCTCCACCCCATGCCACAGACTTGCAAATTGGGGAAGTTTCCCTGTGTTGAGGGCAGTGTCAAATGTGAAGTCCAATCAGCTGCGCCCCCCCCCCCCCCCCCCCCCCCCCCCCCAAATGACCTGCAGTGTCTCCTCTACATAACAGGTATATTTAATAGGTAAGAGGAATATCTGATGCAGTAAGATTTATTCATAAATGATTGCACTGTGTTTTGTTTTGTTTTCTCCCAAAATTATAGTTTAAATACATGTTTTGGAAATGATTACAATATATCAATGTCATTCTTCCTATAGATCATCTTCTACGAGGACAGGAACTTCCAGGGCCGCTCCTATGAGTGTAACTCTGAATGCCCAGACATGTCCTCATACTTCAGACGCTGTAACTCCATCCGTGTGGAGAGTGGAAACTGGATCCTGTATGAGCACCCCAACTACAGGGGACACCAGTACTTCCTGCATAGAGGGGAGTACCCCGACTTCCAGCAGTGGCTGGGGTACAATGACTCCATTAAGTCCTGTCGTCTGAGCCCACAGGTAATTATAAATATTCATGTACAATTAACAAATTGTGTTCCCTGAAATGTAGACTCCTCCATATAATGCTGGAAATAGAAGTGGATCTTTGCATACAATATTAAATATACCAGAAGTCTATGGTTAACTTACTGTATTGTGCTCTCCAATGGTAGGAAAATATTTTAATTTGATGATAATTTTTTTATCCAGCACCAGGGCTCATTCAGAATCAGGATCTATGAGAAAGAAGACTTCCGAGGTCAGATGATGGAGTTCACAGAAGACTGTCCCAACGTCTATGAGAGGTTCCGCTACCAAGACATCCACTCTGCCAATGTACAAGATGGATACTGGATGTTCTATGAGGAGCCCAACTACCGGGGACGTCAGTATTACCTGAGATCAGGGGAGTTCCGGAGATACACCGACTGGGGAGCCACCAACCCCAGAATTGGTTCCTTCCGACGTGTCCACCATTTGTATTAAAACCAAAGAAAAATAAAACCTGTCAATTATTTTCAGTCTGAATACCACGTTTCTTAGTTATGTTTTTTTTTTATCTATAAGTGTCATATAAACCTACAGTAACTCTCCAAACTGGTGATTACAGTGTATCTCTCTGTGTGTAATCTTGTTTCCTTCATCCAGGCTTTCCATTAGGACAGTTAACACATGTTAACATCTATGTGTCAGTAATACTAATTTGCATGTAGAACCAGTAGGGCTCACATTGGGGTGAGGTATCACAAAAAATAATTGTTGATGAAATATTAATTCTTGGTTTAAAATAAATGAATGACACTGTCAGTGTGTCCAGCACTTAATAAATAAATGGTATTAGGTCGATAGGTCGACACGGAATAGGGTAACAGTCAATATAAGACTAATAACAAGGGAACTACAGTTGGTGCTGCAGAAATACTTTAAGGAGCAATTCTTACATGGGTGCTTCATAAAATATATCTTTATTGGATACTTATGTATTATCTGGGCTCCCATGTTAAATGCACCCCATTTTTTCATACCCTTACTATCCAATTACGCATGGAGTTGATTTTATATAGTGTGGCGAGCGCAGCGAGCCGCCATGCCCGAATCGTGGCGAGGGGACGCGGTCTCATAAGAAAAATGGGAGCCCAGATATTACATAAGTACCCTTTATTGTAATAACATATAAAGAAGGTTCACATGAATACAAATATGAATTTAAAAAATGCAATAAAATGATTGAGTAAGCTAAAAGAAAAACATTAAAAAGAAGTGAATAATGCAGTTATATATTTACTGGTACACGTCGTTTAATCAATTATGCAAATAGACAAGCAGGTAAGGCAGGTGACCATACGCGGTTAGAGGATGAGGAGCCGCAGGTTTTGTGAATATGCAGAATTTCCCTGGTAAAAACCCTGCACTGGCCCCTTTTTCTTATTGCGTCATTAAATCTTATGCCTTTTTTAAAATCAGTATTATTAAGATTTAACCATGATTTGGCTTCTAATCCCTTTTCTTGTTCGATTATTGCATACAATGAGGTAATATCTGCAGTCACCAGGTACATATCTTTATCGCATCTATTATCCTGTAATGTGTGCAGTATCCTTGAGGTATGATGAAGTTTTCATGACCAGCAGTTGCAACAAATAATCTATAAATGCAGATAGATTTGAAGCCAGACTGCTTTTTCCCTGTAATGATGGTTTCTCATTAATACTGATTTCCCAAAAATTAAAAATAAAAACTTAATTCAAGAATCATTTAATTTATACTGGAGAACAACTACTTTTTTGATGGAAGCTGGTACCTGTAAAAGAAAGGAACAGCCATGGGTACTCACTTTGCCCCAACTTACAAAATGTATTCATGCCTGAGTGAGTAAATTGAAATCCATTCTTGAGTAACTTGGGGCACCAACTTGAAATAATGGGTCCATTATATTGACAACATAATCTTCCTCTGGTTAGGTCGTTCTGAAAGCCTTGACAATTTCTATAAACATCTGAATAACAATAGGGCAAATTTACTAATATGGGAGTTTTATTTCACATGGGATGTTGCTATGAACAACCAATCAGAATTTATTTCTTATTTATTTTACACCTTCTGGAAGATAATAGATAGTATCTGATTGGTTGCACTTGGTAAAATCTCATGTGAAATAGAAATCCCATCTTTCCCCCAATGAGTCTTTTTTTTTTAATTCAAAGTCAAGACGTAGTCAACTTCCTTGATCTTTCCATTTTTATTAAAGGGGACATGATACATACCAAAGCTTACAATATAGAGACAGACAACCGAAACGTCATAGCCAGAAGCAATGAGCACTACTCTTACTGGCTACAGAGCATTCCAAAAAGTAAATTGATTAGAATACAATGTAGAAGATAAAATAAGCAGAAAACAAATATTTGTATTAAAAATACCTGACAGGATATGATTCAATACATCCTATTATCAATAAACACTAGCATCTTCTTTGTCAAGGCCTAATATTAACCCCTTTAATGCAAAAGATGTACAAAATATCCACTAAATATAGCAGGGTCGAAGTCGAGGAATATGAATCACTTTAATTAATGCTGGCAAATCATCTGAAGTCATTTATTTGAAATGTCGTTAAACATTGTGCCCAAAAGACAACAGTCGCTGTGAGTGATACTGGCATTTTTAGCATATTTTGCACATCTGGCACTCAAAGGGTTAAAGGAAAAAATCCCCCTCCCCAAAAAAATAATAATAATACTAACTTATAAGAAGTACGTTCCAATAAAATCCCTGAACCCAATCAGGAATAAGGGCTTTCACTGCTGTGGGATCTGCATGCAGAGAAATACAACTGGACAAATCAAAATTCAGTATACAGACACTGAAATCAACAAATATTTTATAAAAATTAAGGACTTTAGGGGCCAAAAGTAATATGGTGTGAGAATCAGAAAATGAGATATTTTGGGAGAGTTTTACAATTTTTTAAAACTGGCAATCAATTACATGGCAACATCAACCTTGTTTTGTAGTGTAAATAATTGCTGCTTTAAAAAATGGGAAAACTCTCCCAAAATATCTCACTTTCTTATTATAATACCGTATTACATTAGAACTTGCAATACTGCCAATGCAGTTTATACAATAGTATGAATCTGCTTAAAAAATGATGTGGGAAAAACAACAAGATCTATAAAAACTAGGTTAGACAAACCCCAACATGGAAATTCAGAAATATAGAAACAAAATGAGAACTATAAATATAAATGACAGACTTTACACCAATTGGGTATTAATGAAGATTTAGAAAGCAAGTGTTTTTTGTAATCTTGTTTCAAATCTATGAAATACTAAGCATTTTTTCTATATTGAAATATATATGGAGCTCAAATTATTTTCTTTACGGATTTTACCACCTTCTTTCCCCTTGTATTTCATGTCACTCAAGATCAGGAAGAACAGCATACTACCAAATAATTATTCAGTAGTAGTATCCATTAAAAATAACACCATCAAAGAATCAGGATCATGAGGAACAAGCTAAGATGTCGTCTTTATTAAACATTGACCTATGGAGACCTTTGCCCAACTTCTGTCATCCACATGCCCCATTTTCTGTACAAGGGTTTATCAATTTCTCATCTCCAGTAAAATGGACCACCGTAACCAGAAGTGGACAGCCCAGCACAGCAGCATAATAAAAAGACAGCCATGACTGGGACGTACCTGCCTTGAAAAGAGCTTATTGTCTCAAAATGCATCGGTTGACCACCTGTGTCACTGACTCAATAATAAAAAAGAAGATGCCACCATAAGCCAGTCTGAGCTTCAGGAGCCAATGCAGGAGTTTTACTGGAGGACCTCTGCATGTATGATAATCTGCCTTACCTGCTTATATATTTGCACAATTGACTTAAAGCAAAAGAACCTGAAAATGAATAATTGGATTGTTCACTTCTTTAAAAAAAACAGAACTAAGTCACCCCCGACTGTGGTTCCCCTGTTTTAAGTCTTCTATTTTAAGATTTTGGGTAACCCCCCACCACAGGAGGCTGAAAACCAGACAAAGCACCAACATTTTTTGCAGCAGTCTCTTTAGCCCTTGGCTACAGTCAATATAGTAGGTCAAGACCATATAGTCTTCATGCATATGGTTGCGTGGTGAAAGGTCAGCAATGATTGACAATACACTGTATGTTCAACATAATTTGTTGTTGAACTTTTTCATACTTTACCATCCATGTAGTGCTGAAACCTACAGTAATAATTGACACCAAATAAACCTTAAAAATCTAATTTCAATCTTTTCTTGTGTTAAATCGAACTTTAGCTTGTTTTGGCCTTATGTATATGTTGACCTTGTCTACGACGACCATTTGAGATCAACTTAGACACTGATTGTAAACCCTTTATACCATAAGTGGATACATGTTACACCGGCTCCCAGTGTCACAGTGCACCACCCACAGCCTGGTAAGTAACTAGGACTCCAAGATATTGGTGACCTTTCCCAGAGACATCCAGCCTTATGCCGATAGCGATGTGGCTCATCCTGATTTGTAGCCTTCACTTCTGGCCTTCACTTTTCAGATATTTTCCAGCAGCTCAGAACTCATAGTAGAGTCGCTGGGGAGTTAGCAGGCAGGTGTCATTCAGTAATCCAAGTATTGTGGCTCTTGTTGTGCGCAGAAACCCCAACAAATTAAAATCAGTCCTGGATTCAAACTTCAATTATAATCACAGTATAATCACAGTACTCCTTCCCCATCTCACATACCTCACTGTAC